>NC_136061.1:914916085-915356085 GCF_964261635.1 Lissotriton helveticus
TGATATGCTAGACTGCATCTGCACAATGAGATACCTAAGCAAAGGAAACACAGGTGATGTGATTGTGAAATGAGGAAAAGAAATTCCAAATTTTTCAATTACATCACCTGTGTTTCCTAACTTTACGAATCACATTGTGCAGATGAGGTTTAGGCCTGTCCACGGACACAGAAGAGGTCTGGCCTTTGTTCAAGAGTGAAGTGGACATGACTTACTTCGTTGGTAGGCCTGCACATGTATTATCTCCTCTGTACTCTTCAACAAGCCTAAATTTCATCTGCAACCCTGAGTAGGCCTCACCTCAAACAAACCTCTGAATAGGCCACACCTTATCGTCGTACTGAATCAATCATTTAAAATGTTAGGGACAGATTTATGATAGCCGTGTGCCTCTTTTGCGCCACTGTGCGTCACTTTTGTGACGCAGCGGCGGTGCAAAAGATTTGCTATGTGGCGACATATTTACAACTTGATGCATCTAGGCAGATGTGTCATGCTGTAAAGTCCTGTGCCACATGAAACCGATGCAGCAGTGATGCAAAAGATGCACCATGTTGCAAGACAGGCCTCACTTCATCTCCAACAAGATACCGTCAGTTTAAACTGTAAACATTTAGGACTGTGTAGGGGGCATGGAGAAGCTGAATCTTCTGTAAATGTCAAAATTGTTGTATACAGTGCTCAACTTCTGTGTACTCTTTGATATGCTAGACTCCATCTGCACTATGAGATACCTAAGCAAAGGAAACACAGGTGATGTGATTGTGAAATGAGGAAAAGAAATTCCACATTTTTCAATTACATCACCTGTGTTTCCTAACTTTACGAATGACATTGTGCAGATGTGGTTTAGGCCTGTCCACAGATACAGAAGAGGTCTTGCCTTTGTTCAAGAGTGAAGTGGACATGACTCACTTCATTGGTAGGCCTGCACATGTATTATCTTCTCTGTACTCTTCAACAAGCCTAAATTTCATCTGCAACCCTGAGTAGGCCTCACCTCAAACAAACCTCTGGATAGGCCACACCTTATCGTTATCCTGAATCAATCATTTAAAATGTTAGGGACAGATTTATGATAGGTGTGTGCCTCTTTTGCGCCGCTGTGCGTCACTTTTGTGACGCTGAGGCGGTGCAAAAGATTTGCTATGTTGCGACATATTTACAACTTGATGCATCTAGGCAGATGTGTCATGCTGTAAAGTCCTGTGCCACATGAAAGCAATGCAGCAGTGATGCAAAAGATGCACCATGTTGCAAGACAGGCCTCACTTCATCTCCAACAACATACCGTCCGTTTAAACTGTAAACATTTAGGACTGTGTAGGGGGCATGGAGAAGCTGAATCTTCTGTAAATGTCAAAATTGTTGTATACAGTGCTCAACTTCTGTGTACTCTTTGATATGCTAGACTCCATCTGCACAATGAGATGCATAAGCAAAGGAAACACAGGTGATGTGATTGTGAAATGAGGAAAAGAAATTCCACATTTTTCAATTACATCACCTGTGTTTCCTAACTTTACGAATCACATTGTGCAGATGAGGTTTAGGCCTGTTCACGGACACAGAAGAGGTCTGACCTTTGTTCAAGAGTGCAGTGGACATGACTCACTTCATTGGTAGGCCTGCACATGTATTATCTCCTCTGTATTCTTCAACAAGCCTAAATTTCATCTGCAACCCTGAGTGGGCCTCACCTCAAACAAACCTCTGGATAGGCCACACCTTATCGTCATCCTGAATCAATCATTTAAAATGTTAGGGACAGATTTATGATAGCCATGTGCCTCTTTTGCGCCGCTGTGCGTCACTTTTGTGACGCAGCGGCGGCGCAAAAGATGCGCTATGTTGCGACATATTTACAACTTGATGCATCTAGGCAGATGTGTCATGCTGTAAAGTCCTGTGCCACATGAAACCTGCGTCAGGTTTCATATAGGCGTTTTGTTGCAGGGTGGGCATTCATTTGCATGAAAGCCGTGTAAAACTAACACAGTGAAATTTAGAAGATTTCACTGAGTCAGCTTTATAGCATTGCTGAATCAAATCCTTACGCCTGTTTGAAACAGGCATAAGGAGTGATGCACTATGCAATGTGTGGCTTGCTCCTGTGCATTGCAGTAGACATGTCGCGCTTACGACGTGATTCCTGCAATGTGCTGCTTTTGCGGCACAGATGCGTGACGCATCTGTGCTGTTTTTGCTCAATGGTGCTCCACATTGTAAATGCGGCACACCATGGGTGGCAGAGCAGCGGTGCACGTTAACTGGTGCATCCCTGGGGATGCGCCAGTTAACATAAATCTGCCCCTTTACATTTAAGTATGAGCAGGGGACACAGAGTCAGTGAGGCTTATCCAAGGTTAAGAAGAGATGAGTCCTGTTCACTGAAAACTTGGACATAGGCCTCACCTCCTCAGCATCGCTGGACATGGCTAAATAATAGCTGCAAAATGTTACTCTTGTTAAACAATTTTACTATTATAGTCTCTGAGATTTGTCTCTTACTCTGCAACATCTCATTGTTGTTCTCTTTCTTTAAAGATAACGACAACATCAACCATGAGTGATAATGAGCAATCCGTTGATCTCGATCTTATCATTGAACTTGTCATTGAAACGTCAGTGGAAGTAGATCCCTTGGATGATTTAAATCCTGAGGATGATGAAGAACATGATGAGGATGCCGATTTGTCAGAATTGTATGACATAGGGTGGGAAGCTGACCTGCTTGAGCCTATGGAACTATAAACATTTATTTTTAAAAGTTACTGGAAATGAAAAGTAAAAATGTAAACCGTTTCATTTAAAATTAAACACAACTTCAAAAACAGGTTGTGTGTAGTGTCTTTAATAAAATAGTCAAATATGCTCATAAAATTAGTTCAGATTCACATATAAAACAGCACAGGTCAAATGTAGAAGCATTCCATTTCTTTGCTACTATTTGTGACTACTAAATTTGCCAATGCACTAAAAATTATTCTATGTAAAAATGACAAGTAGTGTGTTAAATTTTTGACGACTGTTATTGATTTACTGTTTGCAAATAGTGGTTAATAACATTTTTAATTATATTTTACCACAGATTCAACTGCAGATCATTTCAAAAGGACATAATGCCATCTAAAGAACGAAACCGAAAGGCTACAAAACGTCAAAGACAGCAGCTTAATAAATTCTTGCAGCAGTCCTCTACAATAAAAACTCGTCAAGTCACCAAGAAAGCTCCGGGTAAGACAACAAAATCATTCATAAGAAACATTTGTAGAAAAAAAAGTAGTACTACAGAAAATGTTTAATCCAGAAAAAGAGAAGCAATTTAAACGGAAAGGAAAGGCCAATCAAAAATGTTACTGCTAGAGCAGGAGATAACTCTGTGCATGGTAGTAGAAGGAAAAATCAGTTTAGGGACATTCGTAGACGAATGTTCCGCAACAGGATAATTGGCAATTTGTTAAAAAATATTAAGAAAGGTCAACAGAAAGTGGTTTTTTATAAGAGAAAAAAAAAGTTGAGAAAGTTATTGATCAGGCATTTGAAATTAAGCGAAAGTTATTTATTTTGATAATCAATAGAATTAGGAAGCTAAACAAGGCAATATATGATTTCAAAAGAAATAGTAGATGGAAGAGAACAGTTAATCGTAGTATTTTTTGTGAAGTTTTTTCAGGAGAATGGATGCATAGTTCAAGTTGTGAGGCATTTTTTAAAGAGGAGAGTTATTTCCAGGATAATGATTTGGTGCATGCAGTTGACACCAGTGGTCGAGCTTATGAGCTGAAAGATGGTTGTCCAGTTGAAAAAGAAAAACTTGTGACGACAGAGGCAGAAGAGGTGTTAGGTAATGAGGTTTTAGGAAGACGTCCTAAGGGACCTGTGTACACCTGGAAGTGTAGTAGTATTTGCAGTGTGCGACAGGATTCCATCAATTTGCTTTGTGATTTTGTACGGACATTTAATAAGAAAAGTTTGAAGCAGAAAATGATGTTGTTGCAAGAATTAGATCCTTTCAGAGTGAGAGAAGTGCCAGGTTTGCATGGTCATTCACTAACTTGTCTTTCCAGGAGAGTATGCGAGAGTGTTTTTAATCATTTCAGGATGCTAGCAGTACATCATAATAAAGTGAGGAAATTAGTTAGAATGTTGTATTATGCTAAGAGTCCAGCAATTATGCTTAAACAATTATGCACTGCTCTTTTGCATGGTTCTGAAATAGATGTGAAGAATATTTGTGAAGAAATTGAGTTTTGTTACTTTGCAAGTAAAGAGGAGAATGTTGAAATTGACCCAGAAGAAGAGGGTAATGTGGAAGATAGTGTACAGGTTTCCAGTACAGATAATTTTCAGAAGGAAATTGCCACGTTTCAGGTGAAATCAAGTGAGAGGCCTAATTTCACTTGTGTGTGTTGTCGACGCACTTATTATAAGAATCAGACTAAGTTAGTGGATTTATATGCGAAAAGTGAAAGGGAAAATAATAGTGAATGGAAGGATTTCGCAACATACTTGATGGTAGAAAATTGTTTTGATTTGGGATTGGATCAACGTGTGTGTACTTATTGTTGTAACAAATTAAATCAAAACCGGATGCCTGCTAGAGCGGTTCATAATAATCTGGAATTGGTTGAGATTCCTTCTGAATTGAAGGATTTAAATACTTATGAATCTATTTTGATTCAAAGTATCCATCCCTTTCAGGCTATTGTAAGAATGGAGCCAAAGACAGGGAAATTGCCTCCATCAGATTTACAGAGAGGATTAAAGGGAAGAGTTGTTTATTTGCCTCTAGATTTGAAGAAAAACATTAATACAATTGGAGTAGAGAAAGTGGAAGAGGAACCTCTGGTTATCTTAGTTAATGGGGTTCCGACAAAGAGTAAGAAAATATGGCAAGATTTAGTGGATGTTAGGAAAGTCAAAAAGGCAACATTGTATTTGAAAAAAAACAATAAGTACTATAAGAATGTATATGTTGCAGAAGAGGAAGTAAGTGAAGAAGAGGATAGCGATTTGTGTGCTGGTCAAATTGAGAAAGTTGAACCCTCTAAAAGTGAAGAAATATATGAACATTCTAGTGTTCATCCTTTGCATTCCAAGGAAGTCATGGGGAATGCTATTGAGTTGTTTCAAATGAAACAAGCCAAAGGGAGTCCCATTAGTGTTTGGGAGGAAAGTTTGGAAGCTCGGTGTTTCCCACAGCTATTTCCAACAGGTCAAGGAGGAAGATATGATGAGCGACCTCATCAAATTCCTGCTTCTGAATACCGGACTTTACGATTGTATGCAGAAGATCCTAGGTTTCGACAATGCATTCCCTATTTGTTTCATCTCCTGTTTGAAAGCGATCTGTCTGGACTGTCATATGCAGTGAACCACATCTTGAAAAGTGGTGTACAGATGCAAAACATCTCGGCAAGTGACTTTATGGATAAAGTCAATGTGCAAGACAGTATTTTGGATTCTCACCTGATTAATCTCATGGCGTGTCAGCGTGGTACTAATGAGTACTGGTACCGTCGTCATGGTGATTTAAAATGTATGCTGAGGAACTTAGGAACTCCCACATGGTTCCTCACTCTCAGCTGTGCCGAGTATGGCTGGGAAGACTTACTTGAATTTCTACGAGAGGCAAATGGAAACATTGAAAATATCGAATTCAAGACACCCGGAGAACTGTGCTCTTTGGATCCAGTGAATGTATGCAGGTACTTCAATCATAGATTTGAAGCTATGATGTCTTTCATCATGAACAAGAAAAATCCACCTCTTGGAGAGGTGTTGGATTTCTTTTGGAGAAAGGAGTACCAAGCAAGAGGTGCTCCTCATATACATATGCTGCTGTGGATCAAGGATGCACCTAAATTTGGAACAGATCCAGAAGACTTAGTGATGAGTTTCATAGAACAGTATTCTACATGTGCTGTTCCAAATGCAAAGGAAGACAAAAGCCTAAGAGAACAAGTTTTATGCTTCCAAAGCCATCGTTGTGGAAAGTACTGTCGTCGTAAATTCAGAAACAAGGACAAGTTCTACACCAAATGTCGTTTCGCCTTTCACCGACCGGTGATTTCTAAAGGAAGAGTGAACAGTTTGATGTCTTCGCTGCGACATAATGTGATGAAGAAATCACCTAAAAACACATACAATTTGAAAAGGAACGAAGAGTCCAAGTACATCAACGACTACAACCCAGTGATTTTGTCCATGTGGAATGCTAACATGGATATACAGTTTGTGGCTGATAACTGTATGGCTGTGGCTCGGTATGTGACATCTTACATCACCAAAAAAGAAAAGACAGAATTGAAGGATATGTGGGAGGACATTTCCCATGAAAAGAGCCTCAGTAAGAAGTTGTACAGTTTCAGTCTGAAGATGTTGTCACATCGAGAAATCGGAGCTTACGAATGTTTTGACCGGTTGTCTTCAGCAAGTCTCTATGCCAAATCCAGGAGTATCGTTTGGGCGAGTCTTGGTCTTGCTGCAACGGGTAATCGAGTTCTGAAACCTGTGCGGGAAATTGAGTATTTGGCGGAAAAGGAGCCAAACAGTAACGGTATTTTGAAGACCAACATGTTGGATACATATTATCCAAATAGAAGCAGTCACCTCGAGAATGTTTGTCTGTATGAGGTTCTACAAAATTACATATTCAAGAGGAACATCAAAGAAGATATTGATAAAGGAGTGTATGCTGTAATTGGAAGTGAGGGATGTCTGGTCAAGCAAAGAAAATGCCACTTGGTAAACCATCGAAAATTGAGTGGCGAATCTCCTGAAAAAAAAGAGTTTTTCTATTTAGCACTTTTGCAACTTTTCAAGCCTTGGCGTGCAGAAGAGGAACTGCTTGGAGATTTCCTCTGTTACGAAGACTCTTTCAATGCCGCCAAGGAGACCATAGAATGTCCTGTTTTCCCCAAATATCTAGAAATGTTGAATGCGGAAATCGAGCAGGAAGCAACGATTGCAGCCGAGATTGCTAGAGACCGTTCTCACGACAGTCAGAGTTCTGTTTCATTGAGTCAGGATCCACTAGGAGGACCAGTTATCAAAAATTAAGCTGCCACTGCCATGATTGAAGTGGAAAGAGCCATGGCACATGCTCAGGAGGATGCGGTTAACTTAGAAGACTTGGAAAGACAACTCAACGTTGAGCAGAGGAAAATATATGACGAAGTTACCAATCAAATTGATCATGGATTAAGTCATGAGAAGAAAGAGTGCTCATGTACGTCGTTGAAGCCTGTCCGACTGTACGTGAGTGGAGAAGCGGGAACTGGAAAAAGTTTCCTCATTAAAGCAATTTCATGTTATTTGCAGAAAAGGACTGAGTCATCGCTGTCTTGTGTTGTCACCGCTCCAACTGGACTGGCAGCACATAACATTAAAGGTATGTGAGGGGGTGGGCGGTGGAGCCTGGTCTGACACAGGTACAACTAGTGGGCCCAAGAGGGTATCAAGGGAAGCAGAGTCGGCATAGGCAGGAATCCTTTTCAAAGAGGGTTTTATTTTGATTGGCACAGTATATGTTTTCCGTTGGTGGCTGGTTAGCCTTTCCCTCGCGAAGGCGGCAGGGTCGTAGGTGGTCCGGGCAGGATCCAGGGTGTCAGGGCCGGTGGTCCGGTCGTCCCCAGAAGGCAGCTCCGGCCGCAGCGAGGAAGGAAAGGAAACCGGAGGTTAGTGGCTGCTTTCTCAATGCTATGCAAGGACCAGGGGTGAGGGACACCAGTGCACTCGTGTGTTATATTCAAAGGCAGACAAGTGTTCAGTCGGTGCTCGTGAGGTCGGGGTTAGGGGATGCGGTAACAGGGACACGCGTGCAGGATGCTTTACGTGCTAGGGGGTAGCGGACTTTGTCCCAACCAACCCGCCATACGCCCCCGTACCTGTTTGAGCCACACTCCTCCCGCGGGCGTGTGGCAGGGCGGAACGTGTCTCCTCGGCTCTCCTGGCCGCTGGCTTGCTTCTCCTGGGCTCCTCGAGGACTCGTCTTGTGGGCTCGTCAGGGAAGGTACAGCTGGGCTCGTCCGTGGTTCTCCTCCGCCGGGGTTACTCCTGGGAAACGCCTCGCGTCCTCTCGACTCGGGGCTCGCGTTCTCCGCCTCTTCCTCCGTCCAGGGCTCTTTTGAAGTTGCCTCTTCCTGTGCAGGGGGCGGGGCTACCGCGCCGGTCTCCCAGGCCTTAAAGGAGACGTGCTCAGCCTCCGGGTTCATAGGCCACCAGTATTCCGGGTCACCCGTCCTCCATTCCTCGGGGTCCAGATCGTCCTGGGGCTGCATGGGGGCAAGGGAAGAACGTAAACCAGGTGCGGTGGTCCACCAAGGGGTCATCGGCTCACCGTCCACGGGGTCAGTTGCCCCCGCCCCGTGACACACCTCCCCCCCTGGACTCTCCCGATCGGGGAGAGGCTGAACCCTTGACAAGAAGTCCGCATTCCCATTGTCCGTCCCCTTGCGGTGTACAACTGTAAAAGCATAGGGCTGGAGGGAGAGGAACCATCTGAGGACCCTGGGGTTGTGACTACCTTGTTGGTGCATCCAACGGAGAGGGGCATGGTCAGTATGAAGGATGAATGGCCGGCCCTCAAGGTAATATCTTAGCTTCTCTATCGCCCACTTGATGGCGAGACATTCCCTTTCAATGGTGGAATATTTTGTCTCCCTGGGGAATAGCTTGCGGCTGATGTACACTACCGGATGTTCCCTCCCGTCGGCCCCTGTTTGTGACAATACTGCTCCCACTCCGGTGTTAGAGGCATCAGTGGCCAATGAAAAAGGTTTGTCGAACTTAGGGGATATCAAGAGGGGGGCCGTGGTCATGGATCTTTTGAGCATGTGGAAGGCCTGTTGAGCCTCAGGGGAGGGAGAGGCTATGTCCCTGGGCCGGACGTCCTTCCTTAGCAAATCGGTAAGCGGAGCGGCCACTTCCGCGAAGTTGGGTATGAACCGCCTGTAATACCCTATGAGCCCTAAAAAGGCTCTCAGCTCCCTTTTTGTGGTTGGGTAGGTTACCGCTGTTATGGCTTGTACCTTGGCATCTTGGGGGGCTATCTGGCCGTCACCCAGAACGTATCCCAGATAATTCACCTTTGTGAACGCCACTCTGGATTTCCGGGAGTTGACATGTAGTCCGGCTTTCTGTAGAGCCGCTAGCACTGCTCCTAGATGTTCAAGGTGCTCTTCCCAACTACCACTGAATATCACTATATCATCCAGATAGGCGGAACAGTAACGAAGGTGGGGCCTTAGGACTTGGTTCATCAGGCGCTGGAAGGTTGCGGGGGCCCCGTGGAGGCCGAAAGGTAGGACGGTGAACTCATACAACCCCTGATCCGTTACGAACGCCGTCTTCTTCCGGTCTTCCTCACGGAGGGGCACCTGCCAATACCCCTTCGTGAGGTCCAGGGTGGTTATGTAGACGGCGTCCCCGATCTTCTCGATCAGTTCGTCCACCCTTGGTATGGGGTATGTGTCAAAGGTGGATATGGTGTTCAATGCCCGAAAGTCCATGCAGAACCTCTTCGTCCCGTCAGGTTTGGGTATCATCACGATGGGCGAGGACCACTCGCTGGTCGAAGGCCGAATCACCCCCAAGTCCAGCATGGCTTGGACTTCCTTGTTCACCGCGGTTCTTCTTGCCTCGGGGATCCTGTAGGGTCTCTGTTTTACAGTCTTCCCGGGTTCAGTATTGATGTGATGCTCTACCAGCGAGGTTTTACCGGGGAGGTCCGAAAATATGTCCGAATAAGAATGTAGGGCTTGCCTCAGCGAGACTTCCTCTTCTTTGGTCAATGCGGGGTTCACTACCAGTTGGGGAATGGTCGACGTCTCCGCATGGAGGACTCCCCGGGGAGCCGGTCCCAACCACTCCTTCAGCATGTTGATGTGGTAGCTCTGGGTCTTCCTGGGGGTCAGTTGTAGGCGATACGTGGTGTCGCCGAGGGCTTCCACCACTTTGTAGGGACCCTGCCACTCCCCCTTGGATTTCCCGCTCATGGAGGGCATCAGGACCAGGGCCCATTTCCCCACCGCTATGCTTCTCAGTCTTTTTCCCCGATCGTAGTACCTTTTTTGTTCATGTTGTTTCTGTTCGAGGTTCGAGGAGGCGAGACCGCGTAGTTTCCCCAGTCTGCTCTTTAGGTGCCTGGTGTATTCGAGGACGGATTGCTGTTCCTGTATTTCCTCGGCTTCCCAAAGGTCCTTTGTGATCTCCAATAAGGTTCTGGGGTGCCTTCCATACAACAGTTCAAACGAAGAACACCCCAAACTGCTCTGTTTTTGGGACCGTAAGACATAAAGGGCCAGGGGTAGCAGGCGATCCCAATCCGGTCCTTCTGCTGTCATCATCTTCTTTAAGACGTTCTTTAGGGACTGGTTATATCGCTCCACCAGTCCGTCGGTCTGGGGGTGATAAACCGACGTTTTCAGATGTTTAATGTTTAAGGCCTTGCAGACTTCCCTCATAAGCTTGGAGGTGAAGGGTGTCCCTTGGTCGGTCAGCACCTCTTTCGGGAAACCCACTCTAGCAAACAACTCCACAAACCGATCCGAGATGGCTGCGGTGGTGGGTGCCCTCAGGGGAAATGCCTCCACGAACCTAGTGGCATAATCCACGATGACCAAGGCGTAGACGTGTCCTTTTGCTGTTTTGGGCAGGGGCCCTATGAGGTCCATGCCGACTCTCTCAAAGGGAGTGCCCACGATGGGCAAGGGTCTAAGGGGCGCGGCACTCGGCCGGTTGGTGTTCCTTCGCTGACACACTTCGCAGTGGGAGCAGTATTCCTGGACCTCTTTGTATATGCCGGGCCAGAAGAAATACCTCAGGATGGTCTCTGTGGTTTTCTCCTTGCCCGTGTGTCCTGCAGTGAGGTGGGTGTGCGCATAAAAAAGTACTTGTTCCCGGAAGGAGCGGGGTACGACCAACTGGGGTTGGCAGTCCTCCCGGGGAAGTCGGTACAGGAGCCCATTCCGTATGCTGAAAGTCGGGTACTCGGGGCGGTCTGGGCTTTGGGGAGCGTGAGCGCTTTCCCAGGCGTTAAACAGGGTCCTGTCTTCGGCTTGCGCGAAACGGAAACTGTGGTCCGTGGTCCAGGGCTCAGGAGCTATGTAATGCGAAAGGGGGTTAGTCCCTGACCCAGGGGACCGGTTTAGAGAGTCCCTGAACATCGAGAGGAAGTCGGGGTTATCCACTCCCACAATCACGTCTTCGGGTAGGGTGTCCACTACTCCCACCCTTACTGTGCAGGGGGCTTTCCCCTTGGGGGTGAGGGTGATGGTGGCCAGGGGGTAGGGCTTGACGTCGCCGTGAACACACCTGATGTGGACTACGGCGTCGGGGATGTACTGCCGTGGAGTGACCAGATGTTTCTGCACTACGGACTGTCTGCACCCTGAGTCTAACAGGTCCCTTATGCGCAAGCCATTCATCCACATACTCACATAAAATGAGGAGCCCATCTCCGAGGAATAGAGCACCGCTCTGGGCAAGTATCCAACCTCCATCGGTTCTTCCGGGGGCGGACGTTTCCGGGGACACAGCCTAGCGATATGGCCCCACTCGCCGCAGTCGTAACACTGAGGTCCTCTCATCAGGGGGGCTATCGGCCCCGGTGGTTTCATCCGACCGTAATCCCCACCGGTTTTCGGTTTCTTCTCCGTCTTCCCCGCCAAGGGTGTTTTCAGGGCCTTCTCGTGTTCCCACGGGAGAGCCTTGGGTTGGGCTCTAGCGAAGTTGGCGGCCATGTTGATGGCCTGTTCTATCCCCAGTCCGGAATGTTGCCTCAGCCACCTTTGTGAGGCATATGGAAGAGCTTCCATGAACTGCTCCAAGTACACCTTGTGTAGGATCTCCTCTTTGGTGCAAGTGTCTGGGGTGAGCCACTTGTCTGCGGCCATCTTGAGGCGGTAGAACAGGGTCTTTGGGTTTTCTCCCGGGATGCCACGCTCTTTCCTGAATTTGACTCGGTAGGCCTCCTGGTCCAGCCCCAAGTGGTCCAAGATCACCCCCTTTATAGCCGCATAGGGAGTGTTCCCCAAGGGATTCGCGGCCTGGTAGGCGGACTGTGCCTCCCCAGTCAGCAAAGGGGCCAGGAAAAACGGCCATTTGTCTTCGGGCCATCCCAACGCCCTCGCGGCCCTTTCAAAATTCATTAGAAATGCATCAGGGTCTTCCCCCTGCAGGTATTTCTGTAGGGCGATACCTGAGGGGTGGGGACTATGGACCCTTGGTTCGCTCGTAGGGGTCAAAGAAGGGGGGGGCCCGCTCTTCATGCTCTCCAGCTGGGCGGAGAAGGTGGACTTAAACAGGTCTCTGTCTGCCTGTGCGGAGGTCAGCTGCCTCTCCACTGCCCATTCCAGTTTTTCTTGTCCCTTGATGAGATGCTGGATGAGGGCGTCCATCTCGGTGTCACAGATGGACTGGTCTACCGATCCCACTTCTGACACCACTTGTGAGGGGGTGGGCGGTGGAGCCTGGTCTGACACAGGTACAACTAGTGGGCCCAAGAGGGTATCAAGGGAAGCAGAGTCGGCATAGGCAGGAATCCTTTTCAAAGAGGGTTTTATTTTGATTGGCACAGTATATGTTTTCCGTTGGCGGCTGGTTAGCCTTTCCCTCGCGAAGGCGGCAGGGTCGTAGGTGGTCCGGGCAGGATCCAGGGTGTCAGGGCCGGTGGTCCGGTCGTCCCCAGAAGGCAGCTCAGGCCGCAGCGAGGAAGGAAAGGAAACCGGAGGTTAGTGGCTGCTTTCTCAATGCTATGCAAGGACCAGGGGTGAGGGACACCAGTGCACTCGTGTGTTATATTCAAAGGCAGACAAGTGCTCAGTCGGTGCTCGTGAGGTCGGGGTTAGGGGATGCGGTAACAGGGACACGCGTGCAGGATGCTTTACGTGCTAGGGGGTAGCGGACTTTGTCCCAACCAACCCGCCATACGCCCCCGTACCTGTTTGAGCCACACTCCTCCCGCGGGCGTGTGGCAGGGCGGAACGTGTCTCCTCGGCTCTCCTGGCCGCTGGCTTGCTTCTCCTGGGCTCCTCGAGGACTCGTCTTGTGGGCTCGTCAGGGAAGGTACAGCTGGGCTCGTCCGTGGTTCTCCTCCGCCGGGGTTACTCCTGGGAAACGCCTCGCGTCCTCTCGACTCGGGGCTCGCGTTCTCCGCCTCTTCCTCCGTCCAGGGCTCTTTTGAAGTTGCCTCTTCCTGTGCAGGGGGCGGGGCTACCGCGCCGGTCTCCCAGGCCTTAAAGGAGACGTGCTCAGCCTCCGGGTTCATAGGCCACCAGTATTCCGGGTCACCCGTCCTCCATTCCTCGGGGTCCAGATCGTCCTGGGGCTGCATGGGGGCAAGGGAAGAACGTAAACCAGGTGCGGTGGTCCACCAAGGGGTCATCGGCTCACCGTCCACGGGGTCAGTTGCCCCCGCCCCGTGACAAGGTATTACTTTGTATCGTCTACTGATGCTGTCAGTGGAGCATGATAACAAATTACAATACCACAAGTTATCTGGAGATGCTTGTTGTGAAGTTTCAAGAGTCTTGAGGAAAATGAAACTTCTTATAATTGACGAAGTAAGCATGGTTTCCAATGTCATGCTTGCCTTTGTGCATTTGAGAATGCAAGAAGTTCTCAAAACAGAGTATGATGTGTTATTTGGTGGCAAACACATCATTGTTTTCGGTGATCTTCTGCAGCTGACACCAGTGAAAGGACAACCTGTGTTCAAAATGCTCACGCATGAAGATACCAGAAAGTGCCTAGGGAGCATTGGCAATGTCAATATAGGGTTAAACTTGAATTATGCTAAACTGCGTGAAAATATGCATCAGGCGAAGGATGAAGATTACAAGAATATTCTACAAGATGTTAGAATCGGAAAAGTGACCGAGCATGGGAAAGAAGCTTTACATGCACGATTACTGTCAAATTTGTATCCAGAACAAGACGTTGTGCCTGAGAATATTTTTCAGAAAATTACTGAGAAGAAATCTGGAATATGTTTGATGCCAACTCTTGCAGAATGTGCCATCTTCAACAACAAAATGTTGCATTTAGAAAACCAAGAGATTGTGAAACTGGAAGCTATTGACAGAGTAGAGCGTATGAGATCAACAATTATTTTGTCTCAGAATTTGAAATCAAAATTGGATTCATTAGAGAAGACTATATCTAAAACTGCAGGTTTTGAAAAGACTCTGAATGTGTGCTTAAATTGCCGTATAATTTTAAGAAGGAATTTACATGTTGAAAGAGGTCTGGTAAATGGATCAATGGGTAATGTTGTTGATTTTGTGAAATACAGAAATAGAGATGGAATTGAATTTTTAAAAATTTAATTTGATGGCATTGAGGAAGTACAGCTAATTGGTCGTTGCTCTGCTAGGTTTTTGCTTGTAAAAGACTTATATGTTCGCCAAAAGCAGTTTCCTGTTTGCTTGGCATATGCGGTGACAATCCATAAATCGCAAGGTTTAAGTGTAGACAGTGCATTGGTGAATATTGGCAGTTCTGTGTTCAAGCAGGGTATGGTATATGTGGCATTGTCACGAGTCAGAACTTTATCGGGATTGTACTTGATTGAGTGTGATGTCACAAACATTTGTGGGGATCTAGATTGTGTTAAGGAATACAATAGGTTAAGAAGAGAGTATGCGCCACATTTGCCTCAATATCCTTTGTTTGAGAAACGTGTGGTAGGCCGGAAACGAAGAAATGTGACCAATAGTAGGGAGGTTGTAGCAAAAAGATGAAAAGTCGATGAACCTGAAATTATAAGCAGAAAAAAAATGGATTCTGTTGAAGATGTTGTTGGTTTTCAATTTGAAAACAGTTCTGGTGTCAACTGCTATGCTAATGTAGTGGTTAATGTTGTCTTTTCTCTAGAAACTTTAAAACAACAGATTGTGATCAATTCGGATCAAAGTTTTTGCTGCTTGCTGAATTCTGTGTTAGAGAAATGTAGCACTGATAGAACAAAAATAGAAAGTGTGTCTGAAATTCGAAATCTGTTAGACAAGTGTTCAGGTCAATCGCAATTCTCTCAAAATATTCAGCAAGATTGTCAGGAGTTTTTAATGTATATGTTTGATGTATTGCAAGATGAAGGTGTAGATGTAGATCACCTGTTTGGGCTTTTTTATCAATGGCAGCATGACTGCGAGAACTGTAGGGTATCAAGTACTACTAGTGTAGACTCAGAAAGATTTATATATTTAACTTTGCCAGACAGTAAATCAGTGTCCTTTAATAAGCTAGTAAAAGCAGCTGATCACAACATGGAGTGTAGCCAATGTAAGTCTGAAATGTTGTCCACATTATTTATACAAACATATGGCCAGTATGTCATTTTAATGTTCCAACGATGTAGGCCTGATGGAACAAAATTGACAACTTTAATTAAAAATTTTGTGGCTTCGCAGTTGTCAATATCAGGAAGGACTTTTGTAACTGCAGCAATTATATTTTACAACCAAAATTTTAGGGAAGGAATCTCGGGATTTGCTCTGAGGAATTTCAAGAGGTTCTAATGGCTCCTACACTATTTGGCCTTGAGGATAAGTGTAGTACAGAGTCAAAATTTATTTTTGAGTTTTAAGTAGTTACTGAAAAAAAAAAGGTTTTCTTACAGAAAGTGGTGGGCACGGATTAGTTAAAGGACAACAGAGTATTTCCCAAAGCAAACGGTGTTCTTACCATAACACTTGATGTCATGGAAAAATAACTGCACTTTGAATGAGTTCAGAAAAACTGTTTCTTTTAATAAGCTAATTCAAGCAGCCAATCAAAACATGGAGTAGAGGTAATGTAAGTCTGCAATGCTGTCGACATATTTTGAACAAACTTTTGGTTATAATGTCATTTAAAAATTCCAACTATATAAACCTGATGAAAATAAGTTTTCAACTTTAATTACAAATGTTGTGGCTACACAGTTGTTGATTTTAGGAAGAACATTTCTAACTGCAGCTATTATATGACATGATGGTCCTTTGACAACATCCACTGTGATCAAGAGAATTAAATAATTGTAGTAGTCATAGAGGTAGTGTAATGTGCCTCATAGTAAGCAGTATCAGTGTCATAGGAAATGTGGAACATGAGTGAGCAAGAAGGGTGAGATGTTACTAGTACAGGATTGTGAAAGTGATCTTGAACGTTTTCTTTCTGAAAGTTGCGGAAATACAATATGACGGGATTTGCTTAGAAGAATTCCAAGAGTTATAAATGGCTCTTACACGATTTGGCCTTGTGGAAAAGTGCGGTAGAGAGCGAGAAGTCATTTATTGTATGTAACATATTTGTCAAAACGATGGAGCTTTTCTTTCAGAAAGTGGCGGGCTGAAAATATTAACAGCACAACAGAGTGTAAGCTGTTCATAGGATATCCTTCGACGTCATGGAAAGTAAGTTACTTTTCAGGAGTTCTGATTTCTGATTGGTTATGTTATATGGGTTTTTTAAACACAATCATTTTGATTGTGTTTTTTTTTCCCGCTGTTATATGATGAATACCTTCAAGTCACTGTTTTTAGTGAAATTTGATAAATTCTGAGAACAGCAAAAATAAACCATTTAACATGTATAATTAATTCTGTACTTTTTGTATTTATGATATACATTTAGAACTGTGTAGGAGCCATGGAGAAGCTGAGGCTTCTGTAAGTGTCAAAGTTGTTGCATACAGTGCTCACATTCTGCGTAGTCTTTCATATGATAGAGTACATCTGCACAATGAGATACCTAAGCAAAGGATCACAGGTGATGTGATTGTGGAATGAGCAAAAGAAATTGCACGTTTTTCAATTACATTACCTGTGTTTCCTAACATTACGCATCACATTGTGTAGATGAGGTTTAGGCCTGTTCCAGGAGACAGAGGAGGTCTGACATTTGTTCAAGAGTGCAGTGGACATGACTCACTTCGTTGGTAGGCCTGCACATGTATTATCTTCTCTGTACTCTTCAACAAGCCTAAATTTCATCTGCAACCCTGAGTAGGACTCATCTGAAACAAATCTGTGGATAGGCCACACCTTATCAGCATCTAGAAACAATCATTTAAAATGTTAAGGGCAGATGTATGATGGCCGTGCGCCTCTTTTGCGCCGCTGTTCCGTCACTTTTGTGACGCAGCAGCAGTGTAAAAGATGCACCATGTTGCAAGATAGGCCTCACTTCATCTCCAACAAGATACTGTCAGTTTAAAATGTATATAATTAGGACTGTGTTGGGGGCATGCAGAAGCTGAGGCTTCAGTAAGTGTCAAAGTTGTTGCATGCAGTGCTGCACTTCTGCGTACTCTTTCATATGCTGGACTACATCTGCACAATGAGATACCTAAGCAAAGGAAACACAAGTGATGTGATTGTGAAATGAGCAAAAGAAATTGCACTTTTTTCAATTACATCACCTGTGTTTCCTAACATTACGAATAACATTGTGCAGATCAGGTTTAGGCCTGTCCAGGGAGACAGAGGAGGTCTGGCCTTTGTTAAAGAGTGCAGTGGACATGACTCACTTCATTGGTAGGCATGGACATGTATTATCTCCTCTGTACTCTTCAACAAGTCTAAATTTCATCTGTAACCCTGTGTAGGCCTCACCTCAAACAAACCCACGGATAGGCCACACCTTATCGGCATCCTGAATCAATCATTTAAAATGTTAGGGGCAGATTTATGATGGCCATGCGCCTCTTTTGTGCCGCTGTTGCATCACTTATGTGATGCAGCAGTGATGCAAAAGATGCACCATGTTACAAGATAGGCCTCACTTCATCTGCAACAAGATACTGTTAGTTTAAAATGTATATATTTAGGACTGTGTAGGGGGCATGGAGAAGCAGAGGCTTCTGTAAGTGTCAAAGTTGTTGAAAAACTGTTTGTCCTTCAATCTTTTCCCTTGTCTTTTCTAATTTTTAAATACATGTTTTAATATTTTTCAAATTTTTGTTCTTTCTTTCACAGATTGAAAGTATAAAAATAACAAGTGACTAAGTTAACGACAATTATAAGGTAAATGTTTTGTACTCTTTTCGTTACATTTCTATCACATTTAACTTCTATTAGTTCCACTGCTTCATTTCTTTAACCCTCAGTTTCCTGCCTTTGCTACTTCTCTCATTCCTTTCTCTATTACTTACTTACTCTACTCCTTCCACTCCTTTTCTCAGTCCCTCTCTTCTTCTCAGTCCCTCTCTTCTCATAGTTCTTCACTCCTGTTCACTCACTCCGTCTCTATTACTCGCACTGTCTCTGACTGATCACTCTTTCACTAATAGTTCATTATGCTTTCTCCCTGTAGTTCAAGCACACTAAGGGGCATATTATCAACACAGGCAATAAAATTATCGCTGCTTTTATTGGCAGAAAACTGCTGCAAAAGCGGCTTTAGCGGCAGTTTTCTGCCGCAAAAGTGGCTTTAGCGGCAGATTTCTGCCGATTAAAGCAGTCATTATCGGCAGAAAACTGCCGCGAAAGCGGCTTTAGCGGCAGTTTTCTGCCGCAAAAGCGGCTTTAGCGGCAGATTTCTGCCGATAAAAGCAGCGATAATTTTATCACCTATGTTGATAATATGCCCCTATGTTATTTACATTTCTTTGCTGTTTCAATCATTCCTTTTCTGTTACTTCTTCTTTTCTGCTTTCTGTTTTTTCTCTCTGTTATTCCACATGTTTTAATCTTATTTTGAATTTAATAGCAACAAGGGACCCCAATTTTAGTCTGTAGGGACCATGGGGAGCATACTTTTGAAAAACAACAGTGGTCCCAAACAAAAGTAATAATGAAAGAATAAAATATAGACAGAGTCAATCTATATTTACAGGACAGACATGTCCAGCCGGACAGGGGTCTTCCAGAGATTTTACTCAGTATTTATGTATTGAAGTCACATAGAGAATACCTTCCAACAATCAACCAAAGTGGACAACAAGCCTGTGTCCAGTACTGACAGAGCGAGTACAAGCGGTGATATAGACAGCAGAGAAGGGCTTTGTAAGGCAAACCAACGTTACTCTATAAACAGTACAATTGTACAGAGTATAACATAAATGCACTAGACATTTCAGTAGTAATCACATTTCAGTTCAAGTGCATAAAAGGTCGACGGCGTTTCGGACCCCTATAAAATATCAGGGACCATCATCAGGACAAATACAATGAAAAGCCTTAGATTAATTAAGCCTCTAAATGCCTAAAAGGGGGGAGAGAAAGAAGATATTCAAAACATATACAAGGGATAAAATTCAATAGCTTGGTGACATGAGTGGGATCAGTGAACAACGACGTACCGGTCAACCGAGACACGTGGACTATAGTGCTGGTGATGTGCACTAATAACTGTGACCCGGATGATGGAGACTTGATAAGGACAGAGAGAGTGTCTTCGAGATGCCGCAGTGACTGATAACAGGATCGCTGTATTGCGTGTAAAAGTGATTCCGAGCAAACGCGTGGGCGTGTGGAGATATCGGCGCAAGTGGTTTCATAAAAGCAGTCAGGAGTGAAGGGAAAAGTAACAATGGGTGAAGACGATTTGCATATGCGGCGGGCGTGTGGACGTGAAGGGCAAGCGGCGCGGACTATTTTAAGGGTTTCAGGCTTACCGAGTCGCCTCATGAAGGAGAGGCTGGCTCCTCAGGCAGATGATACAACCGCGAGCCCTGCAAGAGTAAAAGGGGGTCAGAACCAGGAAGGCGCGGTGCTTAAAAGTGAAGAGCCGCGAGGGCTCTGTCTCGGCGTGCAGCCACTCACCAGAGTCGGGTTGCGGGAGCCGCGGATAAAGTATTTTCCGTCGGCTGGCCAGGATACCTGTCAAAAAGGGGGGGCGCATCAGTACTATGCAGAAATTAATTAACCACGGAGCCGATGGGAGGGAGGAGGGGTGCACTTACCGGATTAGTCGGCTTGAGTGATTTCCTGGCGTCCAACACGCAGGGTAGCCAGTGTCTAATATGCTTAGACCGGATTGGTCCAAGGATTAGGCATAGAAATAGAAGACGGACACACATAGGTGCCATCTTAGAGTAATGAAAGGACAGGACAGGGCATAGAAATAGAAGATGGACCCACATGGGGGCCATCTTAGGGCAGTGGACGTGAAGGGGTGAGGGCATGCTTAAGGAACCCGGCGCGTTTAGGAGAAGACCAGTGTTGTGAAAAGAATTACAACAGACGTACATTTTAACAGTTGAATGACACCAGCATCCAGTACAAAATGATTACTTCAGAAAGGCACATAATTGTTATTGTACAGGCACAGTCATGAATTGTAAACAACCCTGTCTAACCAAAGACCAGAGGTGTCAGATAAGGGCAGTCCATTCATCTTGGACGTTGAGCCCCGAGTTCAGACTATCAGTCTTTAAAATCCATTTCAGTTCCTCTCTGTTCAAGAGGCGTGTCAGATCTCCGCCCCTGGGTGAGATTATGACTTGTGTAATAACAGTCCAGTGAATGTCGTTCTCGGAGTGTCCTTTCTCCACAAAGTGTTCCACCAAAGGAGCGTTGGGTGTTTTACACCTGATGCGGCTTCGGTGCTGGGAAATCCTCAGTTTGACCTTCTGCTTGGTTTGGCCCACGTATATCAGGTTGCATGGGCAGACGATGGCATATACAACATTCTGACTGTTACAGTTGGTAAAGGTTTTACGAGCATTTCTTGCATTGTTGAACACAAATTCTTTGCCATCAATTGAAAACTCACATACAACGCACGCCCCGCAGCGGGCGTGCCCAAGAAGTGGAGGTAATTGCCAATGGTCATTCAGGGTTACATTTCTACTGGATGGTAACGCAGCCCTAACCAATTGGTCCTTGAGATTTTTGTTTTTCTTAAAGGCAAACAAAGGAGTGTCCCAATTCAATATGCCTGAGTTTAAAATGTGCCAGTTCTTTTTGACACATTGTCTCACCCTACTGGAGACCGGGGAATACGTTGTTACACAGACCAATTTCTCAGTGGTCTTTTTGGGTTTGGGTTCCAGGAGGGTTTCCCGAGGACAGTACCAAGCTCTCTTCATAGAATTCTTGATGAGACGCTTGGGGTATCCTCTAAACCTCAGTTTACTCGATAGTATGTTAGCCTCACAGAAATAGTCTTCCTTTTTGTAACAATTTCTTCTCAGTCTCAGGAACTGAGAATATGGCAGACTGTCCCTCAGAGCCCTGGGGTGACAGCTGTCATATCGTAGCAGTGTGTTTCTCTCCGTAGGTTTACGGAAGAGGGAGGTGTACAGGGTGCCCTCATGATGTTGAATATTCAAGTCAAGGAAAGAGATGCTGCTTTGGCTGTGAGCAATTGTGAAGGTGAGACCATTGCAGTTGTGGTTCAGCCAGTGTAGGAGCCCATCTAGTTCAGGGATAGTGCCAGCCCAGATCAAAAAAATGTCGTCTATGTATCTCTTCCAATTTTTTAAACCTTGATGAAAGGGATTCGTGGGACACAGGATGGTATTGGTCTCTAGCCAGTCCATGTAAAGAATCGCCAGCGTGGGAGCAAAGACAGCTCCCATAGATGTCCCACGTACTTGTTGGTAGTACTGTGAGTCATACATAAAGAAGTTTTGAGTGAGGCAGATTTCTAAGAGTTGGATGATAAATATAGTTGGAACTCTATGGGGGCTGGGTCGGGTGTTGAGAATGCTCTCCACCACTAGCAAGGAGTCCCTCTGTGGTATATTGGTGTACAAGGACTCGACGTCTAGTGTACATAGAGTCTCGATGTTAGGGTCAAAGGCATGATTTTCTATGATATTTATCATATGCATACTATCCCTAATATAACACTGGGTTGTTGATACAAAGTCTCTTAGGAAATAGTTGACATAGAGGCCCAGTGGTTCAAGAACTGAACCGCATCCCGAGACGATAGGTCTGCCGGGGGGATTATCCAATCTTTTATGGATCTTCGGTAAGGTGTATATCACCGGTATTCTGGGGTTGGAGGTGTTTAGAAAATTGAATTCATGTTGGCTGATAATGCCCTTTGACATCGCATCAGTTGTCAAATGTCTGATGAGAGTCTGTAGTTCCTTGGTGGGATTGCAGGGTAACCTGCAATAATGATCAGTGTTGGAAACCTGACGCAATAGTTCATCTTTATAATTCCCAATGTCTTGTAGGACAATCCCACCACCCTTATCAGCAGGTTTAACTACGAGCTGGTTGTTATTTTTCAGGGTTGAGATGGCATTCTTTTCTTCAATAGTAATATTAAAAGGTATGAAGAGATGGGATTTCTCTAACTCAGAGATCTCTTTCAAGATAACCTTCTCAAATGTAACAATCTCTCTCGGTATCATGCTGGCTGCCGGAGAGAAGGTCGAAGGTGGTCTAAAGGGTGTGACAGTGGTTTTAGGCTCAGAGGGATTGAGTTCGAAATAGGAACGTAGTCTTAACTTACGAAAAAAGACCATCAGTTCAGATTGAAGATCCAAGAAATTGGGGTATTTAGCAGGGACAAAGGAAAGTCCTCTTTGGAGGAGTGACGACTCACATTCAGTGAGTACGTGATTCGAAATATTGAAGATGGGTATCCGGTTGTGGACACAGTTAGGCGTTACCATTGGTAAAACTTGTGCCTCGTCTGGCGTTCCCCAGGGGGATTCTGCCATCTCTGTTGTTGTTTCACTTTGCCTCTCTTTTGGGGTTCTGGGTTGCCTCTGGATAAAAAATGAGAGGGATTGCGTTGATTACCACTTGTTCCTTCACCTGTGTCCGAATTGTCAGATGAGCCAGCTGACGAGTCTGTGAACCCAACCACTGTGTTCCTTTTATTGAAACGTCCCCAAGGTCTAGGGGTCTGCTGGTTTGGATTGAAGTTGCGGTTAAGATAAAAATCTTTTTGCAAATAGGGATAGGTACGTTCCAAGGAAAAGAATTTGATGTCCTTCTTTACCTTGTTAGATTTTTTGTTCTGTTCTATCCGGTGAAATTCGGCAACTGTTTTATCAATTTTCTCCAAGAGGGACTTTGTATCAACAATAGTTTTGTCGTCTATGATTTGTTTCTCCAAATCCTTAATAATATCGTCTAGTTTTTTCAATTCCTCAATAGCAGTATCAATCCCAAGAACTAACCAGTGGCGCGAACAGGTAGTACCAATCCCGCTAAACCCTGTGATGTATTTGGGGTTGTCAGTGAACACACCCGGAATGTTTCTCACCTGTAAGCCAAGGGGTATAGTGTTAGACTTGAGATACTGCGTCAGCATGAGCATCATCAGTTCTAGGCGTGCATGTTTTTTCTTGTATTTCTCTAAATCATCTGGTAAGCTGGTGTTACCGGTTGGAGATGGTGCATCAGGGGTGTCAAACAAGGAAGGGCCTGCACAAATTTTGTTTATGTATTCAATGGAGTATAAGGGTGCTGGGTCAGACATAACAAGGGGAGGGGAAAAGGTACCCAGCTGTAGGTGCCGGAGGGCAAGGACCACTTAGGAGAAGTGGAGGGAACAAAAACCCTTGCAATCAACCGACTGCGCAAAGTGAATTTAATAGCAACAAGGGACCCCAATTTTAGTCTGTAGGGACCATGGGGAGCATACTTTTGAAAAACAACAGTGGTCCCAAACAAAAGTAATAATGAAAGAATAAAATATAGACAGAGTCAATCTATATTTACAGGACAGACATGTCCAGCCGGACAGGGGTCTTCCAGAGATTTTACTCAGTATTTATGTATTGAAGTCACATAGAGAATACCTTCCAACAATCAACCAAAGTGGACAACAAGCCTGTGTCCAGTACTGACAGAGCGAGTACAAGCGGTGATATAGACAGCAGAGAAGGGCTTTGTAGGGCAAACCAACGTTACTCTATAAACAGTACAATTGTACAGAGTATAACATAAATGCACTAGACATTTCAGTAGTAATCACATTTCAGTTCAAGTGCATAAAAGGTCGACGGCGTTTCGGACCCCTATAAAATATCAGGGACCATCATCAGGACAAATACAATGAAAAGCCTTAGATTAATTAAGCCTCTAAATGCCTAAAAGGGGGGAGAGAAAGAAGATATTCAAAACATATACAAGGGATAAAATTCAATAGCTTGGTGACATGAGTGAGATCAGTGAACAACGACGTACCGGTCAACCGAGACACGTGGACTATAGTGCTGGTGATGTGCACTAATAACTGTGACCCGGATGATGGAGACTTGATAAGGACAGTGAGAGTGTCTTCGAGATGCCGCAGTGACTGATAACAGGATCGCTGTATTGCGTGTAAAAGTGATTCCGAGCAAACGCGTGGGCGTGTGGAGATATCGGCGCAAGTGGTTTCATAAAAGCAGTCAGGAGTGAAGGGAAAAGTAACAATGGGTGAAGACGATTTTCATATGCGGCGGGCGTGTGGACGTGAAGGGCAAGCGGCGCGGACTATTTTAAGGGTTTCAGGCTTACCGAGTCGCCTCATGAAGGAGAGGCTGGCTCCTCAGGCAGATGATACAACCGCGAGCCCTGCAAGAGTAAAAGGGGGTCAGAACCAGGAAGGCGCGGTGCTTAAAAGTGAAGAGCCGCGAGGGCTCTGTCTCGGCGTGCATCCACTCACCAGAGTCGGGTTGCGGGAGCCGCGGATAAAGTATTTTCCGTCGGCTGGCCAGGATACCTGTCAAAAAGGGGGGGCGCATCAGTACTATGCAGAAATTAATTAACCACGGAGCCGATGGGAGGGAGGAGGGGTGCACTTACCGGATTAGTCGGCTTGAGTGATTTCCTGGCGTCCAACACGCAGGGTAGCCAGTGTCTAATATGCTTAGACCGGATTGGTCCAAGGATTAGGCATAGAAATAGAAGACGGACACACATAGGTGCCATCTTAGAGTAATGAAAGGACAGGACAGGGCATAGAAATAGAAGATGGACCCACATGGGGGCCATCTTAGGGCAGTGAACGTGAAGGGGTGAGGGCATGCTTAAGGAACCCGGCGCGTTTAGGAGAAGACCAGTGTTGTGAAAAGAATTACAACAGACGTACATTTTAACAGTTGAATGACACCAGCATCCAGTACAAAATGATTACTTCAGAAAGGCACATAATTGTTATTGTACAGGCACAGTCATGAATTGTAAACAACCCTGTCTAACCAAAGACCAGAGGTGTCAGATAAGGGCAGTCCATTCATCTTGGACGTTGAGCCCCGAGTTCAGACTATCAGTCTTTAAAATCCATTTCAGTTCCTCTCTGTTCAAGAGGCGTGTCAGATCTCCGCCCCTGGGTGAGATTATGACTTGTGTAATAACAGTCCAGTGAATGTCGTTCTCGGAGTGTCCTTTCTCCACAAAGTGTTCCACCAAAGGAGCGTTGGGTGTTTTACACCTGATGCGGCTTCGGTGCTGGGAAATCCTCAGTTTGACCTTCTGCTTGGTTTGGCCCACGTATATCAGGTTGCATGGGCAGACGATGGCATATACAACATTCTGACTGTTACAGTTGGTAAAGGTTTTACGAGCATTTCTTGCATTGTTGAACACAAATTCTTTGCCATCAATTGAAAACTCACATACAACGCACGCCCCGCAGCGGGCGTGCCCAAGAAGTGGAGGTAATTGCCAATGGTCATTCAGGGTTACATTTCTACTGGATGGTAACGCAGCCCTAACCAATTGGTCCTTGAGATTTTTGTTTTTCTTAAAGGCAAACAAAGGAGTGTCCCAATTCAATATGCCTGAGTTTAAAATGTGCCAGTTCTTTTTGACACATTGTCTCACCCTACTGGAGACCGGGGAATACGTTGTTACACAGACCAATTTCTCAGTGGTCTTTTTGGGTTTGGGTTCCAGGAGGGTTTCCCGAGGACAGTACCAAGCTCTCTTCATAGAATTCTTGATGAGACGCTTGGGGTATCCTCTAAACCTCAGTTTACTCGATAGTATGTTAGCCTCACAGAAATAGTCTTCCTTTTTGTAACAATTTCTTCTCAGTCTCAGGAACTGAGAATATGGCAGACTGTCCCTCAGAGCCCTGGGGTGACAGCTGTCATATCGTAGCAGTGTGTTTCTCTCCGTAGGTTTACGGAAGAGGGAGGTGTACAGGGTGCCCTCATGATGTTGAATATTCAAGTCAAGGAAAGAGATGCTGCTTTGGCTGTGAGCAATTGTGAAGGTGAGACCATTGCAGTTGTGGTTCAGCCAGTGTAGGAGCCCATCTAGTTCAGGGATAGTGCCAGCCCAGATCAAAAAAATGTCGTCTATGTATCTCTTCCAATTTTTTAAACCTTGATGAAAGGGATTTGTGGGACACAGGATGGTATTGGTCTCTAGCCAGTCCATGTAAAGAATCGCCAGCGTGGGAGCAAAGACAGCTCCCATAGATGTCCCACGTACTTGTTGGTAGTACTGTGAGTCATACATAAAGAAGTTTTGAGTGAGGCAGATTTCTAAGAGTTGGATGATAAATATAGTTGGAACTCTATGGGGGCTGGGTCGGGTGTTGAGAATGCTCTCCACCACTAGCAAGGAGTCCCTCTGTGGTATATTGGTGTACAAGGACTCGACGTCTAGTGTACATAGAGTCTCGATGTTAGGGTCAAAGACATGATTTTCTATGATATTTATCATATGCATACTATCCCTAATATAACACTGGGTTGTTGATACAAAGTCTCTTAGGAAATAGTTGACATAGAGGCCCAGTGGTTCAAGAACTGAACCGCATCCCGAGACGATAGGTCTGCCGGGGGGATTATCCAATCTTTTATGGATCTTCGGTAAGGTGTATATCACCGGTATTCTGGGGTTGGACGTGTTTAGAAAATTGAATTCATGTTGGCTGATAATGCCCTTTGACATCGCATCAGTTGTCAAATGTCTGATGAGAGTCTGTAGTTCCTTGGTGGGATTGCAGGGTAACCTGCAATAATGATCAGTGTTGGAAACCTGACGCAATAGTTCATCTTTATAATTCCCAATGTCTTGTAGGACAATCCCACCACCCTTATCAGCAGGTTTAACTACGAGCTGGTTGTTATTTTTCAGGGTTGAGATGGCATTCTTTTCTTCAATAGTAATATTAAAAGGTATGAAGAGATGGGATTTCTCTAACTCAGAGATCTCTTTCAAGATAACCTTCTCAAATGTAACAATCTCTCTCGGTATCATGCTGGCTGCCGGAGAGAAGGTCGAAGGTGGTCTAAAGGGTGTGACAGTGGTTTTAGGCTCAGAGGGATTGAGTTCGAAATAGGAACGTAGTCTTAACTTACGAAAAAAGACCATCAGTTCAGATTGAAGATCCAAGAAATTGGGGTATTTAGCAGGGACAAAGGAAAGTCCTCTTTGGAGGAGTGACGACTCACATTCAGTGAGTACGTGATTCGAAATATTGAAGATGGGTATCCGGTTGTGGACACAGTTAGGCGTTACCATTGGTAAAACTTGTGCCTCGTCTGGCGTTCCCCAGGGGGATTCTGCCATCTCTGTTGTTGTTTCACTTTGCCTCTCTTTTGGGGTTCTGGGTTGCCTCTGGATAAAAAATGAGAGGGATTGCGTTGATTACCACTTGTTCCTTCACCTGTGTCCGAATTGTCAGATGAGTCAGCTGACGAGTCTGTGAACCCAACCACTGTGTTCCTTTTATTGAAACGTCCCCAAGGTCTAGGGGTCTGCTGGTTTGGATTGAAGTTGCGGTTAAGATAAAAATCTTTTTGCAAATAGGGATAGGTACGTTCCAAGGAAAAGAATTTGATGTCCTTCTTTACCTTGTTAGATTTTTTGTTCTGTTCTATCCGGTGAAATTCGGCAACTGTTTTATCAATTTTCTCCAAGAGGGACTTTGTATCAACAATAGTTTTGTCGTCTATGATTTGTTTCTCCAAATCCTTAATAATATCGTCTAGTTTTTTCAATTCCTCAATAGCAGTATCAATCCCAAGAACTAACCAGTGGCGCGAACAGGTAGTACCAATCCCGCTAAACCCTGTGATGTATTTGGGGTTGTCAGTGAACACACCCGGAATGTTTCTCACCTGTAAGCCAAGGGGTATAGTGTTAGACTTGAGATACTGCGTCAGCATGAGCATCATCAGTTCTAGGCGTGCATGTTTTTTCTTGTATTTCTCTAAATCATCTGGTAAGCTGGTGTTACCGGTTGGAGATGGTGCATCAGGGGTGTCAAACAAGGAAGGGCCTGCACAAATTTTGTTTATGTATTCAATGGAGTATAAGGGTGCTGGGTCAGACATAACAAGGGGAGGGGAAAAGGTACCCAGCTGTAGGTGCCGGAGGGCAAGGACCACTTAGGAGAAGTGGAGGGAACAAAAACCCTTGCAATCAACCGATTGCGCAAAGTGAATTTAATAGCAAAAAGGGACCCCAATTTTAGTCTGTAGGGACCATGGGGAGCATACTTTTGAAAAACAACAGTGGTCCCAAACAAAAGTAATAATGAAAGAATAAAATATAGACAGAGTCAATCTATATTTACAGGACAGACATGTCCAGCCGGACAGGGGTCTTCCAGAGATTTTACTCAGTATTTATGTATTGAAGTCACATAGAGAATACCTTCCAACAATCAACCAAAGTGGACAACAAGCCTGTGTCCAGTACTGACAGAGCGAGTACAAGCGGTGATATAGACAGCAGAGAAGGGCTTTGTAAGGCAAACCAACGTTACTCTATAAACAGTACAATTGTACAGAGTATAACATAAATGCACTAGACATTTCAGTAGTAATCACATTTCAGTTCAAGTGCATAAAAGGTCGACGGCGTTTCGGACCCCTATAAAATATCAGGGACCATCATCAGGACAAATACAATGAAAAGCCTTAGATTAATTAAGCCTCTAAATGCCTAAAAGGGGGGAGAGAAAGAAGATATTCAAAACATATACAAGGGATAAAATTCAATAGCTTGGTGACATGAGTGAGATCAGTGAACAACGACGTACCGGTCAACCGAGACACGTGGACTATAGTGCTGGTGATGTGCACTAATAACTGTGACCCGGATGATGGAGACTTGATAAGGACAGTGAGAGTGTCTTCGAGATGCCGCAGTGACTGATAACAGGATCGCTGTATTGCGTGTAAAAGTGATTCCGAGCAAACGCGTGGGCGTGTGGAGATATCGGCGCAAGTGGTTTCATAAAAGCAGTCAGGAGTGAAGGGAAAAGTAACAATGGGTGAAGACGATTTTCATATGCGGCGGGCGTGTGGACGTGAAGGGCAAGCGGCGCGGACTATTTTAAGGGTTTCAGGCTTACCGAGTCGCCTCATGAAGGAGAGGCTGGCTCCTCAGGCAGATGATACAACCGCGAGCCCTGCAAGAGTAAAAGGGGGTCAGAACCAGGAAGGCGCGGTGCTTAAAAGTGAAGAGCCGCGAGGGCTCTGTCTCGGCGTGCAGCCACTCACCAGAGTCGGGTTGCGGGAGCCGCGGATAAAGTATTTTCCGTCGGCTGGCCAGGATACCTGTCAAAAAGGGGGGGCGCATCAGTACTATGCAGAAATTAATTAACCACGGAGCCGATGGGAGGGAGGAGGGGTGCACTTACCGGATTAGTCGGCTTGAGTGATTTCCTGGCGTCCAACACGCAGGGTAGCCAGTGTCTAATATGCTTAGACCGGATTGGTCCAAGGATTAGGCATAGAAATAGAAGACGGACACACATAGGTGCCATCTTAGAGTAATGAAAGGACAGGACAGGGCATAGAAATAGAAGATGGACCCACATGGGGGCCATCTTAGGGCCATCTTTACATGGACTGGCTAGAGACCAATACCATCCTGTGTCCCACGAATCCCTTTCATCAAGGTTTAAAAAATTGGAAGAGATACATAGACGACATTTTTTTGATCTGGGCTGGCACTATCCCTGAACTAGATGGGCTCCTACACTGGCTGAACCACAACTGCAATGGTCTCACCTTCACAATTGCTCACAGCCAAAGCAGTATCTCTTTCCTTGACTTGAATATTCAACATCATGAGGGCACCCTGTACACCTCCCTCTTCCGTAAACCTACGGAGAGAAACACACTGCTACGATATGACAGCTGTCACCCCAGGGCTCTGAGGGACAGTCTGCCATATTCTCAGTTCCTGAGACTGAGAAGAAATTGTTACAAAAAGGAAGACTATTTCTGTGAGGCTAACATACTATCGAGTAAACTGAGGTTTAGAGGATACCCCAAGCGTCTCATCAAGAATTCTATGAAGAGAGCTTGGTACTGTCCTCGGGAAACCCTCCTGGAACCCAAACCCAAAAAGACCACTGAGAAATTGGTCTGTGTAACAACGTATTCCCCGGTCTCCAGTAGGGTGAGACAATGTGTCAAAAAGAACTGGCACATTTTAAACTCAGGCATATTGAATTGGGACACTCCTTTGTTTGCCTTTAAGAAAAACAAAAATCTCAAGGACCAATTGGTTAGGGCTGCGTTACCATCCAGTAGAAATGTAACCCTGAATGACCATTGGCAATTACCTCCACTTCTTGGGCACGCCCGCTGCGGGGCGTGCGTTGTATGTGAGTTTTCAATTGATGGCAAAGAATTTGTGTTCAACAATGCAAGAAATGCTCGTAAAACCTTTACCAACTGTAACAGTCAGAATGTTGTATATGCCATCGTCTGCCCATGCAACCTGATATACGTGGGCCAAACCAAGCAGAAGGTCAAACTGAGGATTTCCCAGCACCGAAGCCGCATCAGGTGTAAAACACCCAACGCTCCTTTGGTGGAACACTTTGTGGAGAAAGGACACTCCGAGAACGACATTCACTGGACTGTTATTACACAAGTCATAATCTCACCCAGGGGCGGAGATCTGACACGCCTCTTGAACAGAGAGGAACTGAAATGGATTTTAAAGACTGATAGTCTGAACTCGGGGCTCAACGTCCAAGATGAATGGACTGCCCTTATCTGACACCTCTGGTCTTTGGTTAGACAGGGTTGTTTACAATTCATGACTGTGCCTGTACAATAACAATTATGTGCCTTTCTGAAGTAATCATTTTGTACTGGATGCTGGTGTCATTCAACTGTTAAAATGTACGTCTGTTGTAATTCTTTTCACAACACTGGTCTTCTCCTAAACGCGCCGGGTTCCTTAAGCATGCCCTCACCCCTTCACGTCCACTGCCCTAAGATGGCCCCCATGTGGGTCCATCTTCTATTTCTATGCCCTGTCCTGTCCTTTCATTACTCTAAGATGGCACCTATGTGTGTCCGTCTTCTATTTCTATGCCTAATCCTTGGACCAATCCGGTCTAAGCATATTAGACACTGGCTACCCTGCGTGTTGGACGCCAGGAAATCACTCAAGCCGACTAATCCGGTAAGTGCACCCCTCCTCCCTCCCATCGGCTCCGTGGTTAATTAATTTCTGCATAGTACTGATGCGCCCCCCCTTTTTGACAGGTATCCTGGCCAGCCGACGGAAAATACTTTATCCGCGGCTCCCGCAACCCGACTCTGGTGAGTGGCTGCACGCCGAGACAGAGCCCTCGCGGCTCTTCACTTTTAAGCACCGCGCCTTCCTGGTTCTGACCCCCTTTTACTCTTGCAGGGCTCGCGGTTGTATCATCTGCCTGAGGAGCCAGCCTCTCCTTCATGAGGGACTCGGTAAGCCTGAAACCCTTAAAATAGTCCGCGCCGCTTGCCCTTCACGTCCACACGCCCGCCGCATATGAAAATCGTCTTCACCCATTGTTACTTTTCCCTTCACTCCTGACTGCTTTTATGAAACCACTTGCGCCGATATCTCCACACGCCCACGCGTTTGCTCGGAATCACTTTTACACGCAATACAGCGATCCTGTTATCAGTCACTGCGGCATCTCGAAGACACTCTCACTGTCCTTATCAAGTCTCCATCATCCGGGTCACAGTTATTAGTGCACATCACCAGCACTATAGTCCACGTGTCTCGGTTGACCGGTACGTCGTTGTTCACTGATCTCACTCATGTCACCAAGCTATTGAATTTTATCCCTTGTATATGTTTTGAATATCTTCTTTCTCTCCCCCCTTTTAGGCATTTAGAGGCTTAATTAATCTAAGGCTTTTCATTGTATTTGTCCTGATGATGGTCCCTGATATTTTATAGGGGTCCGAAACGCCGTCGACCTTTTATGCACTTGAACTGAAATGTGATTACTACTGAAATGTCTAGTGCATTTATGTTATACTCTGTACAATTGTACTGTTTATAGAGTAACGTTGGTTTGCCTTACAAAGCCCTTCTCTGCTGTCTATATCACTGCTTGTACTCGCTCTGTCAGTACTGGACACAGGCTTGTTGTCCACTTTGGTTGATTGTTGGAAGGTATTCTCTATGTGACTTCAATACATAAATACTGAGTAAAATCTCTGGAAGACCCCTGTCCGGCTGGACATGTCTGTCCTGTAAATATAGATTGACTCTGTCTATATTTTATTCTTTCATTATTACTTTTGTTTGGGACCACTGTTGTTAATCTTATTTTGAACATTTACTCACATTCTCTAAGAAACTCTTGTTTATTATTCTTCTACTCTCCTTTTTTTCTTCCACTTCCTTATCTATTTTGTTTTTCACAATTATACCCTCTTCCATCTTTTCTTCGGTAAATAGATCTATTAAACAGTATCTCTGTGTTACTCCCTATAGCTGTCTTTCTTTTAACATTACTCTCTGTTTCCTTCCCTTATACTTACTCTTCTTTTTTTTTTTTTTTGGTTCGCTCCCGGTTCGCGTACCGGCGAGCGAACCGGGAAGCGAACCAAAAGAAATAGAGGTTGCCAGAGTGCTAAACATTCTAGCAATTTTTTTATAAAGCGGAGGTAGTTCTGAAAAGAACTTTTTTTTATTATTTTTGTTGTTTTATATTTTTTTTATTATTTTTCTGAACAATTTTTTACTTTTTTTGTATTTTTTGAACGGTTTTATATTTGTTTTGTTTTTTGGGGGGGAAACGAAAACGATTCATTGTAAAGGGCTCAACAGGAGCAACAAAAAAATAGATAATTTATTTTCTGAATCGTTTTGTACAAACATGATTATCAATTGCTAAGTTGATTAAAGTGATGCTACTTTCTCTGTAGCAAATCAACTGACCGCAACGCACGCACACTTGTTTGACTGCCCCGAAACTCATCTGTATATTTGGGACCATCTCCCTCGCCTCTGGTCCCGTCACTTCCTCTACAACTGATCTTCTGGTAACTATATTTTTATCTGTCCCTCTGGACAAATCTTTCTTACAGATAAGGCAAGTTACATACCGGGCATTCACCTTTTTTTGGCCCCGGGGATATTTAAGAAATTGCCAAATAACATTTTCTTTGACATGAGACCTCCTGGGCTCCTCAGACAAAAACTGCCTCCTCTCCTGCTCTTCCTCTTCTTCCTCTTCTTCCTCCTCTTGCTGAATGATAACTTCAGCAGGTGGTCCTCTCTTCCTAGGAGGTGGTGGTGGTGGTGGGGATGCACCAGCTGAAGCTACAACACTTGCCATTGCTCAGTGATGTAAAAAGGTCTTCCTCTCACAAAGATGAAAGTCAGAGTGAGGAAACAAGGAGGGGTTTTCATCATTTGGGAAAAACAATAGTGATGTCATTTGAGATGTCATCAGTGATGTCATCAGTGATGTCACTGACCATGTCATGAATGATGTAATATGTGACATGATCAGCAGTGGATTGCGGGTGCGCGATATATAGTTAGTACAACTAACTATATATGGAATTTCAATGGTTTTGTGTTAGTAAAAAAAGGTTTCTTAAATGCTAATTCCTAACTATATATGGTCTATAACCTATGTTTTTTTCTGTGAATTTTCAAGGTTTTGTAAATGCTAATTCCTAACTATATATGGTCTATAACCTATGGGTTTTTATGTGAATATATATATATACATATATATATATATAAAATCCAAACAGTTGCTTCCAAGCAGACGCGCACTCAGAGGATTGAAGTTGCTGCAAAATTTATTGTTAGCAACCGCTACGCGTTTCGACACCGATTGTGTCTTGATCACACAATGTCCATAAGTTCCACTAAGGCATTTATAAGTAAATAAACAGTAAACATAAACGAGGTACCATTATAAGGTCAGGTGACATAAAATCATGGCAGACATCTTGTAATGGGTAATACTTGATATGCAATCCATAACGTTCAATACATGAAACAGTGACATGCAAATACGTTTCCAAAACAAAGTAATATACATGATATAAATTATTATCCTTCGATATTTAGAATCCAGGCTGACATCGATATAAAATATTGACCTGTATAAAATCACATGCTCCATATTTAAGCATTGGTGTATGATTAAGCTTGTTGCATTTAATGCGGTCTAGTGCCACGAAAGAATGAAAGGCTTTTAACATCCTACAATACCTTGCAAATTTGAAAAAGTCAACAACATCTGATATGGCAGATATGGCCCTCCGATTTTCCCCGGCCACTGTCGAAGGGAGGCCCTGTAAAAAATCTAGGGGTTTGGTTTGGGGAGGATCTTAGATTCTCTGATCACATCAAGAGACTTACAGGTGTTTGTTTCGGCACACTCAAGTCACTTAGTCGATTTTTCCCTCTGCTTCCTCAGCCAGCCAAGGAAATGGTGGCTCGTGCACTTATTCTGTCCCGCTTAGATTATGCAAATGCGCTCTCTTTGGGCATTCCGGGCTATTTAACGAACAAACTCCAACTGATTCAAAATGCGGCGGCCAGACTCTTATTTAACACCTCTAAGAGAAACAGCATAAGGGCCCGCCTCAGTGACCTCCACTGGCTGCCTGTGGCCTAGGGAGTGCAGTTTAAGGCCCTCACTTTAGCGCACAGAGCCCTGCACGACTCGGGACCCTGGTATATTAGGAAACGGTTGTCCTTTTATACTCCCCAACTCTCTTTGCGTTCTGCTTCACACCGTTTGATGGCCACCCCCTGCTTCCGACGCTCTAGATTGGGGGGCCAGTCACTTTCGGTTAAGGTAGCTGTGCTTTGGAACAGTCTTCCAGTCGCTTTACGACACACACAAGATCTCGGTGTCTTTAAGAGACTTCTCAAAACCCACTTCTTTAAGCAAGCTTTCCTATAATTTTTCCCTTTCACACGTTTGAGTCCGTTTCGTGCCAGGATACTCCAGAGTAGTTGTGCGCGTTATAAGTCTCTTATAACATATAACATAACATATAGGAACGGTTACACATGAATTGTAATTGATCAACCCACAGAAGGTTAAGCGCAGCATGTCACTGTAGAACTAACATGAGGCAAGGATGTGCAATGTTAGTCAAGGATTTCTTACGTCGGAAACTCCAAATTGAATATTAATTACTCATTCTACGAGGTCTGGTGCCTGTATCCTCTTCAGAGATTTCTGCCACAAAGACTAATTATGTCTGAGAAAGTAATCAAGGTAAAACCAACCAAATATAGTCCAAGTGTTTTCACGATGTAAAATATACAACTGTCAAATTGCATATAGATGATATTTATAACTGTGTGTCCTAAAAGTTTGACCATGATACGCCACTCATTTGGTTAACATACTCTGCTGGTAACCTCATATGCATGCTCATAACCACATGAGAAAATGTCATATACCAAAAAACGCGCACGCGTGAAAAAGTGAAATCTCTTATCTTTCCGGTGAATCAGTGTCTTCTAGTCAAAATGAAGAAAAGGGTAGGGAAACGGTGAAGTGCTCAAAAAAGTGACGGGCCCCTTCCTTTCCTCCTACAGAAAGAACATACAAGAGATAATATTAAAATCAACAGTGAATTAAAATACAGTAGAATATAAATCTGTGTTACTGTACATTACGGCAAAAATCTGATTATTAAATTATTAAACGTTATCTTTACAATGTTCGGAGATGACAGGTAAGATTAATGACTCAAAATACTGATGCTGTTATTCTTCGTGTAAATGAGTTGCTAGTTCCTCATCAAGAGGGCCACTTTTGGCCCCGGGGACCCCATCCCCTGGGGCATAGCCTCTTTAAAAAAAAAATATAGGGATATGTATATCCCAACACGTATACCGCCTTAAGTTTGCCGCTCTCCACACAGAGTGTGCTTGTGCAGCTCACAAAGGCAGTCTCGTGAAACAAATTACACCGCTGGTCCGAAGACAAAGCTGCGCACTCAGGCTAATAATTGATTTCAATGTTTTTTATTCGTGCCACTCGAAAAACAAACTGACAAATGTGTTTCAGCCTCCTGGTCTTTGTCAATGTCAGTTAGTGCTCATGAAGTTAAGCCTTATAACAACAAACAGATTCATTGGATGGCGGCACATATTGGAAATAATAAAAGGACCAAAAGAAAGGTGGTACATTGAAATATAAATGTCGGCCATCTTAAAATGTCGCTGAGATGCATCTCAAGTATATACATATACTTTTATATCTGCTGGAAATTTCATAGGTTTTTGTGCACTGATTCCTTAAAGGTCAAGAGCTATTTACATTTTCTCATTGTAATATTTTGGATAGCACATTAAACACACAATACACAGCAAAACAGTTTTGTGACTCAAGACAGCTCTGATCTTATGCATGCCATTTATTTCAAATCCCTATTGATGACACATTTCCTGTATAAACCACTGGCTTTAGGAAAGCCTCCAGTTTTTCATTTGCATTTGTACGCAGTTCTTTGTATGTTTAAACAAAACATTACTTTTGTGTTGCCAGGCGTGATGTCGGACCATCAGTTGTGAGGCAGTCGGTCACTCGGTCGTGGGGCGTGTCGGTCCATCGGTCATGGGGTGTGTCGGTGCATTGGTCGGCAGGCGGAAAATCAGATTCCTGGTCCTTGTTATTTATTGCACAGTAACAAAAAAGTTGGATAGCTCCCCAATGCCTACAGTCCAGTTTCCAAGCTTTTCAAACAACCCAGATCGATACAGATTGATACAGAGCGAACACAGGATATTCCAGGCGGCATGGGAACAAGAGTACTTGTTTGTTGAATTCCCAAAAGAGAATGCCACCTGTTTGCTTTGCAAAGAGAAAGTAAATGTTCTTAAGAGGTATAACTTGGAACGGCACTCCAAAACTCGACACTCCGGATACACTGAGAACATCCCATTGAACTCAAAACTGCGTTCTGCAAAAGTGACATTGTTAAAGCAAGCTCTTTCCCAGCAGAAGATCTTCCTTTGCTAGATGAATGAATCTAAGGCTGTTACAGAAGCAACTTTCAAAATATGCTACTTGTTTACCAAACACAAGAAACTATTCACAGAGGCAGAGCTGGTGAAGAAATATTTCCTTTCAGCAACTGAAATTTTATTTGACAACTCCATTACTAAAGCCAACAGTTTGAAGGAAATCAGTGCTTTACAGCTATCAAAGTCCACGTGGTCACGCAGAATATAGGCAATGGGTTAAAACATCAAGGAGCAGGTGATCAAAGCAGTCAGAGAGTCACTGTTCTTCAACATTGCCATGGATGAGTCCACAGACATCGGCGATGTGGCCCAGTTATTAGTTTCGGTGAGGTATTTGGACAAATCACTTCATCCCAAAGAAGAGCTCCTGTGCCTTCTACCACTGCAAGGGCACACAAGAGGAGAAGATATAATGGACAGCATGTATAACTACTTTGGAACAATTTATATACCACTGAACACTCTTATCACCATTACAACACATGTGGGTCCTGCCATGGTAGGCCATGACAGAGGCTTCATATCTATGCTTAAAAAGAAGCTCATAGGACAGACTGTGATAGACTACCACTGGATTATTCACCAAGAAGTATTGTGTGCAAAATTAAAGCATGGAGAACTGAATAATGTCCTAAAAGTTGCAGTGAAAATTGTTACTTTTATCCGTGCCAAAGCCCTTAACCATAGACTTTTTAAAGCAATGCTGGAAGAATTTGAAGCTGAATATACAGACCTCTTGATGCACAATGACGTGCGTTGGCTAAGCAAAGGGAAGGCTCTAGAGCAGTTCATGGCATTGCTTCCTGAAATTGAACTCTCTGTGAACAGTAGAGTTCAATCATTCCCGGAACTAACAGATGTGAAATGGCTTCTTATGCTTCATTTTCTTTCAGATCTATTCACACATTTGAATGCTCTCAATTTGACCCGGCAAGGCAAACAACAGCTTGTGTGCTCCATGGTGAATGATATTTGCACATTTGAAAGTAAGCTTGTGCTATTCAAAGAACAACTGGATGATGCTGAACTCACCCACTTCCCAAAACTGTTGGTTGTGATGCAGAGGTTTCCAGATGCACAAGAAATTCTGTTAAAGCTAGACCTTGGTGCATGTCTTGAAGACATTTCTGGGGAGATCAAGGGGCATATGTACAAATACCTTAATTGCGATTCTCAAATAGCGATTTTTAGAGAATCGCTATTTGAGAATCGCAAAACGGAATGTAATAAAAAATTTGTGAATGTTTTGTGATTCCTTGGCATTCCTTAATTGCGGTTCGCAAATTGTGAATCACAATTAAGGATACCTTCACATTCATTTCTTAAACGCAATCGCAAATTTTGCGATTCTCTAATTTGCGATGCCCTTTTGAGATGCTACATCCCAAAAGGCCTTTTACCGTTCACAAACGGGCCAATTCTGAGAATAGGCCCGTTTGCGAACTGGAAAAGGGCTTGTTACATATGCCCCCAAATGCCCATTTTCTCAATTCAGAGCCCTCGCCCCTCTGTTCAGGCTAGTTGAAAATCCCTGGATAGTGATTGCACAAAATCTTGACGTTGTTGCCCTTATTGGCATGGAAAGAGCGCACGCATAAATGGAGCTGATTGACATGCAGCACAATTCAGCCCTCAAAACATCTTTTTTGGGGCAAGCACCAGAAGAATTCTGAAAAATTGTGCTTTCTGACAAGTTTTCTCTTCTTTTTACAGTGGCCCAGAAGGTCATTTGTATGTTTGGGTCAACATATGTTTATGAAAGTTCGTTTTCCACAATGGGACTGTTGAAGAGCAAACTCAGAAATAAGCTTACAAACATACATCTGGATCAGCTCTTAAGGCATGCCATTTCAGACATAGTACCACATTACAGAAAACTAATTGGTGACATGAAATGTAAAATAAGTTTGTCGGGTTTCTGTCTTTAACATACCTATTTTTTTTTACTCTGAAGCCTGTGCTGCGATGGGCCTGTGCTGAATATCCGGTTAATGCAAATTGCCGTGCAATCCCTCTTAAGATTGCTAATGTTTGATAATTACATGTTTTATAAAAATGTGCTCCTTGTAGTTACTTCAGCTTTGGCAATACAGCATTGTCTAGCAATGTTTTGAAACTGTAGTGATTTTTTTTACTCTAGCCCGACCCTACTGACCCTGCCCCCCCCACTAACCCTGCCCCCACCGGTGCGGCCCTCGGCCACAAACAACCCACTGTAAATTTGGCCCCCGAGAGAAATTTTGTGAGTTCCCATGATCTATTATGTGGTCCCATTGTTAAACTGTCAGCTCTGTTCCTATTTTCAATTCCCATATGCACTTCAGGTCTTGCCTGTCAGCAAAGTACACTGGGGCTATGGTATGCTGTAAACAGGTGCATTGTATGTCATATGTCAGTATGAATGTGAGAGCTTCTGAGGTCGGTTGTTCATTCTACCCTCCTCCCCAGGTAGTATGTATGGACTTTTTCAGGGCGTTTTTAAAAAATTGTCCCAGATACAGGCCACACTCCTCCCTCAGGGCTTCGAACGTTAATAATCTTTATCTATGTATATGTGGCTCATTAACGCTATTCCAGCTTGAAACCAATTGTGCGTAGTGTCATTTTTGGCTATGGGTTCTATATTGGGGGTTAACAATATAGGGAGCTCTTATGTGTATGGGGTAATTTTCTTGGTTCTTTTTAAATGTGTCCAAGCAAGTCTTAACAGTGCACAGTGCCCGTGAGTCAATGTGTTTGTGGGCCCCAACATATTCTTGATGTCTCTACCCTTGGGGTAATTCTCCACTGCAAATCATCTGCCGAGCCACGTGAACTGGGCCACTATATAATAGGTGTCTGTGTTTTGAAATCACATGCTGCCACATTCAATAGGGCATATCACCTTTGCCATAGCTAGACATCTACGGTGTGTCCCCTATATCAGCACAGAGAACATGATTTTTAAGTCACAAAAAAAGAGTTCTGGAGTGTAAGTGGGAGAGCCATAAAATGTGCAAAAGATGTATCAGGAAAATCTGTTTCAGTATAGCCACAGGGCTGATCGCGTCTAATTGGAGTGTAGGGCTTGACGTGGTGTTATGGCTACACATTTGTTTACATTCCCCTCATGGAGGTTGCTATCCAAGTGGTGGATCTGTATGCCCAGGTATTTCAAAGTATATGGCTTCCATTTCAGGGGGATGGTCAAGTGCGGAGGGCTATCATTCGGGTGTGTGCGTTTAAGGGGGGTAGAGATAAGACTTCCCCAGTTCACCCTGAGACCCGATATTTCTCAGAAGTCGCTAAGCAGAAGCTCCTATTGGGGTAGGGTATGTTCGGCCTCCAGCAAAAAGATCAACCCTTCATCCGCATTCCACGCTACTATATGTTATTTCTTTCTCACTTAGATCCCCGAAATTGGGCCCTTTGTCCATATCACACATGCCAGGAGTTCCTCTGCCAGGACAAACAGTATAGGGGAGAGGGTGCAGCCATGTTGGTACCTCTGAATAACCACCGTCTATGTGAGAACACCCAGCCCAGACAAACCCAAGCCAGGGGCTAGGCATAGAGCAGGCGTTTCGATCTCAGGAGGCATTCATTAATCTCCATGGCAGTTAGTACTTCACACAGGTAAGGCCAGAGCAAGGTGCAGCAGGCCTTTCCTATAGGCAGGGAGACCACTGCTAGGTCCCACTGTTGTGGGCCGACTTGGTCTATGATATCCAATAGTCAGTGAATATAAGTATGTGTATTATGGCCCAGAATAAAGCTGTTATGATCTGGATGGATCAGGCTCAATAAATATGTAAGTGATCTGTTCGCTATAACCTTCCTCAGGTTTTCTCTATTCCATAGATAGGAGAGCTAGTGGCCAAAATAATCATACATCCAGTACTTTGCACCTCTGTTTTGGGAGAGCTACAATGGCAGCCTCTCTAGCAGTCTCCAGCAGCTGTCCTCTAGTCAGCAGCTCTTTATACATCGTGTGTAGTCTGTTCACAAGCTGGGAATGATAACTGATATCCCAGGTTTTTTCCTGGTGGCCAATTGAGATATGGCCACTCTCACCACCTGAACCCCCAAGTCAGGATTCAGAGAAATCATTTGTGTTACGTAAATTTAGGAATTTGTGTTTGAGCATCAAAATAGGATGCATGGGCATGGTGAGCTTTCTGGGTTATTACATATCATGTAGGGGTGGGCAAAGAATTTTACTCCGTCAGCGGAGTATGTAGAGTTTTTTTCTCTCAAGCGGGTCACCAAAGTTAAGCTGGTGAGCGCTTATGAGAAAAAATCATGCGCTAGACCACCTCCCGGCGAGATTAGCAGCAGGTCGCAACCCCTCTCATTGAGAAATCATCCGCTCGCGTTGAGGAAGCTGCTGCTCAAGTAGAATGACCAACTTGAGTCAGAGAAAGCAGCAGTGCCCTCCAGGGCGACTCGTGGAGTTGTTCGTGCAGATTTTACACCGCAGTACAAACTCCCATCTCTAAAAATCAGTGGGAGCAGCATGATTTAACAGACTCCTCAAACTCCGCTCAGGCCTAATATAATGTTTTGTAAGCACAGTTTCTTCTCATAGGCACGGGGGCGTTACCCCCTGCCCCCGGGCACCACTTTAAATTTTTTTATTTGCTGCAGAAGTGCGTGGTATGGTGTGGGCAAAGTTTGCCGTTTTGCACTACTCAGAGGTAAGGGCAGCAGAGTTCGAAATGGTTGCGGGTGTGGCTTAAATGGTTGAGTGACACACACAGCTGAGGCTCCTTGGGGGAGAAGTGTGCATGTCGGTTGGACGGGTGCTTACCACTGCCCAGCCCGACATGCACCCTCTCCTATCTTCAATGATAGTAGCACAGAGTGGATTGCATCAACAGCCCAGAATTGTCCAGAGGAGCGTTGCAAGCCCCTGGACCAGCCAATTATTGTCCTGCTGTCATCAGCAACGTGGCAGCACGAGGATTGGCTCAGGCGGTGGGAGTGGGGACGGGACGGGAGGATCCTAATCGGTGAACAGTGAACCGTGCGTGTGTGCGTCCAGTGTTTTCAGTCAGTGTTTCTGTAGGGCACTGTTCTGTTTATTGATACATAGCCTGCACCCCCACCCCCTGCCTGGGAGCCGTTTCTTTTAATATGTTCCCTTAAATGAACATTCCCTTTGATAAGTAGTTTTCTGTCTCAGAGAGCACCTTCGGCACAAGGGGCCCGATTCACAGAACTAACTTAAGACAACATCCTAAAATTACTACTATTTACTCATTTTGGTATTCACGGAAGCCACCTACTCATTTTGGTATTCACAGAAGGCACGTACTCATTGATGAGTAAGTGCCTTCTGTGAATACTCAGGCACTTACTCATTGATGAGTAAGTGCCTTCTGTGAATACCAAAAGGAGTAAGTGCACTGTCTGTGAATCGGGCCCAGTGTGCACAGGGCTTCATTCAAGAAGAATCGTTCAGAGAAGTTAAAAAATGTATTTAACTGTGGGTGATAACGCTTCGAGAGCCACCAAGGGAAGTGGTGAAGGCCAGGCGCTTGTTTGCATGCAAAATCGGCCTGGATAACTTTATTGCCACCAAAGTTACAGCATTTATGGCTCTTGCTTTAAAATGTGAATAGGGTTGCATTGCATCACACCTAATGGATATTAGTAGGGAACTACCATGGTAGGGAAATACAAGCATTTGATATTTTCTGCTGTCAAATTATTGCCAATTAAATTATTTCAGAAGTGAAACTAAACACCTTAAATTGTTCAGTGTGGGCCCATTTCTTCCTTGCACATGTGATGCACTGGCTGTACCTCTGCATGTGTGGTGCGCTGAGGCAAATTACGCCATTTTAGACTCCTTCTGCTATTTGCGCGCTATAAATAAGGTAGTGGCAAGCTGTAGTTTAGCTAAGTTATCCGAGTATCAAATGCAGTGAATGTACTGTTGGGAAATTAGAGCATCGTTTCGAGAGTGCAGTAAAATACCCAGTTACTTACAATATTTATGTGTACAACATTTTGCATTGTTCACATAGTTCACCTTTTAAATTTGTTCATATCCGTGGCTGTTTACCATTCTAATCTTCTAACTGGGGATGTAAATGTGTGAAAACTTAAAGGTGCCATTTTCTTACCATTTGTAATTGTAGGACAAATGTGAAATGGTTTAATGTGAAAAACACAATTTTTTAAACGTGACTGTACGCCATAAAGTTAAGTGAATAATTTACCTAGACAACAACCTTCCAGTAAGCAGTTCTACCATTCCTATTTGTTCCTTTACCCCTTCCAGTGCTTAATTTAAAAAATAAAAACAAATAAGTGGCAGGGTTCTCGTCATGAGGCCACTGGAGCTTGCACCACACATTGCCCCTGCCATTCTGCCCTTGATAGTAACAATACAGCTACTAACCATGAAACTCCCACAAGTGTGACAATAAGGAGTATTCCAGCCCCCTAAAGCTACAATAATGGCCTTGGCTCCAGCTAATAGTAATTTGTAATGTATATTGAATTTTACGCCTTACCATTTTCAAATGGCATCGGCCGCCACTGTTATTTACATGACACTTACCTGACCTCCTAAGTGTATTGGTCAGATTTATAATGGTGCAACCATCCAATACCCAAGATATGCCATACCAGAGGTACGTTTTCTGTACATGATCTGGCACTGCACAGGACTCTCTCGCTTCAGGGATGGAGTACTACAGACCCTAACTGACATCACAGGCATACTGATGCCCAGAAATCCTGTCAGAACATGGCACTGGCATCACAGCTTTCACCCTAGCAATCACACTCATCCAAAATGCCTGTACAGGCGTACAGTACAATGCTAAATGTAAAAAAGAAGCCACAGGGTGTTTGTATTGGGGGCAGTTCGTTGGCCAAGTTGGATCCATTTTATGAAGACCAAAGGAGTTATGCATGTGAGGTGCAAAAATGACAATGAGTAAGTTTGAATCTGGCATTACTTGAAATGGATTTTAACAGTTCACACATATTATCCCACAGTGTATCTTTGATTTGCCTCGTTAGATCACGGTCCCAGGCCGGATGTGTGGGGGGACGAGTGCGTGTATGGTCTGCTGGCTTTGTAGAATAGGGAGTCCAGATGATGCCCCTCCACCAGCTCTAAAAAGGCCCCGGTAAGTGTGTGATGTGCTCAGGGCAGCAGGGTACGAGGTCCATATTTCATTAACAATGGCAGGAAGGCTAGGGTGCTGTAAGAACTGGCCCGCGCCCAAGTTGAAACTTCCCTGGGCTTTGGCAAAAAAGATAAATTTCTCGTTAGAGGATAGATCCCCCAACGTCTCAAAACCACCCACCAACCAGGCAGACATGCCCATTGAGTCCGCGAGTAACGTAAAGGCCGGCAAGTCCCAGAATGTGAACTCCCTGGCAAAGGGAGCCTTTTTCAAAACCTCTTTCACTGCATTATGTAGTAAATTGGTAAACAGAGTACATTCATAAGAGAAGAAGTGTATTCCAGATACAGCTTAGACATCCACAGTGCAACCAAGTCAAGTTCCCTCTGCCCAACTCCCACACAAAGAATGTTAAAGGACAGAGATACAATAACAATTCTAAATGAGTATTCTAACTAAGAATACTACACACCTTCCCCCTTTTAAAAAAAAACAAAAAACACAAACAAAAAAAAATAAAAAAATTAATGAACAAAATCTCTCAATTTGACAGAAATATGTTTGATACGAGAACTTTTCCTCAAATTGACATTACTGTAATCTGAAACCACACTACCCACATTTTTATCATTGTCATGCGATACACATGAAGTAGAATCATGAACAATACCTGCATTAACAGAAACAGGCACAGCAGTATCTGACATTGATAGATCATAACCAAAAGTGTCTAACATAGCGGGGTAGCTGTCATAATTATCACAAGACTTGGATTGAGGAACATCCTTAAACTTTACAGCTTTACATAACAAGATACGCCTAAAATTCCAATTTTTACCACCTTCTACTCTTACTGCCTTACTAAAAACTTCTAACACTTTGCATGGATCAGACCATTTAGCCCACGTATTGCCACGAACACCACCAAACTTGATACAAACAAAATCACCTACTCTAATCTTAGAACCATGACTAGCCACTTGCAAGGAATTGCCTCTCATCTTTTCTTGATACTTCAGAACTTTGTCTCTGACCTGAGAAAGATCTAATAAAGACTCACAAGGAAAATTAACTTTCATCCACCACGGTAAGAGTTTAGATCTGGGTTTCCTACCTCGCAACATTTCAAAAGGAGATAAACCAGTCACAGAATTGGGAGAAGTACGGTATGACAACATGGTCGCACGTAACGCTTTTTTCCACTCCAAACCACTTCTAACTGCAAGTTGAATAGACTCTTTAATTACTTTATTAAAGCGTTCTATTTGACCATTGGCTTGAGGATTGTAATTGGACACTCTTTTATGTACTATGCCACAACGTTCAACAAATAAACCAAACTCTCTGCTGATAAACTGGGGACTATTGTCCGAAACAATTTCCGCAGGAATGCGCTCTCTACAAAAAACCTCATCCAAAAATTCAATTACCTGTGTAGAACCAATCCTATCCACCACCTTCAACTCAGGCCATTTAGAAAAGTAATCTATTAATACCAAAGCAAATACATTTTTGTTGGCAGATAAATTGAGCGGCCCAACAATGTCAATGCCAAGTTTCTTCCGAGGACTAGCAACAAATTCAATGGGAAAAACATTAACAACCAGAGGCTTAACAGATTTATCACTTTTAGCACAAGGAGAACACGAACTAACCCACTTGTCAACCATCCTGTCAATCCCAGGCCACCAATAGAATGCTCGAATACGCCTTTTGGTACTGGACATACCCAAGTGACCCTCATGAGCCACAGAAATAATTTTATCTCTTAGCTTAGATGGTGGAACTATCTTATCACCCCTAGTTACAAAGCCATGGTCAAACATGAGTTCATCTTTTATTTTACAAAAAGATACGAGATCACCAGATAACATCTGTTCCTCAGGCTAACCCAGTTGCATTAATTTCATGACATCAGACAAATAGCTGTCTTCAGACATAGCTGCTTTCCACTCAGTTTCAGAAATAATATCGGGCAAAACTTTAGAATTCTCACCATTGACATCTTCAATAGAAAATGCAAGATCACCATCAACTCCAATGTTGGCAATGTCAAGTGTGTTGGATAACGGCAACCGAGACATACAGTCGGCATGTACATTAAGACGACCAGGAACATATTCAACCACACATTGAAATTCCTGTAATTTTGCAGCTAGACGTGCTAACCGAGCAGTTAAAGTCCTGCCACCGCCAGCTGCCAACATATTAATCAATGGCTTGTGGTCAGTTCGTAAACGAAATTTAGTGCCCCACAAAAACTGTCGAAAATGCTGCACAGCCCAAGTGCACGCTAACAATTCTTTCTCAATAGTAGAATAATTGTACTCTGCACCCCGGAGAGTTCTCGCAGCATATGAGACTACATATTCCTCACCCAAATTCCTTTGCATAAGGACAGAGCCTAACCCAACATTCCTGACATCTACAGACACAATACAATCTTTGCCAATCTCAAAAGGTCTTAAAAAAGGAGCATTTACAATTTCTTTCTTGAGTATTTCAAAAGCAGACTGTTGCTCTTTGTTCCATACAAATTTCACATCTTTTTTTAACAAAGATCTTAACGCGTGAACCTTTGAAGAGTAGTCCTGTACAAATTTACTATAAAATTCAGTAAGCCCTAAAATTGATACAAGTTGTTCCTTTGTTGATGGAGCAGGAGCATTAGATATACTCCTAACATGATTAAATTTGGGCTTAATACCTTGGGAAGAAATTTCGTTACCAAGATATTCAACCTTACTCCGTCTGAATTTACACTTAGAAAATTTCAAAGTTAAACCTTTTCCCTGTACACATTGTAGTACTTTTTCCAAATTTTTGTCATGGTCCTCAAAATCTTTACCAAAAATTAAGATGTCATCCTGGAATGCAATGGCACCAGTACATCCCTCCAGGACCTCCTTTATGAGTCTCTGGAAAACAGATGCGCGCTGGCCAAGCCAAATGGCATACGGCAAAACTGAAACATACCTTCAGTTGTAATAAATGTAGTTAGAAATTTCGATTCATCATGTAAAACAACTTGATGATAGGCACTAGCCAGATCTATGGTGGAAAAAACACTAGCCCCTGATAATGTGCAAATCAACTCATGAATATGGGGTAAAGGATGCCTATCAATCCAAATTTCCTTATTTAAACTCCGATGGTCCACACATAGACGGAGATCGCCATTGCTTTTGAGCGATAAAACCACTGGCAAAACGCAGGGAGAGGACTCTGTAGGTTCAATGATTTTCCTAGATACCAGATCAGGCAAAATTAATTTCAATTTATCACGATATGCCAATGGAACATTTCTGACTCTGTGTCGAACAGGAATAGCTCCCTCCTTGAGGATAATTTTCTGTTGAAAGTTAATACATTTCCCTTAATCATCAGTAAAGATTGAAGGAAACTTATTTCTAATTCTAGTTGTGAACTCATTATCCTCAGGAGATACAACAGACACCGGCGGGATGCATTAGGATCAAGCTTAATGCCCATTTCCTGTTGGTGAGGCCAACCAAGAATGGACACACCTTTAGTGGCAACATAAACCTTCCCTCTCGTTTTCCTGTTTTTAAATTCAAGATCAGCCCATATAAAGCCATCAAGGTCAATTTTGTGGCAAGAATAACCGCCCGGTTGAACGTCGGTGGTAATAATTTTGTAGCACTCCAGAATTTGTCGAAAATGTTTCTGCCAATAATACTGTACCAAGCACATGAATCAATTAACATGGAAATTTCCTCCCCGTTTATCAGAATCTTATCACTGGGAAAACTCTTGCACTCTATATCCCCAACACACAACAGACTATTCACCAAAATGGGGTCGCACACTGCTAATACACCAGCGGGATCGCCCCTAAGGACCATGGTAACTGTAGTACTGTTCTCTGCGATGCATCTTCTTTCGAATTCTCGCGTATCTTCAAATCTTCGCCATCCCTGTACACGTGTTTCGGGGTATTTACCCCTCATCAGCAGGGATTAGGCCATCTTCTTATCTTCTGGGGTTGCTGCGTGCTGCCAAATATTACCAGGTATAGTACCACACAAAGGCGCGCAGGTGCGGGGTCCCGAGCTCGTCAGCTCAAAGCTCCAAGGAGCATAAACATTCACCAAAATGGGGTCGCACACTGCTAATACACCAGCGGGATCGCCCCTAAGGACCATGGCAACTGTAGTACTGTTCTCTGCGATGCATCTTCTTTCGAATTCTCGCGTATCTTCAAATCTTCGCCATCCCTGTACACGTGTTTCGGGGTATTTACCCCTCATCAGCAGGGATTAGGCCATCTTCTTGTCTTCTGGGGTTGCTGCGTGCTGCCAAATATTACCAGGTATAGTACCACACAAAGGCGCGCAGGTGCGGGGTCCCGAGCTCCTCAGCTCAAAGCTCCAAGGAGCATAAACATTCACCAAAATGGTGTCGCACACTGCTAATACACCAGCAGGATCGCCCCTAAGGACCATGGTAACTGTAGTACTGTTCTCTGCGATGCATCTTCTTTCGAATTCTCGCCTATCTTCAAATCTTCGCCATCCCTGTACACGTGTTTTGGGGTATTTACCCCTCATCAGCAGGGATTAGGCCATCTTCTTATCTTCTGGGGTTGCTGCGTGCTGCCAAATATTACCAGGTATAGTACCACACAAAGGCGCGCAGGTGCGGGGTCCCGAGCTCGTCAGCTCAAAGCTCCAAGGAGCATAAACATTCACCAAAATGGGGTCGCACACTACTAATACACCAGCGGGATCGCCCCTAAGGACCATGGTAACTGTAGTACTGTTCTCTGCGATGCATCTTCTTTCGAATTCTCGCGTATCTTCAAATCTTCGCCATCCCTGTACACGTGTTTCGGGGTATTTACCCCTCATCAGCAGGGATTAGGCCATCTTCTTATCTTCTGGGGTTGCTGCGTGCTGCCAAATATTACCAGGTATAGTACCACACAAAGGCGCGCAGGTGCGGGGTCCCGAGCTCGTCAGCTCAAAGCTCCAAGGAGCATAAACATTCACCAAAATGGGGTCGCACACTGCTAATACACCAGCGGGACAGCCCCTAAGGACCATGGTAACTGTAGTACTGTTCTCTGCGATGCATCTTCTTTCGAATTCTCGCGTATCTTCAAATGTTCGCCATCCCTGTACACGTGTTTCGGGGTATTTACCCCTCATCAGCAGGGATTAGGCCATCTTCTTATCTTTTGGGGTTGCTGCGTGCTGCCAAAAATTACCAGGTAAAGTACCACACAAAGGCGCGCTGGTGCGGGGTCCCGAGCTCGTCAGCTCAAAGCTCCAAGGAGCATAAACATTCACCAAAATGGGGTCGCACACTGCTAATACACCAGCGGGATCGCCCCGAAGGACCATGGTAACTGTAGTACTGTTCTCTGCGATGCATCTTCTTTCGAATTCTCGCGTATCTTCAAATCTTCGCCATCCCTGTACACGTGTTTCGGGGTATTTACCCCTCATCAGCAGGGATTAGGCCATCTTCTTATCTTCTGGGGTTGCTGCGTGCTGCCAAATATTACCAGGTATAGTACCACACAAAGGCGCGCAGGTGCGGGGTCCCGAGCTCGTCAGCTCGCTGGTGTATCAGCAGTGTGCGACCCCATTTTGGTGAATGTTTATGCTCCTTGGAGCTTTGAGCTGACGAGCTCGGGACCCCGCACCTGCGCGCCTTTGTGTGGTACTATACCTGGTAATATTTGGCAGCACGCAGCAACCCCAGAAGATAAGAAGATGGCCTAATCCCTGCTGATGAGGGGTAAATACCCCGAAACACGTGTACAGGAATGGCGAAGATTTGAAGATACGCGAGAATTCGAAAGAAGATGCATCGCAGAGAACAGTACTACAGTTACCATGGTCCTTAGGGGCTGTCCCGCTGGTGTATTAGCAGTGTGCGACCCCATTTTGGTGAATGTTTATGCTCCTTGGAGCTTTGAGCTGACGAGCTCGGGACCCCGCACCTGCGCGCCTTTGTGTGGTACTATACCTGGTAATATTTGGCAGCACGCAGCAACCCCAGAAGATAAGAAGATGGCCTAATCCCTGCTGATGAGGGGTAAATACCCCGAAACACGTGTACAGGGATGGCGAAGATTTGAAGATACGCGAGAATTCGAAAGAAGATGCATCGCAGAGAACAGTACTACAGTGACGAGCTCGGGACCCCGCACCTGTGCGCCTTTGTGTGGTACTATACCTGGTAATATTTGGCAGCACGCAGCAACCCCAGAAGATAAGAAGATGGCCTAATCCCTGCTGATGAGGGGTAAATACCCCGAAACACGTGTACAGGGATGGCGAAGATTTGAAGATACGCGAGAATTCGAAAGAAGATGCATCGCAGAGAACAGTACTACAGTTACCATGGTCCTTAGGGGCGATCCCGCTGGTGTATTAGCAGTGTGCGAACACATTTTGGTGTACACAACAGACTATTGATTTCAGAAAATTGTTCGGGATCATCACTTTCTCCACAAGCCACCAAATTTGCCTTCTGTGAAGATCTGCACATTTTGCTAAAGTAACCGGGTTTTTTACATTTAACACAAATTTTATTCATCGCGAGACAGCCTTTGTAACCACCTACATGGTCAGTGCCACCGCATCTGTAACACACCACATTAGTTTTTTTCTCAAAAAACTTGTGGTCTTTTCCAAAAGTCTCTTTCCTAACAGGAACAAAAGGAGGTTTCCTAATATTGGAATGGTCTTTTACTAATGCAACTTCTGGAATTATGTCTTTATTTTTAACTACTCGACCTCTGATTTCACTGACAAATATTTCTGACTGTTCAATCCCTTTGGCAATATTTAATACAGCACATAAAGAAGATTCCGTCCCCATCCATAAACGTTCTTGAATCTTCTTACTTTTAGTCTTCATCAAAATCTGGTCTCTTAAGACTTGTTCAAAATTAATTGTTTCAAATGCACACGAACCAGCTAAAGTGCGTGATGCTGCCACATAATCCTCAATGGACTCATCCTCTTTCTGAGCACGGGAATAGAATTTAAATCTTTCCATCACGGTGTTAATTTTCCTGCCAAATCTAAGACTCATTTGCTTAACCGTGACTTCAAAAACATTTATATCACCAGAACCCTCTATAGGAGGTAGATTTTCTAATTCGTTCAACCCTGCTCCTCCCAGACAATTTCTCAAAAGTGCAAGTTTTCTCTTAGGAGAAAAACCATCCTCCTCTAACACATCTACATTAGCTAAAAACATTGGGTACCATAAATCCCATTCCATTTTTGGTTCAGCAGCTACTGGAAGAAAATGTGGAGGAGCAATAATATTAGACATTTTGAATAATAGAACTAAAAAAATATGACCTAAATGATATATATAATGAAATAATAAAATTGAAGTGAAGAAACTGTTCAGAACGTTGAAGTCAAATGTTAAAACAGTAATTTAAAATAATAAATGTAGTCACCGCTGTCCACTGTGTAGATTGTGTTCACTGTAAAAAATCAATCCGATGTTTCATGCACAGTCGAGTTTATTTTTAATTTGATTACTCAACAAATCCGACACTGTAAAAAGATGGAATGAAACAAAGAAGGCTTTCGGCACAAATCACGAGTCTCCGACGTGAACTACATCCGTTGTAATGGGGATGGAATACAAATATGGCCGCTAGATGTCTTACGTCACTGACGTAGTGGCGTACTGCTTCAACAGAATGCTGCTGGGCGTATCGCGTCACTGACGTTGTGGCGCTCTGCCCGGAGAATGTCAGAGCAAGACCAGAGGATGCGTTCAGTGACGCGCTGCTTGGAGAATGTCAGAACAAGACCGGGGGCGTTCCAAGTACACTCCGGTTGGTTTTGAAAGATGCGTTGCACTCGAGCAAAAACTGTTCACTGAGTGTGCGACCACTAAACAAAAAAAAACAATGAAAATACGGCCAATAGTAAAATCAAAACAGCGTCTCTCACATAGTAAGAGAGTGCGAACGATACTCCACATTGAATTTCTCAACATAAACCAAACAGCAGTCGGCACTTCCTTTTAACACGACAGCAAAAAAAACAGTCAACACTTCCTTTTAACATGATGGCAAATAAAAACGAAGGCATAAATACTGAACATAATCTCCCGCTGGTGCAATCAAAGCACAACACTGGAAACTGCCGCAGGTGCAATCAACACACACAGTCTGAAAAATACCTTACAAGAAGTGAACGCTGTCTGGAAAGTTCTTCTATATATCTTCTTCTTAAAATCCCAATCGTCGCCAAAATTATGTAGTAAATTGGTAAACAGAGTTCATTCATAAGAGAAGAAGTTTATTCCAGGTACAGCTTAGACATCCACAGTGCATCCAAGTCAAGTTCCCTCTGCCCAATTCCCACATAAAGAATGTTAAAGAACAGAGATACAATAACAATTCTAAATGAGTATTCTAACTAAGAATACTACACCTGGCAAAGGGAGCCTTTTTCAAAACCTCTTTCACTGCGTGATCTCACAATGAAGCGGTGTGTTTAATAAGATACCAAGGGCCCTCATTTATGAGGTCCCTTGCGCCATCGGAACGTTACTTTTTGTGACGTTCCGTTGCGCAGAAGCCTGCGTGATATTTATCAGGCAGCACTAAGCCACTTTTATTGGCTTAATGCTGCCTGATAAATATCAGTCCCTTTAAAGCAGTGTTCTGCGTTAAAGGGGCGTGCAATGGGTGTTGCTCGGGGCGTTCCCAGCAATATCCATGGCCTTTTGACACTGGCCCAGATTTACGAGAAATCGTAAATCTGAGGCAGTGCCAAAAGCTTACAACTCCCCAGGGGAGGCGTAAGGGAGGTGCAACGGGGAGAAATATCTTTATTTCTCCTCGTTTTTCCTTTTTCTATGTGTGTACACTTTATTACACCCATGATAACAGATACCAAAAGCCCTTTTGCTCTGGTTACCAGACCTGGCCAGGTCCATGCGAGCTGTCTGCAATACGGAAGCCTGCCATTCAATGCAAAAAAGTTAAAAGCACAAGCCACTCTTGGTGGTTCCTCTTCTTCGGAAGTCCAGTGTACTGTTGTACCCCACAACTGTGCCTTACGCAAAAACCGCAATATGAGAACTATGTGTTGTCTTTTTGTGCATTTACAATTCTGTATTTTCTTTCCCTTTTTCCATTTCAGGGACCACAACAGGTCACCCCATTTTTTCGCTTCACTGTGGGCCGACTCAAGCCCAGAAGCAGAACCTATTAGCCTATTTTTGCTATTAGGTTTTAGGATTGTAGGCATATCACACTTATTTAGAATTGAGTATTTTTAGTAGGGATCACTAGAGGTCCTGAGGAGTAAGCAGTAGGGGACTGCTTACGAAACATGTCATGTCGACCAGGTAGTTAACATACTCTGTTCTACCCCACGAACCCCTTTTTACTGTTCCCAGCCAGGGAATCCATTAAAATAATCTTTTTCCACTAGCCAGGGAATTTTTAACTTTTTTGCATTCACTTATCCAGGTCCCTACACCCATATCACTTATCACCTATCACTACCCTAACACCACACATAGCCTACCATCACGAATCAAGTGCTCCCACGCAGTCCGTAGGTCGTAGCACGCCCCGCCCCGTAGAGGGACGGGAAGACCCCCATGATGAAGCATGACACTAAGGGATTCTTAGTGTGTGAGGGGTATTTTAAAAACACATAGTGCTCTCTATTTGCCATCTGCAAAGAGAGTTTCTCTCACTGCTTTTCCACTGCGAAAAATAAAATATATACATCACTCCCTTTTTTTCATTGATAGAATCTCTTTGTTTTTGCATACTTTGTTGGAGGGTGATTCTATCACCACTACCTCTGCACTTCCTTTATTGTTTTTGGATCACTCTCCCTTTTCTCCATGTATGCTGTATGCAGCATACATGGAGAAAATAGCCTCCCCATAGGCGCCTGCCTGGGCGCCGTCTCCCCACCAATCACAACGCTGCCATTGTAGCAGTGTGATTGGCTTAGGGAACGGGAGGGAGGCTGCCTGCTTCCAGTCCCACAGGACCCAGCCAGGAGCTGAGAAGGCGCGGGACCTGGAAAGGTAATTTTATTTAAGTTTTTTAAATTAAATTCCCTCCGCGCAACCTCCCACGCGACCCAACTCGTGAGTCATGCCGGCCTGGAATTTATGATCCAGTTTCAGCTCTTTAATGCCCTCTTTGGCCTGGTCACTGGGAGTGCAGAGGCACACTGGTCCAAATTCTAAATGTGTTTACATCCAATACTTGTAACAACGAAGCAGCTCACTAATATTACTGTAAATAATCCAAATAATGTCAGAGACACACACTATTGAGGTGACCGCAGTCTGGCTACACTTGGTGCTGGTGACTTATCAAGGTCCTGACCACCCGTACACCTACCATACTTCAGATTTCACACCACTCTCTGTTGGGTCTGAAAGTTACTTACCTCTGCGGTTCCATAAACTGTGGGTGCTACTATTGGAATTGAATTTCTGCTACCATTTGATGACTCTTCATGACGGACTATGTGGAAGCCTTGAAAAAGTCGTCGAATACGATGAAACACGTGTCAGCTGTCATTAACCGGTCATTTGGAATAAACATTGATGGAACCAACCATCTGTCTATGTGTACCTTTTGCTGATTGCTGCTAAATTCACATGAACTGACCCGCTAGAGTGATGGACCTTCATACTGTTTTCTTTGGTGGTGCTCTGGGCATTTCTTGAATTAGTTTGTATAGATGGGTCTTCCCCCCCTGTACACAACACTATAGGGATGACATAGTGTCTGTTTCCCCATTGAGCACGCCTACTCTACATGTGATAATTGTACTCTCCTGAAATTGTGCATGTGCTGAATCTTTTCTTTACTAGTGTCATCCTGTCTGTTCGTATAATTACTGCAAATAATGTCTGTGACATATGAATATGTGAGGTCCTTTTTTGATCCAAAAGAAACTTTTTCATGGATGTTGCACGAAACATAAACACCACATTTCTCTGCAAATGTTTGTAATAGACTCTCACAGGTCACCCACGATAAAAATAAATTAAAGGAAAACAGTACTTGAATTAATCTGTTTAAGAATGATTCAAGGTTATTAGGACAGGACTCTCTGCAGAACAGATCTGGCTCTATCAGGGGCCCCTTGAATGGCTGGGGCCCCGGCCAGAGGCCACTTTGTCCATGCCTTATAACATCTCTGTGTATATGTATGCATAAAGTTATGCATATGCGTTCAGATGTGTTGGCTTGTCTGAATACATGTATATATTACCAAAAGAGTTTATCGAGCACTCAATGTCCAATCAAATAATCAGTCTTATATTATCTTGCAAAGACAGAAGGTTTTATTCTCGAATCATTCCAATTCTCGTCTTCATTGGATACATCCTTTACATCCTTCAGAAAAGTACAATCTTCATACTACATGTAGCCACGCAATCTTGGCTGCAAGATTGCGTGGCTACATGTAGTATGAAGATTGTACTTTTCTGAAGGATGTAAAGGATGTATCCAATGAAGACGAGAATTGGAATGATTCGAGAATAAAACCTTCTGTCTTTGCAAGATAATATAAGACTGATTATTTGATTGGACATTGAGTGCTCGATAAACTCTTTTGGTTTTGTTTAAGCTCTTGCGAGCTTATCTACAGGTCGTGGTAATCGACCCACTTTTGTCTGGAGCACCTAATTTACTGTGGACATTACTATTTCCCTTACCCGCTGTGCGCTCTTGCTATAACAGTTACCAAATTATTTGACATGTATATATTACTTTTTAGTTATAAAACACTATATATAAAATATATTCTATACATTTATATTTATGCATTATATTTATATGAATGTAATAGTATATAGATTATATATACATAGAACACTTGGTGCATATGGGTTTGTGCTTTTTTCTATTAATACATATATGTCCCAATATGTAAATATGATTATAGGGAAGGTACCAGTAATTTATTTAGATATCAAAAGAATTCTTTATATATATCATCAGCGCACATATATTTAAACCCCACAACATATGTATGCATTGAGATGTAAGTAACATTGTTTATTTAAACGTCTCTATGTACATGGGGTTATGCTTCCTTTTTATGAGGAGGTACATAAACATAGCAAGATCAAAAGTATTCCATTATTTGAAGCACTATGTATATTTATGCCAAATGTAACTCTCTTACCATGTAAATATTAATACATCTATGCACATTTGAGGTATATATAGTAGGGTTTGTGCCTCATACAGAAATGTTAATAATATAATGTGTTTTTGTGTGTGTTTATTTATACATTTCTATATATATTTAAATGTGTGGGTATGTCTTTATACATGAATCATGCATGTATTATTTTTTATTTTATTGGGTAAAATATGTTTCCTTTCAACCTCCACTTTCTGACTCATACCAAACCTTTCTGACCACTATGGAGTTCTAAATATCCTGTCTAACCTCTTCCCTCCTTTTCCTAATCTATCCAGATAACAGGCACACATGTCCACCACTCCCAATAATATCTCACATCTTCTACTTATCCACTTCAAAGAACCTATCCCTCTGAAAATGCTACAGTAAATGCATGAGGTCTCAAGAGCACAAACTTATCACAACTAGTCCTCAAGGAAGAAGGATGCACATATGACTAATTGTGTTACCTGTTTAACTCTGAACTTCGGAGAGTACTACTGGCCACAAAGTGCTTCAACACCATATCGAGGGTACTAAGCTCATTGTAAATACAACTTCTGATTACAAGTATTTGTTATTTTTACTTAGCACAAACATTCTCAGTCATAAATTAGGCCTACAATGAGTCACTACCCCTAAAGAACTTGTGAATGACTTCCTTTTTTGCAATATACAAATGGGGGAATAAATTAGCATCAGGTGGCAGAGCAATGACGACTGTTCAAAAGAAGGAAGAAACAAGCACGCAGAGGAAAGGATAACCGAGCATCATACGAGTGAGGGCAGTGGAAACAAGGAAGTAAACATGTCTGCACAGCAGAATCAGAATGTCAAAATACACCAGAAAACCCGCAATGGAAATGCTCATAGGCGAGAGTTATACTATTTCCAGACAAAAAATAGCAGAATATCGCCGAACACAAAGCAGACACCAATGCACTGGTCAAGAGGCAACAACCTCAGAGGGATCAGAAAAACAAGAGGAGCACTACAACGCCTAAAATGTAGGATTTTGTTTATTTTCAGTGAATTGTGAGAAACACGGACAAACCTAACCATGAGCAGGGCACATCTTAGCCAGTGCTGATGATTTTTCACACTCGATCTATTCGCAAAGTTTTGGGGGCTTACAGAGACACAAAGAATTATTTGACTGGATTTAGAGGTAAAGTCAGTAAATATTTAGTTTTTGGGGTTGTGAAAAAGAGTAGAGGGCGACTCTTACTCTGATGTGGAAGAAGAGAAATGTCCTCTCTCTTTGAATGATGGGTTTAAATGTATGTATGCTGTGTACATTTCCTAAACTCCCTCTAATAAAACTATGCCTCTACATGCACATCAAGAAAATAAATCATTGGAATGCATGCCGACTTATCTGACGGGCAACTTTCCACCACATGCGTGACTATGCTTAACCCCCCCAAAGACGTAATGTATTCCAGTAAAATGTGGTCAGACGGTGGTAGGAGCAGTGCTTGCTTAACAGCTGCTTCCTGTTGAGTTAGAGATCAGCAAAACAAGAGCTGAAACTAGGAACAAAAACCGAGACAACATTCCATTGGGTTTAAAAGCTACTAAATTCTCTATTGCACGATTCTAGGACGAGCCTGCCGGAACTTTCTAACTCTTAATGGTGTCAAACAAGAAACTATGACCAGTTTATTTGATTCTTTCTTAATTGATAATTCATTATTTTGCAGCACATTCTGATTTGTTTTTTGTAATATATTTTTATTGTATTTTTTTACATAGACAGAATATACATAAAACATAAATGAGTACATATGTTCTTTCTGACGCGTCGATCACTGCGCCTTACATCTTACATCCTAGATAATTGGGTGATCTGTGCGTTATTTAACTCTATTGGGCGGTTACTTCTTCGTCCTTTTGGGCTAAAAGTTCTAATCCATGTGTTGGTGGACTTCTTATGTTGGCTCTTATCTTTTAGGCCGAACCTGCTTTTTATGGTGCTATAGGAGAGTGGCTTGCCATCCTCTTCTAGATGTGCTGGATGTGAGAGGCCTAGTGAGCACCATGTCCTTATGTCCAGGGGCTTCCTCACATTCTGAGTTTTATAAAATCTTTAGTCTCTCCAAAAACTTGCTCATAAGTGATCGCACTTGCAATTGCACTGCAATGAATGTGAATAATTCTTTACTCATAAATTATAAAATAATGCATTACAGATGGGTAACAAGTTTTGTTATCAACTGTTGCTGCATCATAGCAGTTAGTAATGTACTTTAGAAACCGAAATAAACGATAGAGGCTCTCTATGAGAGCCATGCATAGCAATCTAAAACTAATAAAACAAAGTTACAAGGGTAGGTGTGAATAGTTTCTAAAGTTGATACCGAAAGGAGTGTGAAGAGAGGTTAGGATCTCAGAAGTAATAGACAGGTATGGCTGATTCCGTCAACCTTGTCATTTCTGTACTCTGCAGTTGGTGAAACTGACACTACATAGCTGCCTTCCGCTGTTGCAATCTCGAATTCATTCTTTTTAAATCATATTTTTAAAAAAATCTCTCTGTAAGCTTTGGGTCAATAAATAATACAAGAAAACGTTTTTGCAATAGCAATTTGACGACTTTCTGATTTAAAGCTTGATGGTAAAAAATAAATCATCCAGTTTGATGAGGAAATTTCTAAATTCAGAGGAGCACCTGGTAGGATTTTCCTTAAAAAATGCATAATGATGTTTGGATTTTTGCAGGTGGGCTGGAAGTCTCAATCCGGCTCTAGGTCTTTTATTACAATCCACTCCTGACAGTCCCCTTCTTTTCAGATTATCGCATCTAAGGCAATCATAATCTGATAAACACCCTATGATCACACAGGGCAGAGATTTGAAAATCATATGAGGGTGTTAAGCTTAGACCCTTTCATGTGACCTTGCTCCTAACTAGCAGTAAGGCTGCTCCTGATTTGCAGTTGACCGAAAAAGTGCTTCGGTCAAGTCCTTTTTGGACATTTGTAAGACCCCCCTCAAAAATTCCAAATATCTTCAAATCCATAAGCCAGAAGGTAACAACTTAGATAGGCTTTATTTTGTTTAAAATGCTATTTCTCGTTGTGAAGGCTCAGAAGTATTTCTTTCTCTGGCAGAATTATGGGTCTCTTCCTCCTCTCTCTGTGCCGTGACTGGGACTCCCAAGGACCTCATCGGCTGCAGAACTTACTATGAAAAATAATAAGTGCAAAGGCTCAAAACATTTCTGCAGTTTGCACTTGTGGTTTCTGCCAGTACATTACCAGCGACACATACTTAGCTACTTCAGTCATACAAATGTGACAACTGATGTTACTCAAAGTTGTAAGAATGGGCTGATCACCCTGGTATTATTACTTTTGTAAATTGCAGTGTTGAACACCTTGCTCATGGACTTTTTTTAAAAATAGACTGACAGTGCTACTTTGTGGTGCAGTGTCATAAATATTTGGTGGTATTATGAAATACGTGTTGGTGCCCAGCACTGGAAAAAACCTGCACAGATTAAGCATTATTGTAAAGTGCACCGCAAGGAAAAGTGTCTATAAATAACTTGATCCTTTATGCTTTTTGAATGATAGTCCTATGAAGATTAAAGTAATACTTTGGAAATACTCTGACATAAGAGATCAAGGGCCATATGTATCAAGATTCAAAGCAAAATGGGTTCGCAAACGCCGAAATTCGCAGAATTCCGGCGTTTGCGAACCCATTTTCGCTAAATGGTATGTATGAAACATTTTTGGTGCAAAATAAGGAATCGCTAAATTTGCCATTCCTTATTTTGCGTTTGCATTTAAGGAATTGCAAATTTTGTGATTCCTTAAATGCAATGTATCAAGGAAAAAAACATTCCAAAATGCCATTAAGGAATCGCAAATTACCACCAACTTCTAGTTGGTGGTAAGTTGCGAATTCTTTTAAAAAAGCATTTTTTTACACATCAAAAGGTGCCATGTGACGCTCATACATGCATGTGCGCCATATGCACACACATGTCATTTTCAGGGGTGCAGCAGGGTGTTCTTGAGACACCCCTGCACCCTTGAAAATATTCACAATTTGCGATTAGCAAATTGCGATTCGCAAATTTCCCCTTCATTCCTATGGGCCTCCTGGCCCATAGAAATGAATGGGAAATTATTCCTTAATTGCGATTAGCAATTTGCTAATCGCATTTAAGGAATTTTAAGGAACCGCTAAAAAGAAGCGATTTCCTACATACATACCATTTTGCGATTTCTAAATAGCGATTCCTTAAAAATCGCTATTTAGGAATCGCAAAACGGAATGTTGATACATATGGCCCCAAGTAATTTTTGGACACTTTTCCTTGTGGTGCACTTCACAGTTGTGTTTGAAATTACTTTGGTCCCTGGGACTCTCTCTAGAAACAGCGTGAGTAGTGGATGTGCACGCTAAGCAGTTTCAAATAATCTTTTGGACCTTGAACTTACTTTGGGTAATGGGGAGGGAGGTGCGGTTGCTATATAGGCTTGATGTTTCATTGTTGTTGTTTATACAGATTAAGCATTACTATGTCCTATCTTTTGATTGCTAGATTATGTGTTTTTCATCTTCTGTGGCAGAAATGAAAATTACTAGGAGACCTCACGCAAAATTTGGGCATCTTTCAGTTTTTAGTGTGTTTCATCGAATAAATGTCCGTGGGTAGAGACAGAGGGCCAGAGAGCCATCTGTATTTGAAAAATGTGTAGTTACGTGTCATAATTTTACTAGTACCCCCAAAAGTGATATGATCCTCTTCTTGGGGGGCCTTTTGACTAGTTGACAGTCGTACATTGGAATGATCGTTCCCTTTGTTGTTCTTTGAGCTTCTTCTGGCCTTTGATGGCATGATGTCATTGTTGAAACATACCCTCTGTGAGTGTCTTCCTTCCCATAATTCTCCATTCCACTAGTATATCCCATACACTGATTGAGGCTTGAACCCATCACCAAATACCCAAATGGTTAGATGTCTCATATTGTCTGTACATGCACATTGTACCATTTGCTTGAAATACTTTTCATTCTCCCTCCTGCTCTTCTACACGTTTCAGCCTGATTTAACACCTACAGAAGAGAATCTGGTACATGGGGGTGTGAGACTGAGAATGATTATTGTAAGAAATTGGGTTGCTGGTTGATTTTGGGTGTGAGCCATGATCAAGCAGCAATCACAAACCTTATCAAGGTGAGGCCCAAGCCAACTCAAAATTATCCTGTGCCCAACCTTGTGGTAGCTTGGCACAGAGCAGTCAGACTCTTTGCCAATGTGTAAAGTATTTGTGCAACTCTTCAAACAGTAATTGTTATATCTGGGGGTCTCTAGTTTGCAATGGTATAAACCTTTGACCAAATAGGGACCCTTGCTTCCAAGTCAGGACAAGGGGATTACACTTCTAGATAACCCCGGCTCACCCCCTTGGTACCTTGGCACGAGCAGACAGATTTATCTCAGAGGCAGTGTGTTAAGCATTTGTGAATATACACAGTAATACAGTGAAAACACTACAGATGGACACCACACAGGTTTTATAAAAATAAGTATTCTTTATATAGACTTAACACAAGACCACAAACGACAAAAAACCACAATACTGTACTTAAAGTTGACTTAAAGATGGTAAAAGTTGCTTAGTTCAAGTTGATGATAAATGCGACAAAGTTCTGAACAAAGTACCTGGATGCGTAACGCGAAACAAACAAAGGGCTCTCAGAGTAGGAGATGCGTTGGTTCTGTGATTCGGGGGAGATGATGCGTCACGCTTCAGTGCTTGCACAGAGTAGGGGATGCGTCTTGATCCTTACCGGTGCGGAGGTGATGCGTAGATTCTCGTCCTGTGGCCTGGTAGCGAAGCGCAAGATGGTACCTCGATGCGGTGCAACACTCCGGGTGCGATGCAAGAAGATGGCGCCCTTGATGCGATGATGTGAAGACAATGCGTGCACGCCCGGCGGCCGTGCGGCAAACTCTGTAGCTTTGGAGGCGCGACAGGCCCTGCAACACGCTTCTCCAGTGATGCGACGGCGACCTTGTGGTGGCAACACGCTTCTCGGGTGATGCGTCGGGTCACAGATTCGATGAAGTCAGGCTTCTGTGGCGATGCGGAGGCGGCGAAATGCTTCTCCTGCGATGCGATGGCAACAGCTGCAACTGCGACATGCTTCTCTCGAAGCGTCACGCTTCCAGCTCCCAGCGACACTGAGGCTGCTGTAGCACAGAAAGTACAAAGTTCCCCAAGAATGTCTAGAGACGGAGAAAGAAGGGGGAAAGGGGAAGGAGTGTGCAACCCAGAGCGGGTGGAGTCAGGGAGCGGAGGGCTCCCTTGTTAGAACTCACAGGCCTCACACACCCAGCGAGCTAGATGTCAAGCTTCATCATTGGCCTCTTGCTCCTCGACAGGCTGGCGCTGCAATGCCTGACGGGCGCCTCAAGGGCGCTCTTTGTCGGAGATCTTCAGTTCAAGCCAACGGTTGAGTGCATGTGAGGGGGAGACAAAGGGGTGTAGTCTTGTAGGGAATGTGAAATTAAAAAAGGTGAACCAATTCACAAAGATTTTTATTGGCGTGACTGATTCCCTTGGTTAAAAGGTGGGAGGGGAGATAGAGGCTGTAGGGGGCACAGTGGAACTACCTCGACCCTCAAATCATGTCGACATGTTTCTTGCTTAATAACGCAATTCTTCAGGACCTAAAATAATTAGTACTACGCGGTGAACAATATACAAGTGAAAAAGGTGAAAAAGGTGAAAAAGGAGCGATACAACCTCTCTGGGTCTGTAAAGGGGCAGGCCAAGTAGTTCTGCATTGAGGGGTTGACCTAAAAGAGACATGAGAAAACAAGCCACAGGGTTCATACTGGCACCATCATCTCATCCAATGGTAGGTCACACTCAAATCTTTCTTGCGAAATATACACACTCCAAATAAGGTTAAAAGCAGAGGCCCTATCGGAAGACAAGGCCTTAGCATGTTAAATTATAGAAATCATGACGATGGCAACAACACACACGACTGAATGTATAGGCTGATGCTTACCCTAAAGGATGTCCCTAGAGGGCCTCGCAGTCTGTTCCCGTGGGGCAGCACACGAGGGAAAGTACCCTGGGGAGGAACAATAATCAAAAAACCAAAAAACACACTGGTTCAAGGTAGTTATTCAAAGGAAAGGAAAGAGAGGGCCAGTGTACATGATACGGCTGTGGGAGCTCCACATTATCGGGTGGTCAGGCGGTGACACCGCCAAAACCGGAGCCCGACATCCGGGGCATTCCAAGCCAGGTACCAGCCCACCAGACCCCCCTGGGGTAAAGGTAGCGTGCAGAGCGGCCCCAAATATCAGCATGTTCGCACCATGGGCACGCCGCTATGGCACATGTGTCCACAGAGTGCAGCGTAATCAAAGACTACCGGTCTGTAAACAGAGGAAGGCACATATTAGAGTGCCCGGTGTACAGCTTCATCCTGGCCGCACGCACCCACCCAGCCCGAAGCGGGTCAGCGAGGCCAGAGCATCTGCTCAGGAGGCCGGCCAAACATCGTAGACACCGTCTTAGCGTACACGACGACCAGTACCAACGATAGACATGGGCCCCCGTGGGGGGAAGGAGTCGGTCAAGCGGAGTACTCTTACCTGATGGCAGTGCAGCCCAAGGCTTACAAACCTACCCACACGCGAGGCGCTCAATCGGTAGCGCGGAACAGCTGGTCAAAGAAGTACCGGTGTTACCGGGTTATAAGCTGTCCGACACTCCACTTCGGCGGCCGGGCAGGGAGGGCGTGATCAGGAAACCAGGCTGACTGCGCATGCGTGGGCAGAGTCTGCAAGCAGGGGCCATCCCTGAAGGGGATCATAGCGGCCATCTTGGAGTGGTGAAAGTGACGCTCCCGGTAAAGCAATGTTAGTGGCAGTGACGCTCCAGGTAAAACAATGATGGATTACACAAAAATTAGAGCGCGTTTCACGCATAATCAAGGAGTAGGTGTCATCCAGAGCGTGGTCAGGAAACCAGGCTGACTGCGCATGCGTGGGCAGAGTCTGCAAGCAGGGGCCAGCACTTGAACTGAAGATCTCCGACAAAGAGCGCCCTTGAGGCGCCCGTCAGGCATTGCAGCGCCAGCCTGTCGAGGAGCAAGAGGCCAATGATGAAGCTTGACATCTAGCTCACTGGGTGTGTGAGGCCTCTGAGTTCTAACAAGGGAGCCCTCCGCTCCCTGACTCCACCCGCTCTGGGTTGCACACTCCTTCCCCTTTCCCCCTTCTTTCTCCGTCTCTAGACATTCTTGGGGAACTTTGTACTTTCTGTGCTACATGTTTGACTGGACGTGTACACTGGACCCCACTAAATATTGTCCAGAATTGGTCCCCCCTTTGTATTGATTTTCGAGCGTGGGCTGAACTCCCACGGACCCTCCCGAGGCTACCTACAGTGATAAATCACTGTGTGGACCCATGTTTTAGAACCCCTCACGGGCTGCTAGAACAACCACCTCTCCCTCATTGTTTAGCCTAGGGGACATTATACCCCCACTAGGTTTTGATCCTCTGACCATGGAGGACGTCCCTGGTCTCGGCTTCGATGAAGACGCTATAGCCGAGGCTCTGAGATCGACTCCACAACTCCTTGGAGTAGGAGCGGCTTCCGCCTCAGGCACCACTAACGACGATTGGACAACACTTACTGCACTGAAAAAAGAATGGCTGAGAATCTCAGTTCATGGGACTATTATGATGGAATATCTAAGGGCCAATATAGCCCCGCAGGGACTCTTAGTAACCATCATGTCAAGGCTCTTCCTTGAAGATGGCCAATTTAAAGGTGACTGGTGCCAGGTGTCATGGAAGTGCACCAAGGACCTCTTATTTTTAATCGTTAAGACAGCTAAGAGACTTGCAGATGCTCTGTTGGTCAAAATCACGGCCCTAGAAACAGCTATTAGGGGCACTCTAACCAAAACTCCCTTCAATACCAAGCTGACAGAAATCAACCAAGAAATCTCTGACAACCAAGATTTTCTAATCAAACAAAAGATGACGAAACTCCAAAAGGATTTGGATAAATTTAACAAAATAAAGGTCTATCCATACCTTAAGGAGGGATACTCCAACAAGAAGAATAGCTACTCCTCTGATGACAATTCAGACAATGGTAGCCGGAGAGGCTCCTCAGGCAGTGATTCTAGTGGTGGTAACCCCACCAATAACACCCGTAACCAGCGACGCCAGAACTGGAACCAGGGTTTCAACCAGGGACAGATGTTTCAAGGACCACCTCCCCAAATGTTACCACCTTGGCAATACCCCTTCTACCCTCAGGATCCACCTCAGTTCTTTCCTATGAATCCTCCTTTTCACGACAGAGGTTGGGGCAGAGGAAGAGGGCGCACGCGAGGAGGTCAGAAAGGGGTACAGTGGCAGGACCAGTCGACAGCATCGACATCGGTAGAGACCAGGAGCACAACCAGAGGGAAGAGAGCCTGATAGTTAACCTATCTACTAGAGCCCTCACACCCGTTGAAATCAGAGTGCTGGAAAAAGGGTTGGGCTTTGTCCCAACCCCCATCCCAGATAAATTCCAGGAAATGTGTGAGGTCAAGCAACTCTTCAGAAAGGTACGTCTTCGTTCCTTTTTCGATGACAAACCAGACCAAGAAACAATTGACACAGGATTACATAGACCATCCAGGTTCACGCCAACTGATGGTATGGTCCCACCAGAAGTTCTGGTTTTTGAAAAAGCAGTTCTCAAGTCTCTAGAGGCTAAACCCAACCTGAGTAGCTTCAACAACCTTAGTCACGCAGAGAGTATGGCTGTGAAATCACTTGGTAATGACAATACCATTGTCATCAAACAGGCGGACAAAGGGGGAGCCACAGTAATCCAGGACGCCACTGCTTATGATATAGAGTGCAAACAACAACTGGCCAACACTAACCATTATAGGCCACTACCCACAGACCCAACTCCTAGACTTACCACCATGATCACTAGTTTGATTATGGAAGGAGAGGCTAACGAGTGGATAAGTAAAAAGGAGGCAGAATTTCTATTGACCACTGACCCTATCATCCCTTACTTCTATACCCTACCCAAAATACACAAGGGAACAACACCGGTCCTGGGTAGGCCTATTGTATCTGGCATTGGCTCACTCCTTGAACCCCTTTCAAAATTTTGCGACGTATTCTTCCAACCACTGGTAAAGAGAATCCCATCCTACTCACAGGACACCAGGGATGTACTACGTCTGATTGATTCTATTAAGGGGGAAGAGGGCGTCGACCTCCTCCTCACATTGGATGTCGAAGCCCTCTATACAAACATTCCCCAACAGGCAACCCTGGATGCAGTGGAGGACACTCTCCGGATGGTAGAGTGGACTTCGCCGACACCTATCCCTTTCATCATGGCCTGTGCCAGCATAGCCCTCACGGAGAATTTCTTCCAGTATGGGTCCCAGCTATACCATCAGACCCGTGGGACATCTATGGGTTCTACCTTTGCCCCCAGTATAGCATGCATCTACATGGCCACTTTTGAGGACAATATCATTAGACCAGACCACAACCCATTTTCTTAGAATATTATTCTCTGGCGCAGGTATATCGATGATATACTTGTCCTGTGGCGGGGGGATCGTGAGAGATGTGATGCCTTCTACACTTGGATTAATCAACAGAACACCTTCCTGAAATTCACAGGAACTATTTCAGACACCACTATACCTTTCCTAGACCTAACGATAAGTCTGAACCAAGAGGGATTGAGTACCACCTTGTTCCGTAAAGAGACAGATAAAAACAGTCTTCTTCTTTACAGCAGTCATCACCCCAAGGCCCTAAGAGATAACCTCCCCTTTGGACAGTTCCTGAGGATACGTAAAAATTGTACCACTAGTACCAACTACAATAAGGAATCTGTCTTACTTCAGCACAAACTCCAAGATAGAGGTTACCCCACTAAGCTCATTCGGGACTCACGTAAAAGGGCTCTTAATAATCCCAGAGAGGCATTGCTAGAAGCACACCCAAAAGAACGTGATAATTTGATTACCTGTGTGACCTGTTTTACAAAGAATTCGGCCTTCTTCAAAAAGACTGTGAATAAGCACTGGGGGCTATTGAACACAGGGGAGTTAGACATCCCACTACCCCGCTTTGCTTTCAAACGCACATCTAATCTCAAAGATGCCCTCATTCACACACGTTCCAAAAAACCAACCCCCACCGGTCAAAACACTCTCTGGAATCTACCACCGATGGTGGGCCACTACCAATGTGGGGGATGTGTTGTATGTCCTCAGACAATCCAATGTAAAGAAATAAAACTGTCTGACACTTTCACCTGGCACCTGAACAGACATACAAACTGCAACAGTCTCCGTTGCATCTACATGCTCATCTGCCCCTGTGGCAAACAGTATATTGGCATGACGATGAGGCAGGTCAAGCTAAGAATAATGGAACACAAGAGCAACATCCGGTGTTCCAAAACACATACACGCCTCTATGATCATTACTTGCAACACGACCACCGTGCTGACAGCATCAAGTGGGTGGTACTTGAATCACACCCCTCGATCACACAACAGGCCCTGTTCAGAATTGAGCAACGGTGGGTCCACCGCTTGCAGTTAGACACCCTTGGCCTTAACGACTCAGTCCCATGGGCATCCCTGACAAGCTAGAGATGATTGTCTGATACCCCTTGGCTGTCATCCCCCATCCGGGTCTCCTGATTGACAGTGGTGATACTCCTGAGACTTCACTATGTAACACTACCCCGTCTCTGTTCACCCCACTTTAATCTAGATGACACCTACTCCTTAATTATGCGTGAAACGCGCTCTAATTTTTGTGTAATTCATCATTGCTTGCCCAGGAGCGTCACTGCCACTATCATTGCTTTACCTTGAGCGTCACTGTCACCACTCCAAGATGGCCGACATGATCCCCTCCAGTGCTGGCCCCTGCTTGCAGACTCTGCCCACGCATGCGCAGTCAGCCTGGTTTCCTGACCACGCTCTGGATGACACCTACTCCTTGATTATGCGTGAAACGCGCTCTAATTTTTGTGTAATCCATCATTGCTTTACCTGGAGCGTCACTGCCACTAACATTGCTTTACCTGGAGCGTCACTTTCACCACTCCAAGATGGCCGCTATGATCCCCTTCAGGGATGGCCCCTGCTTGCAGACTCTGCCCACGCATGCGCAGTCAGCCTGGTTTCCTGACCACGCCCTCCCCGCCCGGCCGCCGAAGTGGAGTGTCGGACAGCTTATAACCCGGTAACACCGGTACTTCTTTGACCAGCTGTTCCGCGCTACCGATTGAGCGCCTCGCGTGTGGGTAGGTTTGTAAGCCTTGGGCTGCACTGCCATCAGGTAAGAGTACTCCGCTTGACCGACTCCTTCCCCCCACGGGGGCCCATGTCTATCGTTGGTACTGGTCGTCGTGTACGCTAAGACGGTGTCTACGATGTTTGGCCGGCCTCCTGAGCAGATGCTCTGGCCTCGCTGACCCGCTTTGGGCTGGGTGGGTGCGTGCGGCCAGGATGAAGCTGTACACCGGGGCACTCTAATATGTGCCTTCCTCTGTTTACAGACCGGTAGTCTTTGATTACGCTGCACTCTGTGGACACATGTGCCATAGCGGCGTGCCCATGGTGCGAACATGCTGATATTTGGGGCCGCTCTGCACGCTACCTTTACCCCAGGGGGGTCTGGTGGGCTGGTACCTGGCTTGGAATACCCCGGATGTCGGGCTCCGGTTTTGGCGGTGTCACCGCCTGACCACCCGATAATGTGGAGCTCCCACAGCCGTATCATGCACACTGGCCCTCTCTTTCCTTTCCTTTGAATAACTACCTTGAACCAGTGTGTTTTTTGGTTTTTTGATTATTGTTCCTCCCCAGGGTACTTTCCCTCGTGTGCTGCCCCACGGGAACAGACTGCGAGGCCCTCTAGGGACTTCCTTTAGGGTAAGCATCAGCCTATACATTCAGTCGTGTGTGTTGTTGCCATCGTCATGATTTCTATAATTTAACATGCTAAGGCCTTGTCTTCCGATAGGGCCTCTGCTTTTAACCTTATTTGGAGTGTGTATATTTCACAAGAAAGATTTGAGTGTGACCTACCATTGGATGAGATGATGGTGCCAGTATGAACCCTTTGGCTAGTTTTCTCATTTCTCTTTTAGGTCAACCCCTCAATGCAGAACTACTTGGCCTGCCCCTTTACAGACCCAGAGAGGTTGTATCGCTCCTTTTTCACCTTTTTCACCTTTTTCACTTGTATATTGTTCACCGTGTAGTACTAATTATTTTAGGTCCTGAAGAATTGCGTTATTAAGCAAGAAACATGTCGACCTGATTTGAGGGTCGAGGTAGTTCCACTGTGCCCCCTACAGCCTCTATCTCCCCTCCCACCTTTTAACTAAGGGAATCAGTCACGCCAATAAAAATCTTTGTGAATTGGTTCACCTTTTTTAATTTCACATTCCCTACAAGACTACACCCCTTTGTCTCCCCCTCACATGCACTCAACCGTTGGCTTGAACTGAAGATCTCCGACAAAGAGCGCCCTTGAGGCGCCCGTCAGGCATTGCAGCGCCAGCCTGTCGAGGAGCAAGAGGCCAATGATGAAGCTTGACATCTAGCTCGCTGGGTGTGTGAGGCCTCTGAGTTCTAACAAGGGAGCCCTCTGCTCCCTGACTCCACCCGCTCTGGGTTGCACACTCCTTCCCCTTTCCCCCTTCTTTCTCCGTCTCTAGACATTCTTGGGGAACTTTGTACTTTCTGTGCTACATGTTTGACTGGACGTGTACACTGGACCCCACTAAATATTGTCCAGAATTGGTCCCCCCTTTGTATTGACTGAGGCTGCTGTAGACAGAATTCCCAGCAAGGAAACTCTGAGGGGAGCTGGAGGTGAAGTCTTTTGTCCCTGAGACTTCAGCAGGAGGCAAGCACAAGTTTCAGCCCTTTGAGCATATTCTGCAAGGTGATGAAAGTTCTTTGAAAGTTCCTTCTCCTTTCCTTGGCAATTAAGAAACCACTGCAGGCCAACCCAGCAAACAGCACACTGGCAGAGGGGCAGTCCAAACTCCTGCAGCTTCCTTGGTTCTTCTCCTTGGCAAAAGGTTTGTTTTGTTCCCAGAAGTGATCTAAAGTTCTTGGGTCTGGATCCCAATATTTATTAATAATAATAATAATAATAATAGTTGCATTTGTAAAGCGCATGGTTACACTGAACCAGTGTGTCCCCGCGCTACCGTGGCAAAAAAAGGAAACAGGAGCGCCAATCATTCAGACCTGGCTGCAGGGAAGAGGTAGGTCTTCAAACCTTTCCGAAAGGTCATTTTGGAATGCTCCAAACGGAGTGTCTGCGGGAGTGAGTTCCACAATTGGGCTGCCAAGTAACGAAAGGAACGCCCACCCATTCTGGCTCTCTTAACTTTGGGAACCCTCAAAATCCTTTGTTCTCTGAAGGCAGAGAGGCCTCTGCCTAGTCCAACCAGTTCTGGAGCACTCTATTTACATGACTCCTTCTTTCCTTTTACAGTGCAGGGCAGTGACATCAGACAGACCATAGGAGGTGGAGCCAGCATTGTGAAGGGAAGGACCAGCCCTATTCCGGTCCCAGGTGCAACTCCTCCCTCCCATCTAGATGCAGATCTCTCCATTCATCTCTGGGCTTACCCATCCTGTCTCCTGGAATCCCCCAGCCCTGTCACTCAAACTCCAGACAAGGAATACACACCCTAGCAGAGACAGGCTTGGACAGTTAGACAAGAAAATATCTACTTTCTAAAAGTGGTATTTATTTTCAAACACAGAATTATAAAACCAACTTTACTAAAAGATGTATTGTATCATTCTGAGTTGCTCATTGCACCATCAGGATTCAAGCAAGCCGGGCCGAAGACGCCTGAAATGGCAGAAACCGGTCCCCGGAAGCTTGTTTCCTTCCCAGTGTAAGAATTGGCTTTTGTAGTCTGGTCTGCCCTGTTCCCATGATGCACTGGGCCAGGGACAGACTAATTTGCATACAGCCAGGTTCTGAAACTGGGATGGTGCAATGAGCTAAAAAACGGTGTTGGATCTAGCCCTGATCTCTTGACTGGGTGAGAGTACTCTGCTTAATTCAGAGACTCTGTCCATCACCACCCCTTGTTGTAAATCATTCTGAGTTCAGGCATATTAAATTAGAATTTCTACCATGTTCCCTGAGTCAGTTAGGATTATAAGATGTAATAATCTAACTGCCCATTTTGGCCTATGAAGAACAGGTAGCCGTGCAATAGTGAAACAGGAGAATGGCTGTAATTCACTATTAGGACATGCTACACACACCAGGGCATGTCCTACCTTATGCTTACAATGCACCCTGCCCTTGGGCCTACCATAGGGGTGACTGATGTTAAGAAAAGGGAAGGTTTAGGGACTGGCAAGTGGGTGCACTTGCCAAATCGACATGGCAGTCCCAGACTGCACACAGGCCTTGCAATGGCAGGCCTGAGACACACTTTACAAGCTGCATGTGTGGGTGGCACAACCAGTGCTGCAAGCCTACCAGCAGCATTTGGTTTACAAGCCCTGGGCACACATGGTGCACTGTACTAGGGTCTGACAAGTAAATCAAATAAATCAATCATGGAATCACTAATCAGTACATCTATTTAACTTAGGGAGCTCTTGCACTGTGGCACTGAATAGCAGTGACACAGTGCCCAAAGCATATAACCAGCAAAACATATAAAAAACAGAGGAGACAATCAGTAAAATTGGAAGGGAGACTCACACCAATGATGCCAAGTAATAAAGTGTAAACACCACACAAAAAGGATCCCAGACCAAGTTAGAAAAATTGGAATTTCCTTAATACATAAATCAAGACCAAAACGACAAAAAAATCAATCAGTAGAACCAGACATATTCAAGTTTAAAGGTTTTGGTGGAAATAGTGCCAAAATGAACAAAGCTCCAGTTGTGGATATCTGGTTGTGCCGGACTGGAACAAAGTCACAAGTTCAGGCAGACCCTGATGGAGCGTGGGCCAGCTAAGGGTACCCAGTTAGTCCAGCTGAACAGAGTACCTTATATCTTTTGCAGATGTTGCGACAATCCGCATTGCATATGCATTGCTTAGCCAAATTGATGCATCGGTTCTGAGATGCAGCTTGGCCCCGATGCGAGGACCTGCGCTGTCGTCGAGGATTACGTCAACAGGGTTTGAAATGCAAAGTCTGGTGTTGAGGATGCATCATCCAGTCATGGTGATGAATCTGTTCAGAAGAGCTGCATGGCTGTGATGCAGAGTCTGGCGTCACCATCGAAGCTGCCATCGATGAGGGATGTGAGGGCCTGCACCAATGAGGTGTTGTGCAGTGGTGGCTCAGATGGGGCTGCAGCAGAGATGGGGGGTCTTTGCGACTAGTCCAATCCACGCAGTAGTGGCGATGCATCATTTCTGCTCTTATTTGTGCCAATCTGCAGTGGAGATGCATCAGTTCTGCTGGATCCACAGAAGCTCCCCGAGCACCTTAAGCCCACTTCCAAGGGTCCAGGACTGTAGTGGCACCACTTGGCAGGGTAGACTCACAGATGGCAGAGTCCAGGTGCAAGGTTGTTGGAAGCCTGTTGTGTGTCTGAGGCTACAGATCAGGAGGCCAGCCAACTAGTCCTTGTAGTCACTATGGGGTTCAGGGTTTAAGAGATGCAGGTCTAGTACTTCTCACCCAGGCGGGAGGGCAGTAGGCAGCAGGTCAGCAGGGCAACAGTCCTTCGGAGCAGTAGTCCAGCGGAGTGGTAGTCCTTTCAGCAGCACAACAGTCTTTCTTCCTGGGAGAGTGTCCACAGTTCCAGAAGAGTACTGAAGTGGTGGTGTCTGAGGTCCTCCAGTATACATACCCGTCGTGCCTACGAAGTGGGGAGGAGTTTCTAGAGGCAGGAATCTGAAGCAAACAGATACCCAGCCTTACCTGTCCTGGCTGCATCCTCGGACCGGTTTCTGGCTCCAGACTAACTACAGGGGGTATACAGCCCTTTGTGTGGAGACAGGAAGCTGCCTATTCAAGTGTAAGTAGGGCTGTGTCCAGCTCCTCTCTCCTATCCTGCCAGTGATGACCTATCCAAGCACACCTAAGCTCCCCATTATGTGTGGCTGCCTAAGAGGAAAATTGTGGGTAATGCCGAATCGGTACTATTTTCCTTGAATAAATTTCCAAATCTTATGGACATGCACCAAAGTTTTGAGCATTTCTACAAAACCCTGTCTGCCTCAAAACCTTGGTGCCACCCTCCCTGTGATATTAGAGAGATACCTTGTTAACGCTGGCATGCCCGGGTAGTACACACCTGTGCACGATCAGATAGAGACAATTGCATCGGCATTTTACTCCCTTCAGAAATGGCCGCTTCGTTTACACGGCTGCCTACAGCAACGCTTGGCAAGCAAAGTCAGTCCCGCCACGCATGCGCAGTAATGGGTCACGGGGACCACGCCTACCAGCCGGGTCCTCGCGGCGGAAGCGCGATCGGCTTTTAAAACCTGGTGGCAATGACGAACCGGTACCAGCTGTTCCGTGCCTCCGCTGAGGCGCTAGACGTTTGGGTAGGTCTCCGGACCCGGGCTGCTCCTGCTAGAGGTAAGTTTTGTGTCTGTGCTCGAAAAGCGGACCATGTGTACAACGAATCCCGCTAGCCGTTTTCCCGCTGATGGGGTTTTACCATAACCCCTAGAAATCCTCTTGAGTGAATATCTTGCCGGGAAAGGACCTTCACTAATCTGACGGCTTCAGTATCTGGCTTGCCGGTAATGTGATGGGATGAGTCGCGGGGGGCCTTGGGGGCACCTGACACCATGTGGAGCACCACCGGGCGGAAATGGGTTACCTGCCTCGGTGCTCGGCGCGGGTTGGGACATTAATGCGTTCCCTATTGTCCCACCCATTAATACTGCCGGATATACCATGCAGGCCAGTTATTGTGGGAGATCCTGAGGGCGTGATTTTACTCGCTACGATTTAGGAGGCTTGGGAAGCTTCCAAAGCGGGTTTGATCTTATTACCTACTTGCCTGGACATCCTTACATCCACTATTTTCTCTGGATGTGACATTGATTGGATGTTTTTCCATTCCCCTTGTCAGCTCCACTTAATCTGACACCGAGTGCACCTCTGTGCATTTATCTTCCTTTACAGGCATTGTTCCTCACTAAGCAGCCCCACGGGAACAGACTGCGGGGCCCACTAGGGATTCTCCTGGGATAAGCACCAGCCCTTGCAACCATTATCTTATATGTATGTGCATATATATATGTTGAGATGGATATATATATATATATGCTTTCATCTATTTTTTCCAGGCTTTGTTACAGCCAAACCATTTGGATGTGGCTATGGGCATACACTTTAATGGTGCCAATTAATTATGTTTAAATCGATGTGGTGTATACATTTTGGAGAGCTGTGGTGACCTTGTATTGTAGAAATAATGCCACTATTTGATAGAGCTGATTTCTATACCATACCCTTTTTTCTAGGTTACCCTGATAGAGCAGGACCTTCTGGCCTGTCTCCCCACTGACCCAGAGAGGTTGAATTGTTTATCCTTATTTATTTATCTTTTCCATTCACCGTGTAGTACCGAGCACTTTTAGGTCCTGAAGAATTGCCAGTCAGGCAAGAAACATGTCGACCACTGTAGAGGGTTGAGGTAGCCCACTGTGCCCCTTACAGTCCCTTTCTCCCCTCCCACCCTTTTAACCTAGGGAGCCAGCCACGCGAATAAAAACGTTTTTGTGGACTGACACACCTAATTTTAAACCACCCCACCTTCACGACTACACCTTCACCAGACCCCTCACATGCACTCAACCATTGGCTGGAACAAAAAATCTCCAAAAAAGAGCGCCTTTTCGGCGCCCGTCGGACATTGCAGCGCCAGTCTGACGAGGAGCAGGAGACCAATGATGAAGCATGACATCTAACTAACTGGATGTGTGAGGTCTTCTAGTTCCAATAAGGGAACGTCTGTCCCCTGTCTTTGCTCTCCTCCCTTAGACACACCCATTGCTGTTATTATTCCCCGGGGAACTTTGTACTTTTGTGATATATGTCTAAGAGGAATATACAAAGCCCAACTGTCACCCACAGCCAGTCATGTGACTCAGATACAGGCTGCAAACACCAAATTGCTAAGGCAGGAAAATACCAACTTCCTAAAAGTGGCATTTTCAAAATTATTATTCAAAATCTGACTTCACCATAAATTAGGATTTTTCATTACAATTCCAAAGACACCAAACATGAACTGATTATAAGTTCCCATTTGGAAATTATACTTATAAAATGTAATAAGGTAACACCAATGTTATCCTATGAAAGAGGTAGGCCTTGCAGTAGTGAAAAATGACTTTAGGAGTTTTTCACTGCCAGCGCATATAAAACTTACAAGTATATGTACAACCTTTTATATACACTGCACCCTGCTCTCTGGACTGTCTAAGGCACACCCTAGGGGTGACTTATATGTATTCAAAAGGAAGAATCGGGTTTGGCGAAAGGTTTATTTTCCCAGGTCAAATGGCAGTTTAAAACTGGACACACACGCTACAATGACAGGCCAGGGGCATGTTTAAAGTGCTGCTTAAGTGGGTGGCATAAAAAGTGCTGCAGGCCCACTGGTGGCATTGAACTTCCAGGCCCTGGGCACAGGTAGTACTACTTTACTATTGGTTTACAGATAAATTAAATGTGCCAATTGAGTATAACCCAATCATACCATGTTTTAAGCAGAGAGCCCAAATACTGTAGCACTGGTTACTAGTGGTAAAGTGTGCAGAGTCCTAACACCCAGCAAAAAGAAAGTCAGCAAACAGGAGGGTTGAAGGCAAAAGGGGGAAAACCAAGCTAAGGACACCAGATCAAACAATTATCATGTCAGTATGCGTGATCTTACACTTGGATCATGCAGCGTATTACATTATAGCAAAGTCTACAGCCGAGTGAGGACTTTGAGGTTATTGAGGCCTTGTGATTATATATGTGATTGTCAATGTTTCCTGTGTGGCACGCTGAGGGGAGCCTCTTCCTTGCAGCAGCTGGGGTTAGGCTTACAAAACTAGGGCTCAGGTACCCACCAAGGTGACAGTTTGCGATAAAGAAGGCTGTCTAAATTTGTGATCATTAGAAAGAGCAAAATTGGAGTTGACAGCACCTGTATATTTGCCTTTCCCTTTCCTTCCTTTACAGCTCCTCAATACCCCTGCATGTGATAAAGTCTCAACATGTGATCACTTCCTCAATGTTTTCTGTCATGTTACATAGCGTTGTTGTAATCTAAATCCAAAAATGGATACTCATAGGTTGGTACTCCCTCTCTACCATTGCTTTCAACTGCCTCTATGCTTCAGATCTTGCAACTGTTTAGTCCTCCCATCTGTGGACATGGTAATTGTAGCCAGTGGAAAAAATGCTCCCCCTGGCTTCTCCTTTGGTACCCTTGACACTGCCCTTTGTATCATGAAATATGATGCCATTAAGCAGCCAGTGAAAGAAAGGGAAAGTAAACATGGCATTTGTATTAATGATTATCTTCATAAGTTCCTACATCATTCCCTGTCCATAGCCTTCATCGTGAAGTAAGGTGCTGTAAAGGGCTTAAGGGAGGACAAGGGACCAAGCCAGTGATAGCATTGGTTGTCAAACCGCATGTGATACCACTTGTGCAATCTGAGGCATTTTGATGAGTCCCATAACACTCATTCCCAGTTCTGTATCTTCTTATGAGGTATGAATACTTCATGCATACTGTGTTATGTACTGTTATACATTGATAAATATCTACATGATTGTAAAAATCAGAAAGCCACATCTGCATGGTTTTAAAAACCAGAAAGCCACTTCACTCCTCTTTAAATCCATGTTTGGGTAGCTCAACAACAAATTATGAGGCTCTGGGGTTACCATAAACAAAGAAACCAACCTCATCTCTCTACCGCTCTATACCATAAGGTAAACATGGCACAAATTACTTGTACTTTTGGTGTCAGCAGGGATGGAGCATATTTGGACGGCTCCCGCTTCCCCTTCCACCTTGGACCTTATTGGTGTGATTGAGGCAAACAGTGAATTAAGATGCAATCAAAGAAATTAACTTTTGTTCAACCAGTTTGGTTACACAACGAAGACTAGGAATTGGAGGACAAAGCTTAGTAGGTGTATTCCAAATTTGCAATTAGTCCAGATTTTATGCAAGTCGTGTTAATATCAAACAGAATTACCATAGGCAAGTTCAGATTTCAAAATAAGAACAACCTTTGAAGTAGAAAGAATGAAACAATAGCAATCACAAATATACAGATAAAATTTGGTGTTCTTTAAAAACACTCTGATTCTTCTCATTAAGCATGAATAAGCTCTAAAGTCCAAATAGAATTTTAAGCAGTTGAAATCATCTATTCCAAGCTCTAATTAGGATATACCGATTCTAAGCATGGGTTGCTCAAAAATCGAGAAAATACAGAAAGGGTTGGGAGGTTAGGTAGGCTTCAGCATTGCGAAAACGTCTGTAGAAGTGTTAGCATAAAGGCATACTCGGGAAGAATCAGGAAAGCAGAGAGGTGTACCTCTCAACGTCCAAAGTGAATCTGCTGAACAGTGAACTGTGTGAACACCAGGATATAGGAAAAATGTCAGATTCAGATGGTGTGGTCACAATCACACCACCAACATCCAATGAAAAAACAGTGTTCAAGCTGCATAGAAGGCTCTCTCGCAGCACGTTGTTGACGCTGGAATTCTCGTATAGATTTTCACCTTACCAATCCAAAAAATCCCTGGCTGACTGGACCTTTTAGTCTGCATGGAAGTGGGAAGGAAGTTCGTTAAATTTCATATCCTTTTGACAAATTCCCAATTCCACAGTTTTAATCTGAAGAACCACTGACTCCAAAGAAAAGTTTAAAATGTATTACAAAGCCAAAAACAACTGGACATACAAGCACCTCAGCAAGAGGTTCAAGAAATAAACTGGGACTAATATAAACATAATCCTACGCAGGAGTCTCAATCGACTCAGAATTAAAAGCAAAGTTAATTCAAGAAGCATTAGACATGCAATAGTTGTGCCCACTGGAAAACTCGACTGCATCTGTTCCAAAGGGAAAGAAAAAGAGTGGTCTGTCCCTACACTAACTCTAAAGTGACATCCCCACTTAGCATCCCTCCAAGGCAAGAGAAAAAGGTGTCAGCTGTGAAGGCTCCCTAAGAAGCACATTCACTTTCCAGGTAAGTATCCTCAATTTCTGAGCTCGTTCTAAGATGCTCCTTAGTTTCTTCTGCCTAGTCCAAACTAAGACCCATGTCTAACTGCACATCCAATTGGACTGCCTTAGACAGGACCCAGTCTAAGTCCAACTAACCCTAACCCTAGCTTCAACAGCAACTGACTCTCCACCCTCGGGGCACTTTCCCTAATACAAAATCCCAAAAATAATGGATACGGTCATGACACTCCTCCTTCAGGCAGGTACAGCGCCTCGTACTTTTCCAGCATCAATCCTTCTTCTTCCAAAAACCGTTGCTGTATCCTTGGGTCCCAGGCACCTTCTCTGACAAAAGTTTCAACCGCGCATACCAGTGCACCCCCTTCATCTCTACTCCTACCAATCTAACTTCTAAACAATGGCTCATTCTATCTAACGAGCTACTTGGCCTTGCACCTGCAAGAGAAATGCATGAGAAACAATCCCTCTGCATGCTCTAAGTTAAAATTTGAAATTCAACTGCAAACGTGAGCTTCTTTCCCAAGGTATATTTCCAACTTGACATTTCTAGTCAGGCTAAGAAAACCACAGTTAGGCCTCTGCTAGCGTTTCCATGTCTCATGCCTTTACTCTTTTAAATGCATTTCTGATACAACAGCATAAGCATTTCATTAATCAATCCTAACATTACATTTCATATTAGCAACCATTATTCTCATGTTAAAGCATCACGTTTCTTGTAAGGCGGCCTACACGTGCAACTTTAATATAGCTCGTTCAATCTCAAGGCACATTTTACACACAGAGCAGTTAATTCTGAGTTAATTAAAGCATGATTCTCTCAACTAAAGCACTACATCAATCTGTAAATGATATGAACACAATTCTACATATTGCACTGATCCCTGGCCTAATACTCCATTATAAAATCACACGATAACATGGCCCTCTAAATATGCGGGTGCTGACTACCTGGGACTATGGTGCACCCCTACAATTTCTTAAACAACATGGCGCTCTAGCAGTCCCCCCCTTTTATGACCTGTGTCATCACACACTACACCTTCCTTATGGAAATAACCGACTTAAACAGAACTTGGTGCCATTCTACTTCTCCTGGGCAACTCCATGTTTTTCAAATTCTGATATTGACTGTCCTGCAGTCTCTCCATTCGTCTCTCTTGCGTTCTCAAAGATCTTTCCGATCTGCTAGACTTATACCACTTGTAAGCTCTTATCGAACCCCACAAACCAATCACACATGCCACAACTATGTTAAGAACAGCAAAACACACAAGATGAAGGACGGAATGTTGCACAATGGCCATGTCTGAACTGGAGTGGCTTGGTGAGCAAAATAACGATGGATTAAACCCAGATCTGTGACTGGGGTGAATGTTCTGCCATTGTGCAACATTCCGTCCATCATCTTGTGTGTGTTTGCTGTTCACCCTATGTGGGAAGGGTGTGCCCAGACGTGGGTCCCGTGCTCACTACGCCACTGGAGTCAAGCTATCCTGGCTGAAGACGGCTGATAGCCAGAAACCGGTCCTAGGATGCTTGATTCCGGTCCAGGGAAGACATGGCTTGGCAGTTCGGGCTGGACTGTTCCCATGACGCATAGGGCCAAGACTGATTTGCATATGGCCATGTCTGAACTGGGGCGCTTGGTGAGCAAAATAACGATGGATTAAACCGAGATCTGTGACTGGGGGTGAATGTTCTGCCATTGTGCAACATTCCGTCCATCATATTGTGTGTACAACTATGATAAGAGGCTTCAACACATAACCTAGAACCCTTTTCCAAGATTCGCAAACCAACTCCCCACCTTACGAAATCCTTTTCCAACCTTTTCCCACACAGTTTCTTCAGTCAAATCCTCAATCTCATAGTGAATGGCAGTGATGTTACTTATATATTTCTCCAGATCTTTGCTGTTGTCTGGTATATAAGTACAACACTCTTGAACCTTCAAAAGTTTACAGACTCCTCCCTCTTTTGCCAGAAGGACATCTAAAGCAAGGCGATTTTGCAAAACCATCGTCCTTATCGATAACATCTCTCCTTCCACCAACACCAATGACTTTGCTGTATTCATTGACAACTCATCCACAACAGTCGCCAACCTTCTAATCTTCACATCATTGAAAATCACTCCCAAAGTTGGTCTAATTGCTCCAAAAATATCTCCAACCACAGCTGCTGCACCCCTTTTCACTCTTGCATGCTGTCCTCCTTCTAAGAGCTCAAAATCTTCGGTATGGTAAATCTTAGGAAAGATGATTGCTAAGTAACAAGTTTCATACCATTTCTCAGGCAATAGCACATAAGCGTTCTTCCCACACACAAAATACACAGTTGGAATTATCTGCACTACACTTTGCAAAAAGTCCTTCGAATAATACTCTAATGTAAAAGTATGCTCACATGTGGTCTGCCCCACATATACATTCTCATAGTAAGTCTGTGGACGACTTATACACAACTTCCCCTTTTGCACCTCATCTAGAGCTATCGGACCATAACTCCCTTTCGCCTTGTGCAACTTCTCTTCATCTGTCCAATCTACTTTACCCTGTCCTGAAACTCGCAACTGCTTTTGTTTCCTGTATCTATCTTCTACTTGATCTATAAATTTCTTCTCTGCATTGGACAACAGGCACGTCAGATTATGGCGATGAGCATAAGCTGTATCCAACTCTTGAGTCGGTATAAAATACGTTCTAAGTCAATCTTCTGACTTGTAATAATCATACTTATTCAAATGTTTATAGGCTGGCACCTCAGGAAGAACTGCATCATAATTTGAAAGAAATACTCAAAATGATTTCGTCCATAAAAAATGCTAAGCAGCAAACTACATGAAATGCCATATGCCAAGGGAAGATGAAGGTATCTGATACCCTCATCCACTAAAGCTGGCAACTGCATACACACATAGCAATCTTGTGCATTCATCGCATCAATATACTCATACAACAACTTTGCATACGCATAAAGCTTGAAGTTACCTCCGGACAGATCAGCATGTAACCTACGACTCTCCTCTACCAGCAAAGCTTTTTCATTTTCTACCTTGACCTCTTCTGTGCTAGGAGTACTAAGTGTAGGGGTTCCCTCTACCTCCACTACCTGCTCATGTGGTGCTAAATATGAAACTACAACTACCAAAATTATGAAGAGTATCACCCCTTCCTATAAATGTGCCTACTATGCCCCAAGCTCTACGGTTTGGGTTTCCAGCCTCCATAGTCTCAGAATCAAATTCAGCTCCCTTGCACTGCAAACGCTCAGAAAGTCTCTCTTCTTCTTCAGATGCTTGTGAATCAACTCAGATCACACTTCGGAAAGCTGGAAGTCCCCTTTTGTTTCAGTTCCTTATTTACAACAAGCAAAAGACAACCTTTACCCTTCTCCGTCCTCTGTGGAAAGTCCCTACATTTCTTCTTCTTCCTCTTGGACCTAGGTTAATTGCACTTATTTACAACAAAGTCTCTTTAATCCAGAAAAAGATTTGCTCCAACAGCTTCTAGAACATGCTGCAACAGTTCAAGATGAAGAACGATTGATTCATGAGATGGAATTTCAACTCAAAAGGAAGGAAATATCAGTCTATTCAAGATAAAGTTGCGGATTCTGCTCAGAATCGGAGGGTTTGGAACTCTGATGGTCAGTACCCCTTCAATTTCAAGTCCTGGTACTAACAGCACCACATCCAACTTCACGTTAGGGCTGGTACTAATCACTGTCACTGTCCTTACCCTCCCCGATCTCAGCACTCCTGGCATCTGTCACGATAGACGACCACTCTGGAGCCGCGTACTTTCGGCAAGGCACTCTCTTTCGTCTTGATCTCCTCAGACCTCCACAGGCTTGCTCTTCTTTGCCTTCGTCTGATTCTGACTCTTCAGACACAGGGGCAAGATCCCTCTTGGAGACCAGTCTCAAGTTCAAGCGCCTCTGTCTCTCTGGCCACTGCTCTTCAGCTCTGCTTGTAGTCTGGCTTTCTCTTTACTCACTCTACTCACAACTTCTATCAGCTGGGTCTGACTCTGGACCACTTTCACAGCAACTTCCTCTTTCAGAGGCAGTTTCAGTGTTGCTGTTGTCGTGACCCTCCTCAGCTTGGTCAAGTGAGCAACCAGCTTCTTCAGACACCCTCACAGCTTGGCTTGTCCCCTCCTGTGGCCCCACCACTTCAGCTGGATTTTCATCAGGGAGAGGAGCTGTTTCTTCCAAGGGTGCTGAAACTCGACGTGTGTGCGAAGCATGCACCCAATTTGGCAAACCTCCACACTTCACTGCAGTGTTCGTCAGCAAGATAACTTGATATGGGCCTCTCCAGCAAACATCCAAGCAGCTCTTTCTCACACGCCTCCGAACCAGCACCCAGTCCCCTGGACTCAGGTAGTGACAGAGATCGCTTGCAGCTGGAACCACAGCAGCCTGCACCTGATAGGACACAGAACGGTTGACGACAGCCAGTCCCTTGCAATAATCAAGGATCAGATCATCTGTGATGCTAATCAAGGCTGTCGATGGAACCGTTGGTAAAATCATAGCCCTCTCCATCAGTATCTCATGAGGTGAAAGACCTGTTCTCCTGTCTGCAGCATCATCATCATCATTGGTTTGCAGTTCCACTCCTTTAGGGGTACAATATATGGTGCAATTGAGTTTACACAAGAGATCCCTCCGTAATAAACACACAGGGCTCGAATCGCACACCACGAACTGGTGTTGATCACGGAACGTTCCTATTTTCACAGGAATCGGCTCTGTCAAAGGGCTTGTTATTCTCTTGTTCGCAACTCCTACAACTTGGTTAATTTGTCCCGTGAGGGGTAGGTTAAGGACTACTGCAGATCTCACAGTAGAACGGGTAGCACCCGTATCAAACAGAAAGGTGGTAGGGTGACCATCAACATCAGCTTCCACAAATGGTCCCCTCTGGTCTACCTCCAAGACTGCCCCAAGAGTGGAGTCTTACTCCCCCTCAGGCACCGTCATGCCAACGGGTCTAGGTAACAGTCATCGCTGTCATCAAAAAGAGGTATCTGTTGGTAAGTTCGAGACCCTGTCGAGATCCTCGGAGGCAGGGGAACATGTACTCGCCGAGCCGAAGTCCCCCCCTTTGTCGACTTTAACTTTGCTACTGCCTTTGTCACCTATGGCTCTGGCACCTGAACTACTTCTTCCTCCTGCTGTACCTGATTTGCCGCATTCCAGGGACACTCGCGTCTCCAGTGTCCAATCTGGTGGCACTGATGACACTCTGTGGTCTTTTTCAGTGTTGCTAAATCCACCTTTGGCTTGCCCTGACCATTCTGTTTCCTTCCCAGAGTGCCTCCTCCTGACTGAACTTGTCCTCCCTTATCAGCCGCTTGCATCTGGAACAGCATCAGCTTATCCTTGAGTTGCTCATGTTTCAAATCAATCTCATCACTGCAATACCTGGCATACCGCAATATCTCATCCAGCAGCTTGTTCTGCCAGCAAATTAAATGCTGCTGGATCATAAGGCAAATCTCAGGTCTCAATCCCAGGGCAAACTTCGACACAAACTGTCCCATATCCCTATGATCCATTACATCCAACCCACTGTACAGTTTCAAAACTTGCAACAACCTTTTGTAGTACTCATGCACTGTCTCCTTTGGCTCTTGAAGTGTTCGATCTATTTTCACCCAATCAATGTCCTGTGGCGGTACCTTAGCTTTCAGCCACGTAATTACCTGTTCATATTTCTTCATAACAAGGAGTGATGGACCATTAGCCACAACATCCCTGTCCGGTTCGGATGTGGGCCATTCGACTGCAACCTTACAAGCTACCCACAAGTCACATGGAACTGCAATGTCAAACAGTGTATTCAAATCGATCCACAACACTTTCGAAATCTTGACGAACCTCTCAACCTGCTTGTACCATTCAACTGGACTCTCTCTCAGTTTTGGGAAGTCATTTGTGAATGCCGCCAAATCTCCTCTACTCCAAGGCACATGCACATACCCTCCACTAGCTACTTGTCGTAAAGGGTAGTTCCCAATTTCTGATACCCCCCTCCCGGAGGAGGTGGTTCTGCTGCATTTCTCTAAGCACTCTTTTTCTTGGACTATCTTTCTTCCCACTTGTCAAGCCTACTCCATGCTCGTATCCCTATAATCAGTTCTCTAATGTGGGTCTTTAGTCCAATTACCCTCTTTTCATCCAAATCCTGATCAGTATACTGTAACCAATGACCACCCTGCAACATTTTCGTTTTAGACAAATACATATCGTATTTAGTTTTTCATGTGCCGATCTTTCCTTACGGGTCACATCCTTTGCTACAAACAACAACTCGTCTGGCTCATAGAGTTACACTCTCTCTATAGGCAAGTTCCCTTCAACAATGTCATCTACTTCTGCTTTCAACTGCATCACATCTAACCTTTTTGCCCTTATTGCTGTCCTAAGGATACCTCGACTAAATGCACCACTCGACTCTCCGCAGTCACTGTCATGTTCTCTGCACCTATTCACTTTAAAGATATCCCTTAAAGCCACTCTATTCTTCCACTCCCATGATCACAGTTGTCTCTTGACTGATCCCCTTGAGTCCCTTCAACTGACTCTCATGTCCTCAAATCTGACCTCAACTCTCCCAGGGATTTTGGTCTCACACCCTCATATCCATTGGTCCTCTTGATGGATCTGCTGTAGTCGGCAACGGTGTGCTCGACTCTGCAGGCCTCGGTGATGGAACCAGCTCATTCACTACACTGCTCCCTCCAAAGCCAGCACTTCCTCCCATTCCTGTCTGTGCCGGACTTCCGTTCCTCACCTGCTCTGGATTGTACACTGACACGATAGGACCAATAGTAACCGGCACCCTAAGAGTATCCGGTAACCTCTGAGAAGCGACACTTTCTGCGTTCTGCATTTCCCCCATTGAGAGCTTTCCCACCACTTCGGAACACGGTGGGGCTTGTGGTAACTTAGTTCCTCCTAACAGGGCTGATCTGTCCCCCTTTGACTCTGGATTGTACGGAGGCGATCTCTCAGACAACATCCATTCTAATAAGCTATCATCAGTATAACTGTCTTCATCCTTGACCTTCTTTCTCTGCGCGTCCCCTGACTTGACCAACAATGGATACAACGTATCCCCTTCAATTACGGCACCATCCATCTCTTTTCCAATGCGTCCCATACCGCATCCTGAAATGCCCTAGCTGACCTCTTCACTCGTTCGTGTCTCGTGTCCCTGTTTCTTTCGTGTGCCGCCCTAATCCACGCATTCAGTGCCTTAAACTGTGTTGGTCTAGGCAAAGGTCGCGAAGAAGCCATAATCGATTTCAATTGGTATAACATTTCTAATCTAAAAGTTCCATATCTGGGAAAGGTCAATTCCTCATTTCCGTCAGTCATTTTGCACCAATTCTAGAGCCACAGTATGGTATGCAACCCCACATTCGTAGCCTTGTCATGATCTGAGATGTCCTCGGGCAGAGCCTCTCTGCTCCCCCCACCGGGCTCTAATTTATTTTCTCCTTTGAACAACTCTCGCAAAACTTTAAAACATTTCATGATGAAACCAGTCTTTCTCTGTTCGCAGTACTTCTTTACTTTCTGACAACAATCCACCATTCCCAGTGCAGCTTCACACCAACCGCCCTATCACAGCGCGGCAACCTTCTGACGTCACTTTTCCTCTGCTCGCAGCAGTTCCCCTCTTTTTCACTTTGCTTCTCACTCGCTGACACACGCAGGCTCCCTGCATATGAAAACAGCTTTGTTGGGAGATATTTTTAAAATAGAAATACATTTTATTGTGGCGTGTGATTAATGCGACATTTTGCACATTTCCCTTACCTACTCTCTGGTTGCTACCGCCGCACACCCTGGTCCACCACGGTTCATACCGATTGTGTAGAGGGTGGAGGCGGCTCCATTGCTCCTCTGCCGGCTGGCGAGGGGAGGGGACAGGGAGGTTAGTGCACTAATGAGCCTAACGTATTTAAGCAGTCTGTTTTCCGGCCGCGCTCTGACACACGCAGGCTCCCTGCATACGGAAACAGCTCGGTTGGGGGATATTTTAAAAATAGAAATACATTTTATTGTGGTTTGTGAATAATGCGACATTTTGCACATTTCCCTTACCTACTCTCTGGTTGCTACCGCCGCACACCCCGGTCCACCACGGTTCGTACCGATTGTGTGGAGGGTGTAGGCGGCTCCATTGCTCCTCTGCCGGCTGGCGAGGGGAGGGGACAGGGAGGTTAGTGCTCTAGTGAGCCTAACGTATTTAAGCAGTCTGTTTGTCTGGCCGCGCTCTGACACACGCAGGCTCCCTGCATACGGAAACAGCTTGATTGGGGGATATTTTTAAAATAGAAATACATTTTATTATGGCTTGTGATTAATGCGACATTTTGCACATTTCCCTTACCTACTCTCTGGTTGCTACCGCCGCACACCCTGGTCCACCACGGTTCATACTGATTGTGTGGAGGGTGTAGGCGGCTCCATTGCTCCTCTGCCGGCTGGCGAGGGGCGGGGACAGGGAGGGTAGTGCTCTAGTGAGCCTAACGTATTTAGGCAGTCTGTTTTCGGGCCGCGCTCTGACTCACGCAGGCTCCCTGCATACGGAAACAGCTTGATTGGGGGATATTTTTAAAATAGAAATACATTTTATTGTGGCTTGTGATTAATGCGACATTTTGGACATTTCCCTTACCTACTCTCTGGTTGCTACCGCCGCACACCCCGGTCCACCACGGTCCGTACCGATTGTGTGGAGGGTGTAGGAGGCCCCATTGCTCTTCTGCCGGCTGGCGAGGGGCGGGGACAGGGAGGTTAGTGCTTTAGTGAGCCTAACGTATTTAAGCAGTCTGTTTTCCGGCCACGCTCTGACACACGCAGGCTCCCTGCATACGGAAACAGCTTGGTTGGGGGATATTTTTAAAATAGAAATACATTTTATTATGGTTTGTGATTAATGCGACATTTTGCACATTTCCCTTACCTACTCTCTGGTTTCTACCGCCGCACACCCCGGTCCACCACGGTTCGTACCGATTGTGTGGAGGGTGTAGGCGGCTCCATTGCTCCTCTGCCGGCTGGCGAGGGGCGGGGACAGGGAGGTTAGTGCTCTAGTTACCCCTGCCTATATAATCATTATGTCTTACCTTCCGGGAAGCGGACGCGCAGCGGGCGCGCCAAAGGCAAGCCCGTCTGCGCCTGTCCACAGCAGGATGGGGCTAGGGGCTGGAACCCCTGGTTGAATCCTCCCTGGCAGCATTTGTTATAGTAGGGACCTACTACTGGGGGTTAGAGGTGAACAGAGAGGGATGCTTGCACGCATATCATATCGCTGGAGGAAGAAGATAATTACTGTCCTTTTTGCACTTTTAAATTTAAGCCTTCTGAGTCTCTCCTCTCAGAAACTGGAGAAGTAAAATATTTTTCCCTTCTACTTCTCAATTGCCGATCCCTGCCTAAGCATGCGAGCGAAATCTGCCTGCTGTTAGAAGAGAGATGTCCTGACGTTCTCTTTCTTACTGAGACGTGGACCAATACGGCCTCTGATGCCGATGTGGCATCTAACTATACCATTGTCAGACTCGCGACTGTGGTCGGGGTGGGGGAATTGCTATCATATTTAAAAATACCATTAACTGTAGATCGACTAAGTGCCCTCTATCGGATTGTGAGAGCCTCTCCTTTGCTATTGGCTTCTCTCCCACTTGTTCCTTTTCAGGAATCGTTTTATATCATCCTCCAGGAGGACACGCTAGCTTTTGCAATGATCTTTCAGGTATTGCTATAAATCATGCTAGCCTTGCCCCCAACGTTTCGATCCTTGGTGATTTTAATATTCACCTGGATGAATTAGATTCCTCCCCCTCGCGACATCTCGTTGCAGGCCTGGAATCCTCCCAATTTAGACAAATTGTGACTGGCCCCACCCACAAATTAGGTCATTTGCTCGATCCTTTTTTTACTAATCTGGATATTACTCTGAATGAGACCATTTTAGTACCTTGGTCAGACCACTCACTGGTATCTTTTGTTCGGACTACCCGGGATTTGCCACAACCTTCTATAAAGTCTAAAGAATTGGGTCGGACTTGGTCAAAACTCTCAGTGGAGAAATGGGCAATTAACCTTAATAACTCTACCCCTGTATTTTGCTCTAATCCTATTAAGGCCAATGACTATTTTAATAGTTGCCTGGAATCTTTATTGGATCTTACCCTCCCGAAGAAAGAATTTTGCCATCGAGCTGGCTCTAATAAAAAAGCTTGGTATACCCTTGAACTTAGAATGCTTAAACAATCTTACAAGCAGTTTGAGCGGAAATGCTAGCAAGCGTGAGTCTAGTGGCGTGTTTATTTATTTATTAATTTGTGACAAGCCAATTTGGGCTCTTAACCTGAATTGTACTTCTTTTTAATTGGGGGCAACATTCTAAAAAGATATTTTTTTAAAATTGCGTGTTTTGCACTATTTTACTTCCACTGCATTTGCTTTTTGGGGCTATTGTAACTAGAGCCCTAATGCGATGCCAGGAACGTTATCCCGACCCGCCTGAAGATTAGCGCTCTAGTGGTTAGGGTGGTTGGTGATTTCTGGCTCCCCCTCCACTTCCTGTCTCCTATTTAGTCTGGGATGTGGCGACCGCGCAGACTGTAGCGTGAGTCTAGTGGTGTGTTTTTTTACTTATTAATTTGTGACAAGCCAATTTGGGCTCTTAACCTGAATTGTACTTCTTTTTAATTGGGGGCAACATTCTAAAAAGATATTGTTAAAAAATTGTGTGTTTTGCACTATTTTACTTCCACTGCATTTGCTTTTTGGGGCTATTGTAACTAGAGCGCTAACGCGGTGCCAGGAATGTTATCCCGACCTGCCTGAAGATTAGCGCTCTAGTGGTTAGGGTGGTTGGTGATTTCTGGCTCCCCCCCTCCACTTCCTGTCTCCTATTTAGTCCGGGATGTGGCGACCGTGCTGCGGGCACGCCGGCGGCACGCCGAAAGCGTGCCAAAGGCAAGCCCGTCTGCGCTCATCCGCACCAAGACCGCGACAGGCACTGGCAATGCTGGCCAAAATCCCTCACATATTGCCTATCAAGCGAATGCTGTCAAGGAGCTTGATGATCAAAACAAGTGTACTTGTCAAATCCCTATGGAGCACATATGGGGCCCATTCTCTTGTAGAACTTGCTCATGGACCATGCCTTTGCTTACATCTGATGCCCCGACTCAGGTACCTATCATCCCTTCAATTCAATCTAGTCTTAAAGGAGGGCTCATTAATGCACGGTCAATGTGTAGCCACAGCCAGGATAGCAAGGAATTAATCCTTGAACATAACTTAGATTTCCTTTTTGTAACCAAGACTTGGCTCAACGACTGGAGCAACCCTGATCTGTCGGTCGCTCTGCCACCTGATTATGTCATATTTAGGGTGGACATGCTGAGTGGCAGAGGAGGAGGCGTTGCTATAATAATTAGAAATTCTTTGAAGTGTCATACGTTCAATCTTAGCCACCTCAAATGTGCTGAAAGCATTGGCTTTTCCATCATGCTCAATGCCTCACTGTCCTTTACTGGAGGTTTAATATACCGTTCGCCAGGTAGTTCCACCGTGTTCCTTGAATCTCTGGGTGAATCCTTAGGACAGCAGTTACTCCGCTGCCCCCATTTCACGCTCCTTGGAGATTTCAACTTACAGTTGGAGTCAAAAACGGACCCACAGGTCGTTAATTTCCACCAGACACTTGAAATATATGGCCTCTCTAAAAAAGTAGTAAATGTTACGCATCGAGCAGGACATACACTGGACGGGGTCTGTTCCAACTTTCCCCCTCTAGTGACCCATATGGCGATCCCTCAAATATGGACGGATCATTGTCTCATTCCATTTAATATAAATGTTCATCGTCCCTCAAAATAGTAAAAACAACTCTGCGACCTTCTACTAGTCAGAACTGGGCAATTATTGCGAAAAACAGCAAGCTTAAGCATTAAGCTCAGTCACCGGTCCCTAACCTGTCTGGCAATGTTGAACAAGATTCTACAACTTTCCACACTTGGATGCAGTTAGCAACAAATGACCTTGCCCCTCCAAAGCACACCGCGAAATATGACAAAACTAAAAAGATGAGTGCCCCATGGTACACACAGTCTCTTGCAGTAGCTCACCTTCAGTGTAAAAAAAGCGAACGAAAATGGAGGAAAGACTATGATCCGATAAAGAAAGCTCTTTTCATAAAATATAGGAATATATATCTTGCAAACATAAAAACTGCAAAGAAGGTTTACTATACAAAAACAATTAAGGATGCCCAACAACGTCAAAAAACTGTCTTTTCTATAGTTAAATCCTTCACCCATCTGAAAACCCTTCAACGGGAAATTCCACCTTCTCAAAGTTTCTGCGATCAAATCGCTGATTACTTTGAGGAGAAATTAAAAATTATCCAGGATGAATTTTCACCTATTTCTCAACCTACCACAAAGGACGCAAAAAACACTTTGTTAACTGCGGCAAATACCTTTAGAATGTTTAAGACCGTGACCCTTGTGCAAACCCATGAAGCTATCATATCCTGTAAATCAGGATCTCCCTCTGATGCTTGTCCCCCGTTTATTCTTCATCAGATTATAGACATTGTGAATCCCATCAGAAACAAAATAGTCAATGATTCACTTAGCTCAGGTATCGTCCCTTTTGGACTGGAAAAAAGCTATAGTGAAACCTCTGATGAAAAAAACAAAATAAAAATACCACAGACCTTTCCAATCTACGTCTCATATCCCTTCTCCCAGTTCTTGGGAAAATAACCGAACTCATGGTCCATCACGAATTTTGTGGAAATGCACAACATCTTACACTGTCAACAATCAGGTTTTCGCCAAAAGCATTCCACCGAAACGGCTCTTATGGAACTAAGTGACTCTATCAAAAATCTACAGGATGAAGGAAAAAAACGCCGTCCTGATACTGCTCGATCTATCGGCGGCGTTTGATACTATCTCCCACAAAATTGTTATCGACAGACTGAGAGAAAATGGTATAACAGATGGGGCCCTCGACTGGATAAGTTCCTTCCTGTCGGAGAGAACCCAAACTATATCACTGGGACCTTTTCTCTCGAGTGAGAACAAAATTACCTCAGGAGTTCCCCAGGGCTCTATAAAGAGCCCCCTACTTTTTAATATTTATATGGCGCCCCTTATTACTCTAATTGAATCATATGGGATACTGGTAACATCGTATGCCAATGATACCCAAATGATTGTATCCTTAGAAAAAAACTCCACAAAGGCTGAACAAAATTTTCAGAATTGCCTGACCGACATATTTCAGCGGATGAATAACATCCATCTTAAATGCAACTCAAGCAAAACGGAAATCTTGCCTATCGGTAAAAATGTTAATTTTAGCCCCAGTAAATGGTGGCCAAAGGGGACCACTCCTCCTCCCAGTTCAGTAGACGTGGCTAGAAACCTGGGTATTCTTTTTGACTCGTCATTGTCCTTTGACCATCATGTAAGGAATGTAGCAGGAAGTTGTTTTAACATCATAAAATCATTGAAGAAATTCTTTGATTTCCGCCCCATCGAATCAAGAAAGTCTGTGGCTATTGCCCTCCTACTTTCCCGCCTCGATTATTGCAATGGCTTGATGGCAGGGGTAAAAAAGCATACACTAAAAAAATTACAAAGTGTTTAACACGCGGCTGCACGACTGGTATTAAAATTGCCTAGAAAATCCTCTGCATCTGCGGCCCTCAGGACTTTGCATTGGCTCCCTCTCCATAAAAGGATTCTTTTTAAAAATGTTATTGACTACCTTCAGAGCATTAAACAACGTTGGCCCAAAGTACCTTTCGAAAAGATATATGCGTTACAATCCAACCAGAGTTTTAAGATCAGCAGGCTGTAACTTAATCAAAACTCCTACATTCCATGACAAAACTAAGGGCGGAAAAACTCTTAGCGTCCTGGCCTCCAAGGCTTGGAACTCTATGTCAAAAGAGCTAAGCCTATTAGATCTAGAAGCCCCTTTCCGAAAACAACTTAAAACTTGGCTTTTCAACTTGACAGATGCAGACGTATTGGCCGCCATTTAGTTCTCACCTAGGATGATTCCCAGTTTCCTTAGCGCCAGGATGCTCCTTCCGGAGCGACAGTTCGCGCTTTACAAATATCAAATAACATAACATAACGTAACATAACAAATGGAGGAGGGATTTCTCTGAATCCAGTAAGGCCAACTATAGAGTAGCACTTAGGCTCTACAAAAGTAAAATAAAAGCGGCTCAAACCAGCTACTATCAGGAAAAGATTGTATTGGCCTCCAATTCCCCTAGGGAAATTTACATTTTTTAAAAATCTCTTATCACTTCCCTTGCTCTCTTACTGATCCGACAAATGCACAAAAACGTTGTGATGAGATTGCAAATGTTTTCGCCACTAAGGTTTCCAACATCTACTCTCTGTTTCCGCAAACTGATGTTGATGTACAACTCCCTCCTCCCCTCCAACAAGTTAGGCTGGAGGATTTCACCCCTCTCTCTCTACCTGATTCACAGCGACTTCTAGAGAATCTCAAGTCTGGGTCTCCGGCCGATGTCGCGCCCCCTTCCATTCTTAAATTGGTCTCAGAGATTGTTTCTCCAGTTATTTGGGATGTAATTAATTCCTCCCTTGCGGCCGGAGTGGTTCCTCCGCTATGGAAGCAAGCAAGAATTAAAGCCCTTTTAAAAAAAATAATTTAGATCCTGGGGACTGAGCCAACTATCGCCACATCTCTTTATTACCGGGTATTAGCAAACTGGCTGAAAAGCATGCTAATTCCATATTGGCTGCCTATGTAGAGAACAACAAAGGTTTACACCCCACTCAGACCGGCTTTAGAAGTAAGAAGGGTACGGAGATGGCCCTTCTTGCTGTGGTTGAAGAAGCGAGAAAATTGTGGATACCGGAGGCTGCGCTGCTATTATTTTGTTAGATCTTAGCGCAGCCTTCGATACGGTAAACCATCATATTTTGATTCAGAGACTGAGGGAGGTGGGGGTAGCGGGGACTGCCCTTAAGTGGTTGCAGTCCTTTCTCTCCGACAGATCTTTCACAGTATTTGAAGAAGATGTTCTTTCAAAACAGACCTCTCTGCAGTATGGTGTCCCCCATGGATCCTCTTTAAGCCCCACCATGTTTAACATCTACATGTGGCCCCTTGCGGATATTGTGCTTCCCTAGGGGGTCCAGCTGGTCACATATGCTGACGACACCCAGTTGGTGGTGTCCCTCAGCCGACATGACACTCGTGATAAGAATCTGACCTCTTGTCTGGTCAAAGTAGCTGAGTGGATGGATTTGTCCTTCCTTAAACTTAATGGTTTCAAAACGGAAATCATGATACTAGGACATGCAGCTCCTCCTAACATAGACCCTTGGTGGCCTAGTTGTCTGGGTCCTCCTCTCTACCAAAGAAACAAATCAAGAGTCTGGGTGTTTGGCTGGACTCCAATCTTAGTTTCTCTGTACAATCGCGTAAAGTTTCTGCTACCTGCTATGGCCTTATCAGATTGATGAAGAAGATATTGCCACTCCTTCCCTTTGACGCTAGACGTCTGCTGGTTCAAGCCCTTATTTTATTATGGCTGGACTATGCCAATGCGGTCTACCTGGGCGCACCGCAGGGGACTATTAAGATCTTACAGGTTGTCCAGAACTGTGCCTAAGCGCAATTCTGCTAAGTCAGCACTTTGGCAGTTGCACTGGCTTCCAGTGCAGCAAAGAATTTGGTTTAACGCCATGTGCACTGTGCATAAGTCTATCACCGGCAATGGACCTTCTGTGATCCAGCCTATGCTGCAATTATATCAGGTTTCTCGGACACTCAGATCCAACAATACATTTTTTTTTTACAGTTCCTAGTATTCAACGGGCACGTATGGGCGGCTGACGTTTCTCACTTGCGGCAAAATTATGGAACCGGCTCCCCGACCCTGTCCGTTTTGAACCTAATTATCTTCTTTTCAGGAAACAGCTGAAAACCTTTCTTTTTTCATGAGTAGTTAAGAATGTCTGGGTGTCATGATTGCGCTGGGATGCCCTAGGGTAGCCATGCGCTATATAAATGCGTATTCATTCATTCATTCACTCAGGCATACGTCCCATGCACACACTGAAATAATTGCCTGTACCTCCAAGCAATTACTTCGCTGACTGTACGTCCACAGTCATGTAATTGTCTACCGAAACTGGCAACTGTCTGTTCACAAAACGACTAGACAATCACCTCACTGATAGGTTACAAACACTCAGCAACTCACGACCAGCGTCAGTTACTCACGCACTCACACATTCATTCTCCCTATCTCGGTCCTGTGGGCAATTGATGGTACCTCACGATCCCCTTAACAATGGTCGACAATTACTTTGGGTGTACGGTACACCCGACCCACTTAAGCTAAGTGGTGCCGCACTCAAGTGGATAAGGTCTTTCCTGACACAAAGGACGTTTCAGATCACATCTTCCCTTGCTTGCTCAGAAACGTTCAGCGCCCCGCATGGAGTATCTTGAGCCCACTGTTTTTTAACCTCTATCTCCGACGCCTGGCTGACTTAGCAGACAGATCAGGACTCACCCTCATGACTTATGCGGATGACTCGCAGATCATCGTCTCACTGTCTGAATCTAATCCCCTATCCCCATCCCTTCTCAGACAGGGGCTTCACAACATCTTCAGCTGGATGTCTACCAACCAGCTGAAGTTAAAAGGTGAGAAAACGGAGATCCTCCTTCTGGGGAAAAACAAAGACCTATGGAACTCCTCCCACTGGCCCTCTGAGTTAGGAAACCTCCCCATACCAGCCACCCAAGTAAGAAACCTGGGGGTCACGATCGACAATGCCCTCTCCATGAAACAACAAGCCAACAAAGTCGTAGGCCTCTGTATTACCATCATGAAGTGGCTGAGGAAAATCCTCTGGATGCTGCCCCCTGCGACCCAAAAGACCGTAGTCAATGCACTTATTACTTCTCGTCTTGACTACGGCAACATGCTTTATCTGGGTTCGAATCAGGCTGTAATCAGGCGGCTGCAACTTGTTCAAAATTCAGCCGCAAGACTTCTACGCAAAATCCCGAAAACCGCCAGTGTATCGAAACACCCGAAGGACCTGCATTGGCTCAGGGTTGAAAACCGCATTAGGTTCAAAGTCCTGAGCTACATGTTCAGGATCAAAGCCGGTACGGCACCAAAATACCTGCTAGCACTGGCCCGCCCTTACATTCCTGAACGGAATTTGCGCTCTCAAACTGCAGCAAATTTTGGGATACCTAGGTTCAAACTGGCAAGAATGGGAGGGAGGTCCTTTTCATTCCTAGGGCCCACTCTCTGGAACGCACTCCCTCCTCACATTCGCAAGGAAGACAACTATGCCAGGTTCAGGAAAAGCATCAAGACCTAGCTTTTCAAGAAATAACTTGAATGATCAGCTCATCTCATACCTCTGTTCAGTGATATGTCTCGGCACCGGAAAACCCTTTTTGGGTAGCTGTGCGCCATACAAGTGTAATAAATAAATAAATAAATAAATACTCCTTGAGCCTAAGATTTTTCCGGGCTGCGCACGCTCACAGCCTGATCTCCTTTCATACAACAGGCATTCCCACTCCGCAAGACATCACAATACAAACACCGCAATCTAACAATATATAACCCTATTCATACTCACTCTCCCATGAACTGCTGCTTTTGCCGCACCTTCACTCTCCGTCAGTTTCCATGAAACGCCGTCTTCCGCCGGTAATGCACTGGACGGTCATCACCTGAAATATATGGGCCTTGGGAAAACTCTTGTCCTAACCTAGAACTCCCTTACTTCCAGAAACTAACCTTCCTCTGGCTACCAACTGATGACGCTGGGATTCTCGTATAGAATTTCACCTTACCAATCCAAAGAATTTCTGGCCGACTGGACCTTTTAGTCTGCATGGTAGTGGGAAGGAAGTTCGTTAAATTTCATATCCTTTTGACAAATTCCTAATTCCACACGTTTTAATCTGAAGAACCACTGACTCCTGAAGAAAAGTTTAACATGTATTACAAAGCTAAAAACAACTGGACATACAAGCACCTCAGCAAGAGGTTCAAGAAATAAACTGGCACTAATACAAACATAATCCTATGCAGGAGTCTCAATCAATTCAGAATAAAAAGCAAAGTTCATTCAAGAAGCATTAGACATGCAATAGTTGTGCCCACTGGAAATCTCAACTGCATCTGTTCCAATGGGAAAGAAAAAGAGTAGTCTGTCCCTACACTAACTCTAAAGTGACATCCCTACTTAATATCCCTCCAAGGCAAGAGAAAAAGGTGTCAGCAGTGAAAGCTCCCTAAAAGCACATTCAGTTTCCAGGTAAGTATCCTCAATTACTGTGCTCGTTCTAATATTCTCCTTAGTTTATCCTGCCTAGTCTAAACTAAGACCCATGTCTAACTGCACATCCAATTGGGCTGCCTTAGACAGGACCCAGTCTAAGTCCAACTAACCCTAACCCTAGCTTCAATAGCAACTGACTCTCCACCCTCTGGGCACTTTCCCTTGTACAAAATCCCCAAAACAATGGATACGCCCATGACACTCCTCTTTCAGGCAGGTACAGCCCCTCGTACTTTTCCAGCATCGATCCTTCTTCTTCCAAAAACCGTTGCTGTGTCCTTGGGTTCCAGGCACCTTCTCCGCCAAAAGTTTCAACCAATCATACCAGTGCACTTCCTTCATCTCTACTCCTACCAATCTAACTTATAAACAACTGCTCATTCTACCTAACGCGCTACTACTTGGCCTTGCACCTGCAAGAGAAATGCATGAGAATTAATCCCTCTGCATGCTCTAAGTTACAATTTGAAATTCAACTGCAAACGTGAGCTTCTTTCCCAAGGTATATTTCCAACTCGTCATTTCTAGTCAGGCTAAGAAAACCACAGTTAGGCCTCTGCTAGCGTTTCCATGCCTCAGACCTTTACTCTTTTAAATGCATTTCTTATACAACAGCATAAGCATTTCATTAATCAATCCTAACATTACACTTCACATTAGCAACCATTATTCTCATGTTAAAGCATCACGTTTCTTGTTAGGCAGCCTACACGTGCAACTTTAATATGGCACGTTCAATCTCAAGGCACATTTTACACACAGAGCAGTTAATTCTGAGTTAATTAAAGCATGATTCTCTCAACTAAAGCACTACATCAATCTGCAAATTATATGAACACAATTCTACATATTGCACTGATCCACGGCCTAATACTACATTATATAAAATCACACAATAACATGGTCCTCTAAATATACGGGTGCTGACTACCTGGGACTATGGTGCACCCCTACAATTTCTCAAACAACATGGCGCTCTATCATTGTCAAACCATCATGTTCTGGCCAAGATTTACTCCCCAGCCTTGCAATTGCTAATACATTGTCCTCATAACTCTAATGAATTAAGTCGCAAGAAGGCACTTGCAAAGGAAAAGTTATTGCAAGCTAAAATGAGAAAAGACTGCTTCACGTTAACCGAAATGCATGCCTAGTCAAGCTAACGTTATCATGAACATTAAATGAGCATGTTTAATATGTGACTATAAGTGCACATACAGCTACAAATAAATGTGAACGTTATTAATAATTTAGGATTGCACTCATATTTTTACTAGATGAGATTAAATTCAGAATATGCGAATATAGAAATTAATGAGAACTACATGTTACACATTGTTTATGAAAACATTAGAGCACACATATATGAACGGATCCCTAGTTTCTACAAGTAATACGTTTCTAACAGGCACTACATGTTACATTTCATATCAATAATGTTAGGGCACACAGTGTATATATTGTCGAGTATATGTAAAGAATGCACTTTCTGTGAAATGTTAGGGAGGAGCCAAAATTACATTATTCCTGCAGGAAACATGATACACCAGATGGGGTTGGTTTTGCTTATCTGTTAATAAAGCCTAAAACTGTATTACATACTGGACTTTATCTGACCTTTTGGTGGTTGTCCATGTTCAAATGGCAAGGTGACAGCTAGCATAACGCACCACATTAGGAAAGCATTCTATCGATTCCTGCTATAGGTTGGTGAGAAAATATATTGTACATCTCTCTTGGTGTGTATGTATCATTCAACCTATTTGAGGGCACCAATATGACCCCCATGCCACTGTGGGTGAGCTCTAGTTTCCTTATTTGTAGGTATTCATGGATGAGCATTTCAGCCGGGTGGTTTTGCAGATCCCCTATTTCTGCCCAACAAGAATCTCTCAGTGTTGAAACCACTGAACCAAAAGGACCCTCTACCAGAAGTATGAGAGTGCTAAGGGGAACTGTCGTTTCTTGTCATTGTTAGTGCTTATGTGCAAACTGGTAAGTCCACAAAGGGTATCATGTGGGTGAGGGGGGGCAAAACATTATCATAAGTACCAGAATGTCATGAGGCAAGGTCCAACCCACATTCAACACAGAAGTGGGCAGTTCCCATAGGTTTTGCTGGGTGAATATACAGACATTTAAATCCAGTAAGTATGTTGGCTATATATCCAAAACAATGCCTATATACTGCCACCCTTTTAATTGTGCCTTAAAATAAATATATTTCCCCCCAGGCCTACATTCTCTCATACATGACCAGAATCCTTACTCCCATCATTAATGCCATATGCTCTAAAGACAGAAAGCACAGGGCATGAAACATCAAACTCATCACCTGCATGGGGGTTTCACAACATACTTCTAAAAACCTCTTTTGTTTACAGTTGTGTATTCCGCAGCATAGAGTGGCACTCCACAACGGTGCTGATTGTGTAATGCACTAATTTGCTTCTCACACAGTTGTGTCCTTTTCATTTGCTATTGTTAGCATCTCACAAGGGAATACAGGCCCACTGCACTGAACCCAGATGTAGATGCGGTCTACAGGTTTGCTGCTACATAGCCTACAAAGATACGTTGAAACAGAGGCATACATAGTCACATTTGTTTGTAAATAACCAGTGTGAAGTAGCATGGTCTCAGAGTATTGTAATTAAATACATAGGCCATCATTACAAAGGGCCCAGGAAATTATCTGGATTTTATCAGTGTTGGGGATCGTGGTAACTACAGGATGAATATGACTCATTACATCCCATAATAATACAATGCATGCCATTACAACGCAGGTATTACTACGCAACGTCAATGACAACGACATACCGTTACATCACAAACTTTTACCACGACTATACCTTTACCACGCATGCCATTACAACACAAAGGCATGCATGAAAAAGTTATACTCATGGTAAAAGTTGGAAAGGTAAGTGACTCTACCCTGCCCTACCCTAAATTCTAATTTAGTACCCCTGTACAACCCGAACCCCCAGTCCTCTCTCTACATTTACACTACCCTGCACGATCTCCGACACTACCCCAAAACACTACCCTACACTACACAAGCGCCACAAGACTCCCTGAACCCTAAAACACTACCCCCAGCCCGACCCTCTCGCTACCCCCAGTCCGGTCCATACACTCAAACACTACCCTGCACGACCTCTGACACTACACTAAACCCTAAAACACTACCCTGCACTACACAAATACCACAACACTACCCTAAACCCTAAAACACCACCTCCAGCACGACCCTCCCCCTACCCCAGCCCGGTCCATACACTCAAACACTACCCTGCACGACCCCGACACTACACTAAACCCTAAAACACTACCCTGCACTACACAAACACCACAACACTACCCTTAACCCTAAAACACTAACCCCGGCACGACCCTCCCCCACTCCCCGGTCCGGTCCCTACACTCAAACACTACCATGCATGACCCCCCAACACTACCCTGAACCCTAAAACACTACCCTACACTACACAAACACCACAACACTACTCTAAACCCTAAAACATTACCCCCTGCATGACCCTCCCCTTACCCCCAGTCTGGTCCCTACACTCTAACACTACCCTGCACGACCCTCAGTCACTTCACTAAACCTTAAAACACTACCAACTCTACACAAACACCACAACACTACCCTAAAACACTACCCCCAGCACGAGCCTCCCCGCCACATCCGCTCCCTACACTGAAACACTACACCCAGCATGACCCTCCCCTACCCTACACTACACAAACATCACAACACTACCCTAACCCTAAAACACTACCCCCAGCACGACCCTCCCCACCCCAGTCCGCTCCCTACACTGAAACACTACACCGAGCACGACCCTCCCCTACCCCAATCCCCCTTACCTCTCTCTCCTTGTGGTTCCTCTCTCCTGGTTCCAGCGTCGTTTGAGGGGCAGTGCACGTCACAACGGAAGCGGAAGAGCCTCAGTTTCCACACAACGATGTTAATAACCATTACATTGCATGCTTTGTAAAAGCACATGCGATGTAATGGTATGGTAGTAATGGCTACGCGTTGTTACATCGCATGCGAACGCATGCGATGTAATGACGTGTGGTGAAACAGCTGCGTTGTAATGGCTGTTCGCCCTGCAGGACTGAGGATCATTTGGCCCATTATGATTTGGACCATGAGCTTCCTTCAAGAAACGAGGAGTTACCAGGTGAATCAGTAATTCTGAGTCCTTAGAAATTAGTTTCTCACTTGACATTCACTTAGAGCTTCTAGCTACTTTCAGGAGCTGAAAACTCTGCGTGAAAGTGAAAAAAAACTGCAATTCTGTCATCCAGTGGTAGTGTGTCTATATCCACGGTAGTGTCAGAACACAAGAACATACCTCTAAAAGCACCGCTGCTCCTTGAAATGTGTTTTTAAATAAATAAATTTTAATCCCAGGGCTGCACTCCCTCATACATGGCAAAGGCCCTGGCCCCAATATTGCCACATGCTCCTCAGACATGAACACAGGGCATGCCACCACATCACACTCACCACCTGTTTGTGTCAGCGGGTGTTACGTTCTAGGTGGTTGTGGTGCACTTTCGCAATGCACTTCTCAAAGCATTCTTTTGTTTTGTCCTTAAGTATTTCACAAATCTAGACTGGGGCTCAGCGAGTGGTGCTGGTTGTGTAATGCTCTAATTTGCTTCCCCCACCATTGTGTTCCTTTTAATTTGCTGTGTCCACATCTCACAAGGAAATGCTGTCCTGCTTGCACTGAACACAGAAGTGGCAGTGCCCTGCTAGTTACGCACTATTGTGGCCATGAGGCACCAGGATAAGTTGTTGAAAGTGCTGTCAGGGTGAGGACAGCTCTGACACTGCAAAGGTAGCTTTTTCTTGAATGATTATGTGTTTTCCCTCAGAGGGCTCCACATGGTTGAACTCACTGGAGGAGTTCTTTGTTTTTCTGAAGTTTCCCAGGCAGAGCACAGGGCTCTGTTGCCCATGCAGTGGTCAGCTCCTTTGCAAGCCTCTTGCTCTGTCCCTGCCTACCTGGACAACACTGAACTCAGCATTCTGAAACAACCCTCATACGTACACTACAACCACTTTCCTGCAGGAGTCACTTTACTGCATGCACCATCAATCCAGAACTGGGCAAGGTCTATCCAGTGGTTAATATGTGCCAGTGGATGACCGGGCCACTGGACTCTTTTTTACATCCCTTTAGTGTCGTGTGGACATTGTGAGGCTGCCTGTTTAGACAACCCTAATGGGCTGTCTGTTGTTGCAGCCTGTGAGAGAGAAAGTATCATATTGTTGTTCTTACTACATGATCATTCAATTCTTGGCATCTCTGGTTGATGGTCACTTATGTACTCAGCGAAGTCAACCCCCCGGCCACCCTCCCCCCAATTTAGCATCATGAGCGAGGGTGGTGTCAGTGGGAAGTTCTAACTAACAAACAACATTTAACTTTTTGTTTGGGCTCCTTTTTCTCTGATCTCCAAACAGAAACATATAAATACTAGTGGAAGAGAATAGCATGATGGAGTTGTGGGGTGGGAGAACAAATGAAACAAGAGGGGATTAAAGAGAAAGAAGAGCGGGAGAGATGAGCGGTGGATGGATGGATGGAGGGTAGGATGGATGGATAGATGGATGATATGAAAGTTAAAAAGTAAGATGGATGGCTAGACGGGTGGGTGGATGCTGAGATGGATGAGAAACAGATGGAGAGAAGAATTGGATAAATGATGGAGAGAAGAGTGGTTGGATGAAGAGAAGGACAGATGGATTGATTTAGTAAAACAAAGAATGAAACGTGGATGGATGGATAAGGGAAGGAAGAACTGAATGGTTTATATATGAATGGATGGAAAGAGAACGGAAAAAGGAAAATGACAGAAAGAGAGACGAATAGAATGAAGTGTGAATGAAAGAAGGGTGGCTACAACGAAGGATGGTTGGAAGGCTTGAAAAGGACCGGAAGAAAGATGAAATGAGGAAGGAAAGAAGGAACAAAGTCAAAGAAGGATGAAGGGATGGAAGGACATTTCAGAATTCGCTCGGGGGCAAATCCCCTGGATAAATGTTGGGCTCCCTTAGCGTACTTGCTCGCATATTTCCATTTGTGATATGATTTAAAGTAGGATGTACTTTATTTTTCTGGCGACTTCTTTGTATATACCAATTGTAATTACAATTCTACAGGAAAGTGCGTGAACGCATTAAACAGCTTTCGAAATATGGAAAGTGCATTGGTAAAACTTTTCTAGGGGGGAAGGAAACTGCACTCAACCACCCCTGGTAGGAAACTGTGACTTTCACTTCGGTTTCTTGCCGCATGCTAGCGTTGTCATTCTGTATTCAGGGAGAGTGCGATACCAGTGATGGAAGTGGGATGTTCCAGTAGGGGGTGGTGGATACCGACATCCTAAAACAAGCATTTGCAATGCAATAGGTCTCGCATTAGGAAAGTTTGAGCAATTGGTATTGTAAATGACACTTTTTTTATTTATGTGTTGGTTTTGAAAATAGCGAAATTAATTACTTTGTCAGTTACAATGCCAATAGTTATAATGTTCGCAAATGTGACACCTATAGCATCTGTAATGCAATATGTGTTGTATTTACGTGACTTAGATGTTTGATATTACAAATAACAATGGCTTTTATTTTTTTTTAATAATTAATACTTAAATAAAAGTTATTGGCCAAAGACCTCAAACGTACTCTTGCGCCACTGTGGTGTGAAATCATCAACAGCTCCCTAAAGACTGGCACCATCCCGGACTGCCTCAAAGTCGGCCAGGTAACTCCCCTCCTGAAGAAACAAGGCTTAGACCCCAACGACCTCAACAACTTCAGACCAGTCTCAAGTCTGCCTTTTCTAGCCAAAATCCTTGAAAAATGTGTACTACGCCAACTCAACAACCAGCTTGATACCATCAACCTCCTGGAGCATAATCAATCTGGTTTCAGAAAAGGATATAGTACTGAAACAGCAATCCTGAACATAGTAGACGACATACGCAACTCCCTCGACGCAGACCAGTGCTGCCTACTCATTCTCCTCGACCTGTCAGCGGCATTCGACACGGTTGACCACAAGCTCCTCATCAAGTCCCTCAAGGAAAGTGTAGGTGCTAACGATATGGTCCTGAAATGGTTCGACTCCTTCCTCCAGAACCGCTTCCAAAGAGTCAAAATAAAATCCTTCACATCCGACCCCCTCCCCGTCACCAGAGGGGTTCCCCAAGGATCCGTTCTCTCCCCGCAACTGTTCAACATATACATGGTACCCCTCACCATCATACTGAAGAAAGCAAACATCCCCTTCCATCTTTATGCAGATGACACACAGATCTACATAGAAACCACCTCCTTCAACGACATTCTAAAGCTCAATAACACGCTCAAAGAAATCCAAACCTGGCTTGGGAAAAACCATCTCAAACTCAATCAAGGAAAAACAGAACTCCTCCTCATCTCCAACAAGGACGACAACCCCCAAATAACAGAATGGATGGAAGCTATCGACGCCCTCAGGGGGAATCTCACTCTGACTAACTCAGTAAAGTCTCTCGGAATCACCCTTGACCATAAACTTTCAATGACGAACCACATCAAGAACTCCGCAAAGAGCGCCTTCCTTAATCTGAAACTCCTCACCAAAATCAAACCTCACATCCCGCAGAGGGATCTCCAAACAGCCACCCAATCCTTGGTGCTATCCAGACTGGACTATGGGATCGCAACCTTAACAGGCACACCCCTATCACACCTAGCGCCATTGAAAACAACCCTCAATGCAGCCGCCAGAATGGTCTCAGGGGCAAAGAAATTCGACCACATTTCCCCAGCACTCAAAGACTTAAAATGGCTCCCAATGGAAATGCGCGCCAGCTTCAGAACGGCTTGTCTGACGCACAAAGCCTTGCACACAGGGAAACCGGAATACCTTGCCTCCAAGCTCAGGAAAGCGGGCCAGTCCAGAAACCTCAGAAGCTCGAACACCCTACTACTCATCCCCATGAAAACCCGGAAACAAAAAACTGCAACGCGCTCGTTTACCGGTAACGCCCCAAAAATATGGAACTCCATCCCAGTTGACATCAGGACTACGTCCTCATTTCAAGATTTCAAGAGACGCCTCAAAACACTCTACCTCAACCGTGCATTCCCGAACTCTACCTCAGCAGCTCACCCTGCAACTATGACTACCTCTAACCCACTACCTCAAACTCGCCCTCAGGCGCCAATTAACAATGTTAATCCTTGATCTTACTTGTATCTCCTCTCCTTGATATATTATTTTGCAACTGCTCTCTCCAGCTCGACTGTAAAGCGCTCCGATACCCTAGGGTCTGGCCAGCGCTATAGAAAACTCCAAAAATAAATAAATAAAAAATAAATAAATTGTAATTTATAGTGGCAATAGCTTAAACTTTTGTAAATACCTTTTGTGAAGATTATGTTCAGTGTATTTTGTTGTGACGAAAATCCAAGAACAGAAGTGAAATATTAAAAAATTTTCGTGGCATTTGTAATAAAGCTTGAAACATTGAGAGAACATATTTGAACCAGTTGTTGTTGAATGGTTGCACAGATTGATGCTGTGGTGGCGCTCAGTGATGTTATGGTGGAGACGAGTGATGCTGTGGTGTTCAGTGATGCTGTGGTAGCGCATAGTGATGTTGTGGTGCCCCTGAGTGATGCTGTGGTGGTGCTGAGTGATGCTGTAGTGATGCGATAGAAAGATAGAGTGAGTGCGATAGATAGCTAGAGTGAGGGCGATAGATAGAGTGAGGGTGATAGATAGAGTGAGGGCGATAGATAGATAGAGTGAGGGCGATAGATAGAGTGAGGGCGATAAATAGATAGATAGAGTGAGGACGAGAGATAGAGTGAGGGTGATAGATAGAGTGAGGGCGATAGATAGAGTGAGGGTGATAGATAGATAGATAGATAGATAGATAGATAGATAGATAGATAGATAGATAGATAGATAGATAGATAGATAGATAGATAGATAGATAGAGTGAGGGCGATAGATAGATAGATAGATAGATAGATAGATAGATAGATAGATAGATAGATAGATAGATAGATAGATAGATAGATAGATAGATAGATAGATAGATAGATAGATAGATAGATAGATAGATAGATAGATAGATAGATAGATAGATAGATAGATAGAAAGAGTGAGGGCGATGGACAGATAGATAGAGTGAGGGCGATAGACAGATAGATAGAGTGAGGGCGATAGATAGAGTGAGGGCGATAGACAGATAGATAGAGTGAGGGCGATAGATAGAGTAAGGGTGATAGAGTGAGGGCGATAGGTAGATGGAGTGAGGGCAATAGATAGATAGAGTGAGGGTGACAGATAGATAGATAGATAGATAGATGGATGGATAGATAGATAGATAGATAGATAGATAGATAGATAGATAGATAGATAGATAGATAGATAGATAGATAGATAGATAGATAGATAGATAGATAGATAGATAGATAGATAGATAGATAGATAGATAGATAGATAGATAGATAGATAGATAGATAGATAGATAGATAGACAGACAGACTGAGGGCGATAGTTAGAGTGAGGGTGGTAGATAGACTGAGGGCGATAAATAGATTTGGAAGAGTGAGGGCGATAGATGAGTGAGTGCGATAGATAGATAGATAGATAGATAGATAGATAGATAGATAGATAGATAGATAGATAGATAGATAGATAGATAGATAGATAGATAGATAGATAGATAGATAGATAGATAGATAGATAGATAGATAGATAGATAGATAGATAGATAGATAGATAGATAGATAGATAGATAGATAGATAGAGTGAGGGCGATGGATAGATAGATAGATAGATAGATAGATAGATAGATAGATAGATAGATAGATAGATAGATAGATAGATAGATAGATAGATAGATAGATAGATAGAGTGAGGGCGATGGATAGATAGATAGATAGATAGATAGATAGATAGATAGATAGATAGATAGATAGATAGATAGATAGATAGATAGATAGATAGATAGATAGATAGATAGATAGATAGATAGATAGAGTGAGGGCGATGGATAGATAGATAGATAGATAGATAGATAGATAGATAGATAGATAGATAGATAGATAGATAGATAGATAGATAGATAGATAGATAGATAGATAGAGTGAGGGCGATAGATAGATCGCTAGAGTGAGGGTGATAGACAGATAGATAGAGTGAGGGCGATAGACAGATAGATAGAGTGAGGGGGAAAGATAGAGTGAGGGCGATAGATAGAGTGAGGGCGATAAATAGATAGAGTGAGGGCGATAGATACATAGAGTGAGGGCGATAGATAGAGTGAAGGCGATAGATAGACACCCCCGCGCCGCACGGCCACCAGCTGCTGCGTGTGCCCCTCTCCTCGCCCTCTGCCTCGCTGCCTGCCTCGCGGCCGGCTGACCCTGCAGTCGTCCGTTCTTGCCTGTTTTGCTGTAAACTTGTGCTTGTTTTTTTCTCTCATAGTGTTTAGCCCGTTTTTGCCTGTTTTGCTGTAAACTTGTGCTTGTTTTTGTCTCTCATAGTGTTTAGCCCGTTTTTCCCTGTTTTGCTGTAACCTTGTGCTTGTATTTTTGTCCCTAGCGCTTTGCCCGTGTTAGATTGTTTTGTCTACATTTGTGCTTGTTGGCAATAGCTTGCCCGTGCTAGCGCCCTCCTTCTGTTCCCGCCCTCCTCACCGCCCCCCCGTCTTCCCTCCCCGCTTCCCGCCACCACCGCAGACCCCGCCCCTTTTTTTCTTCTGTTCCCTCCCCGCTCCCGCCTCCCAGCTGCTCCGCCCACCCGCGCACTTCGCCTTATATGGCGACCGTGCGAACGCGCAGCGGCCACGCGCAGCGGGCGCGCCGATTGTGCGCCGAAGGCGCGCCAAAGGTAAGCCCGTCTGCGCCCGTCCGCGACCGGACCGCGACCAGTGCCAGGACCCCTGGCCCACGAAGACCCCGACCGACCCGCCTGACGTACTCCGCCGCCACCCTCATCGCACTCAACACCGGCCGACTCCCAGACTGCCACCAAGCCACCCCACGACGCACCCACGGACCTTTCAGCTGCCACGCCTGCGATTTCACCTGCACCCGGACCTGCCTCACACCAGCACCCGCCAAGTCTAACACCAGCAGCACCCACCTCAAGTGCATCCTACTCAACACCCGCTCCGTCCACAGACACGCCATCGAACTCTGGAACCTCCTAGACGCCACAGCCCCTGACGTCGCCTTCCTCACGGAGACCTGGATGAACGCCTCTTCAGCCCCCGACATCGCCATCGCCATCCCAGAGGGCTACAAGATCGTCCGGAGGGACCGCAACACCAACCAGATGGGAGGAGGCATCGCCATCATCCACAGGAACACCATCCGTCTCACGACCAGCACCGACAACACCCTGACCAACGCCGAACATCTGCATTTCCAGATCCACACCAACCCTACCACCACCCTCAGAGGCACCCTGATCTACCGACCCCCGGGACCACGCACACAATTCAGCGAGGACATCGCCGACTTCATCAGCCCGCATGCCCTCCCCTCCGCTGACTACATCCTCCTGGGGGACCTCAACTTCCATCTGGAGAAAAACAATGACCGCAACACCAGCACCCTGCTCGACAACCTCGCCAATCTGGGACTCAAGCAGCTGGTGTCCACCCCCACCCACCTCGCCGGACACACACTCGACGCCGTCTTCTCATCCAGCACAGACGTCGCCTTCAGTCACGCCACAGAGCTTCACTGGACGGACCACAGCTGCGTCCACTTCACCTTCAGGAGAACGACGACTCACCACAACCAGCGACAGGCCGCCCGCAGAAGCTGGAACAAGATCACAGCAGACCAGCTCGCCACCTCCCTGAGCCAGCACCCTCCTGCCAGCTCAGCGAACCCCAGCCAGGCCGCCGACAACCTCACGAAGTGGATCAGCATCTGCGCGGACGAGCTCGCCCCGCTGAGAACCCCGCCCAGCAGATCCGGCAGCAAGAAAGCCCCATGGTTCACCGACGAACTCAAGAGCTCCAAGAAGAACTGCCGAGCCCTCGAGAAAGTCTGGAGAAGGGAACCTACACCGGACAACAGGACCACCCTCAAACTGGCCACTCGGAAGCACCACCAGCTGATCCGCTCCGCCAAGAAAACTGCATTCAAAGACCGGCTGGACAACAACGCGCACAACAGCAAGGAACTCTTCAACATCGTGAAAGAGCTATCCAACCCCAGCGCAGGAACCAACGACATCACCCCTTCGCAAGACCTCTGCGACTCCCTCGCTTCCTACTTCCACAACAAGATCACGGACATACACAACAGCTTCAACGAACAACCAACGCATACCAGGACCGAACAACCTCCCCCCACCACCACCCTCCACGCCTGGACCCCGATCAGCACCGAAGACACCATCCGCACGATGAACTCCATCCACTCCGGATCACCGACCGACCCTTGCCCTCACCACGTCTTCAACAAGGCCGACGCTGTCATCGCACCCCACCTGCGAGACATCATCAACACATCCTTCAACACCGCCACCTTCCCTGAGAGCTGGAAGCACGCCGAACTCAGCGCTCTACTCAAGAAACCAACAGCGGACCCCACCGAACTCAAGAACTACTGTCCCATCTCGCTCCTCCCGTTCCCGGCCAAAGTCATCGAGAAGACTGTCAACAAGCAGCTGGCCGCCTTCCTCGAGATGAATGGATCCCTCGACCCCTCACAGTCCGGCTTCCGAGCCAATCACAGCACCGAGACCGCCCTCATCGCCGCCACCGATGACATCCGAGCCCTGATGGACAACGGAGAAACAGCGGCCCTCATCCTCCTAGACCTCTCCGTGGCATTCGACACGGTCTGCCACCGCACCCTAGTACAGCGCCTCAGCAACGTCGGAATCCAGGACAAGGCGCTGGAATGGATCATCTCCTTCCTCGACGGAAGAACACAGAGAGTCCGCCTACCACCGTACAAGTCAGAGGCCTCCGAAGTCATCTGCGGCGTCCCTCAAGGATCCTCTCTGAGCCCCACCCTCTTCAACGTCTACATGAGCCCCCTCGCGGCCATCGCACGCCAACACAACCTCAGCATAATCTCCTACGCCGACGACACCCAGCTGATCCTCTCCCTGACCAACAACCCCGCCACCGCCAGAGCCAACCTACACGAAGGGATGAAAGAGGTAGCCGAGTGGATGACGACCAGCCGCCTGAAACTGAACTCGGACAAGACGGAGGTCCTCATCCTGGGCTCTTCACCCTCCGCCTGGGACGACTCCTGGTGGCCTCCCGCCCTGGGCACCGCACCCAAACCGACAGACCATGCACGCAACCTGGGCTTCATCCTGGACTCCTCCCTCTCCATGACCAGGCAAGTCAACGCCGTCTCCTCAGCGTGCTTCAACATCCTACGCATGCTACGGAAGATCTTCTGGTGGATCCCCACCGAGACCAGGAAGACCGTCACCCAGGCCCTCGTCACTAGCCGACTGGACTACGGCAACGCCCTCTACGCCGGCACCACCGCCATGCTTCAGAAGAGACTCCAGCGGATCCAGAACGCCTCAGCCAGACTCATCCTCGACATCCCACGACACAGCCACATCTCCGGACATCTGAGAGACCTTCACTGGCTCCCCGTCAACAAAAGAATCACCTTCCGCCTCCTCACCCACGCACACAAAGCCATACACGACCAAGGCCCGGGCTACCTCAACAGCCGGATCAACTTCTACGCTCCCAAACGCCACCTCCGCTCAGCCAACCACGCCCTCGCCGCCGTCCCCCGCATCCGGAGAGCAACCACAGGAGGAAGGTCCTTCTCCTACCTGGCCGCCAAGACCTGGAACTCCCTCCCGACCGACCTGCGCCTGACCCAAGACCACCTCTCCTTCAGGAAGAAGCTGAAGACCTGGCTGTTCGAGCAGTAGCGGCACCCCCCCCTCCCCTTAGCGCCTTGAGACCCTATGGGTATGTAGCGCGCTCTATAAGTGTCAGTGATTGATTGATTGATTGATAGAGTGAGGGCGATAAATAGATAGAGTGAGGGCGATAGATAGATAGATAGATAGATAGATAGATAGATAGATAGATAGATAGATAGATAGATAGATAGATAGATAGATAGATAGATAGATAGATAGATAGATAGATAGATAGATAGATAGATAGATAGATAGATAGATAGATTGAGGGCAATAGATAGATGGATAGATAGATAGATAGATAGATAGATAGATAGATAGATAGATAGATAGATAGATAGATAGATAGATAGATAGATAGATAGATAGATAGATAGATAGATAGATAGATAGATAGATAGATAGATAGATAGAGGGCAATAGATAGATAGAGCGAGGGCGATAGATAGAGTGAGGGAAATAGATAGAGTGAGGGCGATAGATAGATAGAGTGAGGGCGATAGATAGACTGAGGGCGATAGATAGATAGAGTGAGGGCGATAGATAAGTGAGTACGATAGATAGAGAGATAGATTGATAGATAGAGTGAGGGCGATACATGGATAGATAGATAGATAGATAGATAGATAGATAGATAGATAGATAGATAGATAGATAGATAGATAGATAGATAGATAGATAGATAGATAGATAGATAGATAGATAGATAGATAGATAGATAGATAGATAGAGGGCAATAGATAGATAGAGCTTGGGCGATAGATAGAGTGAGGGAAAAAGATAGATTGAGGGCGATAGATAGATAGAGTGAGGGCGATAGATAGATAGAGTGAGGGGGATAGATAGAGTGAGGGAGATAGATAGATAGATAGATAGATAGATAGATAGATAGATAGATAGATAGATAGATAGATAGATAGATAGATAGATAGATAGATAGATAGATAGATAGATAGATAGAGTGAGGGCGATAGATAGAGTGAGGGCGATAGATAGATAGAGTGAGGGCGATAGATAGATCCAGTGAGGGAGATAGATAGATAGATAGATAGATAGATAGATAGATAGATAGATAGATAGATAGATAGATAGATAGATAGATAGATAGATAGATAGATAGATATAGTGAGGACGATAGATAGATAGATAGATAGAAAGATAGATAGATAGATAGATAGATAGATAGATAGATAGATAGATAGATAGATAGATAGATAGATAGATAGATAGAGTGAGGACGATAGATAGATAGACATATAGATAGAGTGAGGGCGATAGATAGATAGAGTGATGGCGATAGATAGATAGAGTGATGGCGATAGATAGATAGAGTGAGGGTGTTGTGAGTGTGTGGTTGTTGTGTGGGGTTGTGTGTGTGTGGAGTTGTGTGTGTGGGGTTGTGTGTGTGGGGAGTTGTGTGTGTGGGGGGTTGTGTGTTTGGGGGGTTGTGTGTGTGGGGGGTTGTGTGTGTGGGGGGGTTGTGTGTGTGAGGAAGTTGTGTGTGTGGTGGTGTGTGTGGGGTTGTGTGTGTGGGGGGGTTGTGTGTGTGGTGGTGTGTGTGGGGTTGTTTGTGTGTGGGGGTTGTGTGTATTGGGTTTGAATAAATAACCTGAAATACATATTTCAAACACACAAGGGTGACTAAAATACAAAAAGAGGATGAATAGAAAAAGTATTGCAAAGTAAAGTATTGCTCTCTCAGCCCTGGATATCTCGGCAGACTGACAGGTTTTAAGCAAACCTTAAGCTTTTCCAGCAGAAATTGCAGACTTCAGGTGATGTCCGCTCACCATTGGGAGAATGCCTGTGATGCAGACACCAGGTCTGGTCATGGAGCAGCCCTTGGAATACTTTGTGAAGCATTTCTTTCTGTCATGAAGAAATCTGAACTTCAACAAAGTGGCGTGGATCACACTTGTAAATGCATTTTCCAGCCAGGAGATGAGGATCCACTTTCTAAGTTTTCAAAATTGGTTGGGGTTGACTCTCTTAAAAAGATAATTTTCTGGTTGATGCTAAGACACAGCCTTTGTGCAAGCAGATTGCTCCCATAACAGGTAGCATTCGTGCTGGGTCCAAGCAAAGCAAGGACATGATGAATTGTGAGATCTCTGAACCTGGCTGTCATTAGCCTTCCTGAAGCAGTGACCAGGGACCTACAAAAGGGCAGGCCCTCTCTAAAAACATCCTTCCCTCACACGTACCATCTATTAAATCATAGTGCGCAAGAATAACTAATCAGAAACGTTCTGCTTAACAAAGGTCCTCACTGAATTTCTAAATGGAGTCATTCCTCCATTCCCCTACATTTCAGTGTCAGATCCCCACCCTCCACTTACAAAAATGTAATTAACATAACAGTGGAACTTTATTTACATGAAAGGGAGACAAGAGAATGTACTTTTTGTGGCACAGAGAAAATGTGATTCATCCAGGTTCAGGACTTCACTTTACAGGGGATAAACCTAAGCTTCTGCTCACAAGCTACTTTAGCGTGATACTAAGACCAAACAAAAGGTCAGGATGCCAGTTTCATATGTAGACGGGCATTCAAGGCAGGGGTACACATATGGTCACCCTGAAGCGGTCATTCCCATCCCGACATCAACAGTTCAAGATGTGCATAAACTACATGGACAACAATAGTCTGGTTTTCAAATTGCATTCCATCAGTGTGCTGCCAGTTGGCTGATGTCACTTGCAAACCACTTGTCACTATTCTGTCTTTACCTAATATGTTCATGCATTTCTGTATTAGGTTGTAGTAGTCATTTCGTTGGGTGTCTAGGCATACAGACCCTCTGCTTGGAGTGGCATGGCTGAGACGTTATTTCCCATCCAAGTATCAGTGATAATTACATAGTTTTCCTTAAGGATCTTTGGAGATCCAGATGAAAGGTATGTGGTGTGGGAGAAGGCAGAAGGCAACAGCAGAAATCTAACAGTGTTTAGAGTTAGGTACAAGGATGCACACTATTTATTGCACGTGTATTAAACTGTGACCCTCGCTGTCTCAAGGCAATTTGGGATACCAGATGCCTGGTGAAAACAAAGAACACAGTTGCATTACAATAAGGTTAAACTTGAAATTGGGGATTCGGTGCATGCAGAAAGCTTTGTCGAGGCTGGAATACTTCTTGAAGTTTTTTTAGGTGCTGATTTTTGCACCTAGAAAGTATTTTTGACCCTCAAATTATTGAGTGAATTTTGCTAAACCAGAAGCACCATCGTTCTAACCTGATAAAAAACAGAAAGTAGGCCTCTCTGCTCACTAGTCCCACCGAAGGTGCACACTGACAAATTAAAAGAAAGGAGGTTTGTTTGAGTGCGGTCACACGCCTGCCTTCGGATGATGGAAGTCTGTCTTGGATTTGTGCCAGACGAACTCTAGCCCGAGGCATAGTTGCTTGCATTTTATAAGCTGTGGGAGGAACGAATCAGAGGTAAGGCCTGGGGTGTGGCGCTGTGGATGGGGCGGCTCCATGAGCGACTTCTATGTTTGGTTGATGTGTGTCTGTGTGTCTAAGGGGAGGGGAGTGGGGCGACTTCTGAAATTATCCAAGCAACGTTTATGCTCATGTCTGAATCAGGTCTTGAAATCAACGCTCTCCAGCTTAGATCTATAAAGAATTTGAATGAGAAAGTCGAAACTGTGGCTCTCAGTTTTTCCAAAAGCTGAAACCTTCAGCGCTCTAGTCTAAAATAACGTTAAGCAGACATGTAGCACTATATAAATCATCTAAATAAATACAAGAGTAACAAGATAGAAAGGAAGGAGCCATGGGGGGGCTTAAAAAAAGCTGAGCAGGACAGGTAAGGTTGGGGGCTGGAGTAAATTATCCTGGGGCAATACAGAGAGCAAGGGATGAGTGCTGAAAGCAAAAGAAAGAAAAAAAGCCGCGAAAATGAAAGTGATCGGATGGAGGCAGAGGGGAAAGCACGGGAAAGCTCTCGGCATTGCTGTGGTGGGTGCAGGGGCGCGCATTCCTTTGAAGTCTGATGCGGGGGCTCAGACAAATGGTGTTGTGCGATGTGCGATGTGTCTGGCGATGTGCACGCGCCTGGCTCACATGAACTCTACCCGATCCGCAGTTTGGGTAGACTTTTGAAAGCCTTACTATAATCTCGACAAACAAGCATTGCTAAAGCAATGCTGTAGTCGAGACCTAAAAATATTTTCACAATTGACGCTCTGCCTATCCAGTTACTTCATGTTTCCTTCCGTCGAGAGATGCAATGGTTGAGTCTGTTCGAGAGTCCATTAACAGTGGCTCTCCCTAAGCATACAGATGCATTTCACCTGCTGGAAACAAAAAATGTCAGAACGTGGAGCTGCATCAAATTTGTCAGCATCGCGCTCTGACATTTTCAAAACGCTGGGAAATGCCGTATTCACAAAAATGCGGCACACTCCTGTGTTTCTCCTAGCACTGGCGCAAAAAAGCTGCCTCGCACCAGCGCAGGCACCCTGCTGCCATGTTTTAAGGGTGCGCTGCAGAGACGAACGTATATGTGCAGGAAGGGACACCTTCCTGCACATAAACAATCAATATTGGTGATTTTTGAATGAGCAAAAAAACGAGGATTTAATTTCTCCTCGTATTGCCATTCTATCACCTGGTATTTCACGGCGTTCGTTTTTGGCGCTGCCTCAGCCTTGTTAATCTGTGGCAGTGTCAAAAAGCAATGGGTGTTGCAGTGGATGACCCACAGCAACATTCATTGCATGCTCCTTTGCCGCAGAGGACTGTGGCAGAAAGGGGCATATTTATAAGGTGGGGTTAAGCCACGCTAAGTGGCTTAATGCCACCTTCTAAATATGGAAAATGGCACTTCGCCGCCCGGGTGGTGCAGGGACTAATGTTTGTATAAATGAAGAGAGACATCTTCCTGCACATAACCAATCAATAATGGTGATTTTTGAAAGAACAAAAAACAAGGAGAAATTGATAATTTCTCCTTGTATCGGATGTACGTCGTTACAGCGCATGCTTTTACAACGCATGCCTTTACGACCCAGGTTTTACAACGCAAGTCGTTACAACGACTTGCGTTGGGGGGCGCTGCATAGTGAATAGTTTAATTTACTATTCCAACTCCAGTCCCCATGGATAGTAGGGAAGGTGTTGGATAGTAAATTAAAACTATTCCCTATTCTAGAGCACCCCCCAGCGCAAGTCGTTGTAAAAGTTGAGTTGTAATGGTTGCGTCATAAAGGTACTTTGTTGTAAAAGTTGCGTTGTAAACGCTGTTTCCCCCCTTGTATCGCCATTCTAACGCCTGGTATTCCACGCCGTTAGTTTTTGGCGCTGCCTCAGACTTGTAAATCTGTGGTAGTGTTAAAAAGCAATGGGTGTTGTGGTTGAGAACCCACAGCAACATCCATTGCTTGCCCCTTTGCCGCAGAGGACTGTGGTGGAAAGGTGCATATTTACATGGTACATGCCGTTATGCCACACGAAGTAGCTTAGTGCCACCTTATAAATATGTAAAGTGGCGCTACGCCTCCAGTGCGTCAAAAAATGTGACGCTCGGGTGGCGATAGGGGCTTGTAAATATGTCCCAGACTCTGCAAAAACACTTTGCATATTTCACTAGATCCTATGGAATTGCAAAAAAAACCAGTCTGGATTCCTAAATTGGTGGCTATCCTATCTAAATGCTACAATTTGAAACCTACTGTATGCTTTCCCCTAAACTATTTAGCTATTAACCTTATCCCTTTTTGTTTTTTAATGTTTGTGTTTCCGATTTTTCTCTCATGTGATTATTTTTCGCGTCTGAGAAATAATGCTTCATTTATTATAGTAGTCTTACTCCAAGGTATTAGAATGCGTTTTCATTCAAAGCAACCAGGAAAATCGTGTGGTACAATGAAGCAATTTGGCTAGTTTTTAGGGACTAATGCTACCCGTTATTCTCTAAGTTGATCTGCCTTGTCCATCCAATGTCCCAACTAAGCGAGTTGCTTGTAGTTGTGATCCATGGTTCAGAGAAATGTAAACGATCTTTGTATTTATTTTTCTTCTATTCTGCCATCAAGTGGCCAAATAGAATAGTGCAGCTTGGTAGACTAAACAATGTGCAAAGATCAGTGATATTTATTTTTGCTGGTATAAGGGATATACAATGGGTTAAATTACCCGGAATCGATCGTGACTTATCAGTTGTAACATAGCCAAAGCTGTGACCAACACCAGAGTCAAAATGGAGAAATTAAATATAGGAGGTAAACTAAAGGTGTTTTCGTTCAGCAGAGCACAAGGTTCATAGGGTCTGACCTACTTACACTGAATAAATTAAACTTACTTTGAACTGGAACCACTGTGTCCAGTATCTGCTTTTGGAATTTGTAATACTGGGGCTGGGTGGGGATATATATATATATCATCATCGTGTGATCAAGAGACCGGTGGGTCTCGAAACGCGTAGCGACTTCTGAATAATAAAACTTTGGCGAGTTTTACCCTCTATCTGAGTGCGCATCAAATCCTTTTGTTAGGAATCTGGTCTGTTTATATATATATATATATATATATATATATATATATATATATATATATATATATATATATATATATATATATATATATATCATATATATATATATATATATATATATATATATATATATATTCACTGAAAAAACCATAGGTTATAGACCATATATAGTTAGGAATTAGCATTTACAAAACCTTGAAAATTCACTGAAAAAACCATAGGTTATACACCATATATAGTTAGGAATTAGCATTTAAAAAACCTTATTTTACTCACACAAAACCATTGAAATTCCATATATAGTTAGTTGCACTAACTATATATCGCGCACCCGCAATCCACTGCTGATCATGTCACATATTACATCATTCATGACATGGTCAGTGACATCACTGATGACATCACTGATGACATCTCAAATGACATCACTGATGAGATCACTGATGACATCTCATTTGACATCAATGACCACATCACTGATGATATCATTCATGTGACAATACAATGCATCTCCTCACGTTTTAATATAACCTCTGTTTCACCCAGTGTTAAATACAGAGTATAATTTTTGAAACCATTGACACACCAATACTAGTTACTACATACGTACTCACTGATTCCTACGTCTACACACACATTCACTCATTCACCCATACAATCATTCATACATACAATCACTCATCTTTACAACACTATCATATGCACTCATACACCTATACAGACACTTACACTCTGCCACTCATCCATGGAGTTACTCACACACCTAGTCAGTCCTGTAAAGAATCAATCACACTTCCATTTTCTTGTCTATACAGTTAAACATAGAGCACCTTACATTTTCAAACATATACTAACACATACTTACTTTCTTATACAATCATTGATACAAGTACACATTGATCTGCACAGAGTCACACACCTCCCAGCCAGCCACACACACACTCAGTCTCCTATACAAATACTTGGACAATCAATCAATAACCCATATAGTTAATCATATAGCTACTGATCAACACATGCAGCAGTTTACAGAACAACAGACATAATGATGCACAAATTAAGACAGTTTAGTCACTAACCCATGCACTCAGTGAGACACATTTAATCACTCACTCATACATTCAGTCATGCACCTACTAAATCCTTCGTCCAGACACTTATACATCTACTCATTCTTCAATATGTAAAACATATTTAAACTTTACAGAAACACACAGTCACTGGATGATGTCATCAGTGATCTCATCAGTGATGTCATTTGAGATGTCATCAGTGATGTCATCAGTGATGTCACTGACCATGTCATGAATGATGTAATATGTGACATGATCAGCAGTGGATTGCGGGTGCGCGATATATAGTTAGTGCAACTAACTATATATGGAATTTCAATGGTTTTGTGTGAGTAAAATAAGGTTTTTTAAATGCTAATTCCTAACTATATATGGTGTATAACCTATGGTTTTTTCAGTGAATTTTCAAGGTTTTGTAAATGCTAATTCCTAACTATATATGGTCTATAACCTATGGTTTTTTCAGTGAATTTCAATGGTTTTTTAATAGCAAATATCATAAGCTGTCGAATGTCAAGTACGTGGTAAGTAAAAACATTTTCGTGTTTATGCACACTGATCTGCTTTGAATGCTGCCCCCCACCCCTCATTTCTATTAGGAGTACTCTCTCTTTGCAGATAGTGAAGGGTAGTTAACGCAGCCCTTTGCCCCCTTTGTAATCCATCGTGCCTGCTTCTCTCTCCATTTGATTGATTGTTCTCTTTGGTTCATTCTCTATTTACAAACAAGCACAGAGTCGCAATACTCTGTTTAGTCTTTGCAGATAGCGAAAAATCGTGTAAAAAAACAAAAGGAATCGAGCAAAATCAGTAGGCCACTAATGGGATCTCTTTTTGACCTCGCTAAAATAGAAACATTAGGAACAACCTGTTGAAAATAGCAATGCGTATGTATATAAGCGGCGTTCATTTGTGTTCACAGTACCCCTTGTTGATTGTTTCAATCGAGCATTGAATTGTTCGAAGTTAATTCTCTTAAGGATCTTCTCTACCTGCAAACGAGGAAGAATAGGAATATTCTCTCTCCCTTTGCAGATAGTGAAGGGTAGGTAACGCAAGCCTTTAACACGTCGTACCTATTTCATTCCTCATTGATTGATTGATTGTCCGAACATTGACTGTTTGGGAATTAGTTCTTTTTGGAGGTATTCCCTGTTTGCAAATAAACGTAGGAAAATCTTTGCAAGTAGTGAAAGGGTACGTAATGCGGACCGTTCTCCCCCGTTGTAATCTGTCATGCCTATCTACTCCCCACTGATTGATGCACCTTTTTCACCCGGACCATTTACTAGAGATACGTCATCTGGCCCGACCAGAGAGCACCCCTAGTGAAAAGGACATATGCAATAATAACGAAGTGATCACTGTATCCTGTTCACAGACACTTTACCATGAAACAACCTGGAAAGAAAAAAATAGGAAAACGAAAATCAGTAGGCCACTGATGAACATGAACTTTTATTAAACAACGAACAAAGAAACGATAACATAACGTAATGATAAAACCTATTAATGTCCTAGAAACAAGAAAACGTTAAAATATGCCAGTGGTGAGAGACCAGAAAAACAGTAAGAGAAACCAAATCACCCCTCGCTGTCCCACCGCCTGCCACGCCAAAAAAATCGATAGACTAGGGAAAATGCAAGTCAGTAGAACATCCACCCCCACTCTGGAAACTTCCAAGGTGGGGCAGGGTTCCGGCTACGCCCAGCCGGGAGCAGCCCATATAAGGCAGGTCCTGCTGCCACGCCTCGGCCAGGAGATCCTAACGTAGGGTGTAGCCGGAGGAGAGGCCGAGGCCAGCGGGACCCGGCCAGGGGATTGCCTTTACAACGCTGAACAGTTGCAGGGGGGGGGAATGTCTCCTCGACCCTCCCCTCTCTCTCCCAGTCCGGCCGCGGTGGCCCTTGAGAGTTGCAGGTAGTCCCGCCACATGCTCTTCCGGTCCGACCACCAACGGTCGGGGGGCCGAGGCCGACGGGATCCGGCTGCAGCCGATAAACCAAGAAACCCGTTCATGGGGCCAGAGCCAGGGGCGTCCGGCCGACATCCACCGGAAGCCCGGCCCGAAGACGGACGGGACACTTCTTTCTTTTATAATGGCTGCGACAACACTGGGGGGGGATGTCTTGCACATGCCTCCGACCCCCCCCCCCTCGTCCTCATCGCCTGGTCCGGCCATAACAAATCTCAAGCGAGACGCCGTGGGGTGCACTGGGAGGGAGAGACGGTGCGAACAGGCCTCTCCCGCCTCCCCAGGTGGAGGCTTCCCAGCTGCACCCTCAGCGCTCCAGGCGCCCGGAAAAGGGTTCTTCCACTGTGGCCATGCTGCAACGTCTCGCCCGGCAGGGTGGAGCCCGTCCGCTCATGTGACCCCGCGATCGCCGGTAGCTGCCGAACTCTCAAAATGGCGGTCGACCTGGCAAGAGCGGGCCCAGCATAAAGAAATGGCCCGGTCACTGGTTGACTCCACCACCGTAGTCCTCCATGACCTTGAAGATTCTAGAGGAGCCGCGGGAGTCTCCGACCCCCGATGGGGAATGACTGCCATGATCGCCCGTGGAGTGACGAAACTGTATCCGCGGGACGTCGGCGCTCCCATGCTGGCGCCAGCCTCACTTTGAATTACTAGAATCCTGCAGACCTCACTTCCGGTGAAAGCACAGTGTGACCCGGTAGGAAAAATTATTGCACCCCCTCCCCTTTTTGACTGATAGTTCAAACCACCGATCCTTTCCTTTGCCCTTTTAACGGAACTTTGGACTGCCTCCCCCTCTTTTACATTTTCTAGAGAAAACAAAACATTAACCACTACATTAGCATAGCAGTTGACACCAGAACTGTTTTCAAATTGAAAACCAACAACATCTTCAACAGAATCCTTTTTGTTTCTGCTGTGACCCTGCTACAGCACAGGCATTGTCCCCAGCAGTAATTCTGCAATGCCGGTAAGAATAGCTGTGGTGCCTACTGGACTCACTCACCCCCGCGGCGCCCCACGCCGTTTTTTGCTGGGCGGCAACTTACTAGACATCACTTTCGTGCCATCTAGATTTCAGCGCGTTCTGCTGCCTTGGAACTATTCGCACAACAGACCGCTACTGACAAGAATATTTCATTATTGGTGCTGTCAATTTCAATAAATCTATTGGATAATTCAAAAGAAATTGCCACGGTCTCTTCGTTGTTTAAATGTTTTTAACTGTCAAACAGTGGGGTCTTACGATGGCCTCATATGCGGACGACACACAGCTAGCGGTGACACTTAGCGGAGACCCCGAGGTAGCAGCTCCGAGATTCCGTGCGGGTCTCTTGGCAGTAGCCAGCTGGCTTCGCACCAACTGCCTCCAGTTGAATGCCACCAAAACGGAGGTATTGGTTCTAGGGAAGCACGCTGAGCTATGGGGTAACCAGTGGTGGCCGTCAGAGCTTGGTGTCACGCCTATTCCAGTGGCTGGAGTGAGAAATCTAGGAGTTTGGGTGGACTCTGCGCTCACCTTCAGGGACCACACCAAGAAGGTGGCTGCCACGTGTTACGGAATACTGCGTGGTATTAGGCCAGTCTTGAAGTACTTTGATCCCCCTACCAGACAGCTTGTAGTTCAGGCCTCAATACTATCTAGGCTGGACTACGGCAGCTCACTGTTGTTAGGGGTGAATCAAGCGGAGGCCTCTAGGCTCCAAAGAGTACAAAACGCCGCGGCACGAGCCATTGTGGGCCTTCCCAGACACTGTTCAGTGTCTGGTACCATCACGGCCTTGCATTGGCTCCCGGTCAGACAGCGAATCATGTTCAAGGCGCTGTGTCTGGCCTTCAAAATTTTGAAAACTTCTTCGCCACCGGCACTTGTCACTCTACTTACGCCCTATGTGCCGTCGAGATCTTTAAGATCGGAGGGGCTTCATCTGGCTGTCTGTCCACGCTTCAGGTTGAGCAGGATGGGTGGCCGTTCTTTCAGGGTTCTAGCGGCTGGCCTATGGAACTCGCTACCAGTTCACATTCGAGCTCTTGAGGATATGTTCGCCTTCAGGCAGGCTATTAAAACTTTCCTCTTTCCAGTTCCTGGCTAATTTCTTTTGTGTGTTATGTTACAGCATCTGTCAAAGCGCCAGGACGCCCCTTTGCTGGGGCAGCTGTGCGCTCTAGAAATTTTAATAACATAACATAACATAACATAACATACTGTTTTTGTTTTCTTGTATATATTTATATGTTATTAAAGTTTTATATTCCTACTACTTTGTTGGAGTGCTATATATTTTTAATGTGACACATAATTGTAAAAACTTTGATGTACAAAAAGTCATTCCTGGAATCTGCCGCTTCAGGCTCGGTCCCCTCCCCAATCACAATACAGGATGGTTTTCAGATAGTAGGAACACGTGTGGTGTGACGGATCTCATCGGGTGTGGGCCTTGATCTACTATAACTCCTTTGAAGAGGGGTGATTCTTTACAGCTGGGGCCATAAACTACATCTGCAGGGCTAGCTGATAGCCTGGACAATCGGACACAGAGAAAGAGGAGTGTCAGAGGGTGCGGTAGTGAATAGGGCGAAAGGGAGGTGTCGGGCGGGCACAGAGTGTGATTCTCAGGGAAGAGCAGCGCAGATGGGGGGAGGTTTATTGCCCATGCATAAGACAGAGAGCGGTGGTGACCAGTGCCTAGGTAAGATGCTTGCGTGGGTGAGGAGCCATGCTACGAATCGACAGCGTGCAGAGAGTGGGTCTGGTCAAGACATCTAAAATGGCTGCCGTGCACGACAAAAGTGTGGCATTTCAAAAAAGGCAAGATGGCGCAGACAATGTTTTTCAACACTTCCTCATTTCCTTCGAATCGAACGTTAACAGACGTTGGGGCATATTACCAAAGTTAAGCGATATTTATCGCTAACGATGCTTACCAACCAATTTTTTACCACTAAGCATCGTCAGAAATTATCGAAGATAAACCTTGCTATTATCAAGGTTTATCGCAAATGCGATAATAAACGGCCGCAATGCATGAATATCGCTAAAAACTCAGCGATATTCATGCATTACCGAGCTAATGCTCTTAGCCATGTTATCCACCTCCCATTGGATAACATGGCTAAGAACTGCTCAGGGCAGGTGTTACTGTTTGGAGATATTCGCGCTTAGCGCGAATATCTCCAAAAGTTGGTAATAGGAGATAGATATCTTGCATGTTGTAATGCAAGTTATTGTGGTATATGGAACTCATACCATAATCTCTCAGGAAAGCAGAAACTGATCCTTTTGGGACCGCCTAAAAAGGCCTAGGGGGTGAGGAGTACTCTACTTTGCCCCCTTTTCACGTTCCGAACTATTTTATTTTTACTCTCTTCTGTAATTACACAAAATAGCAGCGATAAGATGCATCGGAGACACACAGTGAGAGAAAGGAGGCCGGAGATGAAGAAGAGATGTCAAATACACATTGGAGATAATATAGTGGCAGAAGGGAAGTAAATATGAGTAAACTTACCATGTAACATAAAAATGTTGCACTCTATACTATAAGTCTCATTTTATACTACAATCACTTCGCTACAACCTCATAAATTAAAAATAAAAATGAATAATGTCTCAAACAATTTTTGATTTCTAAATATAAATTTATTCTTCAGAATTTTCTAAATTTGAAAGAACTAGTAACATGTCCTCATCAGCAATGTCCTCATTAAAAGTCTCCAATGATGATTCTTGTAACTCTATGGTCTCCAAACACTCGATAAATTCGCCATCAAGAGATTGATCAAAAAAATCATTCAAGTCATCTCCTCCTTGTGACAATATTTCATTATTGGTGCTGTCAATTTCAATCAATGTAGTGGAATCATTCAAGTCATCTCCTCGTGACAATATTTCATTATTGGTGCTCTCAATTTCAATCAATGTAGTGGAATCATTCAAGTCATCTCCTCCTTGTGACAATATTTCATTATTGGTGCTGTCCATTTCAATCAATCTAATGGAATCATACAAGTCATCTCCTCCTTGTGACAATATTTCATTATTGGTGCTCTCAATTTCAATCAATGTAGTGGAATCATTCAATTCATCTCCTTGTGACAATATTTCATTCTTGGTGCTGTCCATTTCAATCAATCTAATGGAATCATACAAGTCATGTCCTCCTTGTGACAATATTTCATTATTGGTGCTCTCAATTTCAATCAATGTAGTGGACAATTCAAAAGAAATTGCCACGGTCTCTTCATTGTGAGCCATTTTATTTTGAAATTGCTTGCTGTAAATTGCAGAAAAAAATAATCACTTTCATTTATCGTTTTTAGTAATACATAATATAAAACTAACTTTATCAAGTATTTAGTATAACAGAAGGACTGCAAATAAATAACAGAAAACATTTTTCAAATTATCTTCAAGTGTACAACATAGTTCCCCTTACAAATTAACAACTCACCTTTTTAAAAGTAGCAGAAGTGTTAGTACTGTGTAAATCAAACACCAGAAATTCACCACCAAAAATTCCTCACAAATGTACCTCAGACAGTAGTATCACAAAATGGCTGTGGTTTCCTCTCATTTGACATATATACATAACCAATTAACTTTCATCACACACAAATACAAAACCAAAGTAACATTTTAATTGGTTCTAAATTTCAACACTTTCAAATGTGTTTTCCCCATGCAATTTTCCATAGGACATTTACATACGTCTACAGCCTGAATGGCTGAACGGAATTACACCAAACTTGGCAAAATGGTACATCAAACCTAAGAGGTCAGGAAGGATCTACTATGCCCCCTTATGGTCATTTCCCCCTTCGCTTTGGCCTCCTCTTGTCTCTCAATCCTACCGAGAGACAAGATGGCGGCCGCTACGGAATGTTTGGAATGTTGACAGACGCCGGAGAACCAATCAGCTTCGCAAAGCTCCGTAACGCGAAAAGTACGCGAAGCGGAGCGCTGTTACAGATATATATCCTTTTTTGAACGTTAATTTCTCAAAATCCACTGGAGCACATATATTGAGACCTAGCAAAGGCACATCGGGCTACCAGTCCCTAATATTTTGCCAAGTTTCGTGCAAATCCATTCAGCCGTTCGATTATTATTATTTTGGTTTTTTTTTGCCCCGCGGGGCCCTTTTAAAACCTCCACATCAAACCTAGGGGGTCAGCGAGGATCTACTATGCCCCCTTATAGTTATTTCCCCCTTTGTTTTGACCTCCTCTTGTCTCTCGATCCTACCGAGAGACAAGATGGCGGCCGCTACGGACTTTTTGGAATGTTGACAGACGCCGGAGAACCAATCAGCTTCGCTTCACAAAGCTCCGTTGCGCGAAAAGTACGCGTCCTGGGACGCTGCCAGGTCCGCTGTTACAGATATATATCTTTTTTTAAACGTTAATTTCTCAAAATCCACTGGAGCACATATATTGAGACCTACAAAAGGCACATCGGGCTACCAGTCCCTATAATTTTGCCAAGTTTCGTGCAAATCCATTCAGCCGTTCGGGCTAAAAGTGAGGCCAACCGCCCTATGGAAAACTCAATGTTAAAAACACGTTTTGGGACCCCCCTTTTTTCTCGGCCCCCCCTTGACGAACCCCCCCCCAAATTTTCAAGGGCTGCTCAGAAACAAAATGTGCCATTTTCCTGAAAATTTCAGCCAATTCCGTCCACAAACGCCAAAGTTATTAGACATAGAATTTTCAAAAATCCCATAGAGAAAAAATCCTAACTATATATACCTACTGGCGACCGCCAGTAGGTAATATATATACATATATATATATATATATATATATAGAGAGAGAGAGAGAGAGAGAGAGAGAGAGAGAGAGAGAGAGAGAGAGAGAGAGAGAGAGAGAGAGAGAGAGAGAGAGAGAATAAACTCCGCCTGGCTTTACATTTAGAGTACAAATGAACCTTGTCGTCATAAATTCACAATTTTATAGCAGGTTAAACAAACGGTAATGAAAAAGAAGCAGGTCTATCTGGTACGTAGGTATAAGTTGAAAAAAAGGCATAAATAGTCACATTAAGTTGTAAATTCAAGCGAGGAGTGTTGTTCTCTCAAAGTGATACACAATACATAGGCAACTATTACAAGTGGCCCAGGAAATGGGCCAGATTTTTCCCACCTTGGGGATTTAATCGATATTGGGGATATTAGTAACTCCGAGGATGGGGAACATCTGGCCCATTATGAATTGGACCCTGAGGCCCCACTGAGAAATGAGGTCTTGCCAGGGTAATTGATAATTCCAGGCCTTAGTCCCATAGTAATTCCTCATTTTGGGCTGGACATTCACCTGGAGTTTTCAGCTATTTTCAGGAGCTGAAAACTCTGAGTGAACATAAATTAAATAAAACAATTCTGTTATCCAGTAAGTAATCTGGCTATCGCCATGGTAATGCCAACACACAACAGACTGTCATTCATTCAAACTGTCTTTTTTTCTTAAAATACATCTTTTTTTCAGACCTACATTCTCTCAGAAATGTCCAGGATTCATGCCCTCATTAATGCCATTTAGTTCAAAGAAAACAATACAATATAATATGAAACCCTTTTCCTGCTTGTTGTGTGTCAGTGGGTGGTGTATTCTAGGTGCACATTACGCATTTTTATAGTGTACTGCTCAAAACATTCTTTGTTTGCAGTTATGTATTCCTCAATCTTGTCTTACTTACTAACTCACTCATACCTACTTCCTCTCTTGGGGTATGGGCCACTAACCAGGAATGTTCAGCCATCTCTGTCTTTGGCTTTTGTTTCAGTCTGACTCCAGGTGTAACCCGTCTCCTTGCAGTCAGCCTCGAGGCCTCAGTCTCGCTGATTCCAAGCAAAGGCAAGGTTGTAGTTTTTCATCTCCGCTGCCACTTGGGCTGTGTTACCTGTCTTGTACATGGTCCTCATGTTCCATGTCTCAATGGTGATAGTCTTGGTTGAAAGCAGGTGGGTCGGCTTTATGGCTTCCAGGGATCTCTGGCTTTCACAGCTGGGCATCATAGCTCCATGTGAAGGAGATTCCTTTCTCCACATGGCCAGGATGTCATTTGGTTGACGTTTCTATCGCTAGGAGTTTTCACATGGTAGGGTAGCTAGGTCCACACATAGCCCTCCTCTTTTCTCAGCTTGGCTTGGGACCGGCAATGGCAGAGTTTCAATACGGTCTGGTACCCCCAAAACGGCTCTGATTGTGCAACGCACTGATTTGCTTCTCCCACAGATATTTGCCTTTTAATATGCTGTCAGCCTCTCACAAGGAAATTATGGCCTTCTGCCCTGCACTGACTCCATGGCAGTGCCCTACTATTCATTAATTACTGTGGCTGTGAGGCACAATGATAAAATGTTTCACTTTTTATTTTAGCCCTGTAAGATTGGAAGTGCCGCCAGAGTTTGGACAGCTGTGCCACTCTGCGCATATTTTGTTTTTCTTGAATGATAATGTGCTTTCCCAGTAAAGGTACACTTCAACCTCTCTCCTACAGGAGTGACTTTTCTGCATGCACTATCATTCATTCTGGAACTGGCACAGACCACGCCAGTTACTTCAGCCTGCCTTTTGTCCAGAGGTGCAAGGGTCGAGTTTCTTCAAGAACCCATTAACTGTGGCTCTCTCTAGACCTGCATGAGCATTTCACCTGCTATTAATATACCTTGCATATTATATGTAAGACAGCGCTACAAATAGAACAGCCTCCATCAGAATGTAGAGGCCCCCATAATGAGCACGATAGATGAACAAGGTTTCTAAGCAATATACCATCATAGAGATAATGAGAACGCTGCCTAAAGGAAACATTGATTGTATTTCTGACAGAGGTGATGGAAATGGAGAAGCTCTCCAAACAGCAAACATTAGCATAGTTTGACAGCGGCATTATGAAGGAATAAGGTAAGGAAAACCTAGGAGTGTTGGATAGGAAAGGAGTCATAGTGAGACAGTAGAAATGTAGACATGCACGGACTATGAAAACCCATAAGAGACGTGCATGACTGGGATAAACTCTCACTTTGGAAGGGAATCAGTTCTTCATTTGAGCGGGTGGTTTCTGGTGCTCCGTACCTGCACTTAACTGTCGGTCCGGCACTTCTGACAGCTGCCACATGGTGGCGCTGTTTGTATAATTTACAAACTAGCAGAACAACAATTGTTTATTAATTCACTATGCATTACAACCAACTAATACCTGCCCTTAGGGTGACCAACCATCCGTAAATTTCACGGACTGCCCGTTATTTGGGCCTCTTGTCCGTTGTCCGTCAGGAAATCTTTCACGGACGCCTTTTGTCCGTAATCCTGGCCGTTGGTGCAAGCTGTCCCTCCTGCAAGCAGCCTGTGAGTTCTCTAACTCTCACTGCAGGGGCCCAGCTCGCACTGCTGTGAAGTGAAAGACCTGCAACAGCCCCTCCCCACTGGGCACAGATTGCTATCGGCCTTTATCATTCTGTTTGACTGCCTACTTAACAAAGAATGATAATGGGCCCCTCCGTACAGATACACCATTTGCTGGGCCTCTTCCTGCCAGAGGTCTTCATACAGTGAGGCGCGCCCCCCTAGGGATCTGTGACTGCATTCCCAGGGGGGTGCATATGCCATAGCAAAGAAGTGTAAATGAAGACGGCCTGGAAGTGTGGCCTTTTTTATTAGACGCAATTCCAGGCGATTTTCATTTACAGACTTGAAATGTAAAGTATACAAATTGTGCTATGGGGGCTGGGGTCATTGAGTGTGGTGACAGGGTCAAAGAGGTGGCTGAGAAAACCAAAGTATTCTGTAGGACTTTGTCATTTCATATCCAGTGACGAAGGGAAAAAGTAACCCACACACAATGAAATAAAAAATAAATACAGATTTAAACATCATGTTATTCTGGCAAATCCCTTAATCTCCGGTGCCTACAAACTAATGTTACCTTGTGTAATGTAATAGGTGCTCATGGGCGTCTGCAGACATTTTTCCAGGGGGGGGGGGGGGGGCAAAATGTTAACATCATCACCATCCTCCGACATGATGTGTGCCAGGTGGGGCAAAAGAAACACTGGGGCGCAGAACTGGGATAGTCTCAATTAAATGCCAGGAATTCAGGACATGTGACTGACCCTGCTACAGGCCAACAAACACCACCTGTAGGAAAAACGCTAAACTTTCTGACAAGGTGCTTTATCTCTGTCTGCTAGGTGTGCAGACGTCCAGGTCCTCGATCCAACATCAATCAAGGCTGTCTTCAGCACGATTCGATTTTTATCAGAATACTTTAAAACAGCCTATGATTAAAGCATCAGATTGAATATACTGTATGCACAGTGTATGTTAGGGATTATTTGTAGCACACATATTTATCAATATTGGCTTCTCGGTGCTAGGATTCATGATAACTTTTATCCAAAGTTAAAGCACAACGTCAAAGTTAGTAATAAATAATGCACCAATCACACACTCTAGTGATTCGCCAATGGGTGCTCCCTTTACTAGAATTCCCCGGGCATCGCTACATTTTACACACATTCAATTAATTTATACAAAATAAAATGTATAGGTCCAAATGTTAGCTATATTTTTTAAAAGAAACTTAGAGTCAATGTCAAACTGACAACGTGCCCACGTTTAGGGATACAATAATGGCCAGCTCCCTTATGCGGAAGCCCGGCCCCGTAAATGTGTGGCACATACGGCGCTCGCAGCAGCGGCACATCACAGGTCCAGGGATGCTGAGTCTTACACAGTGGTCGAACAAAAGTAGGGGAACAGTGGGCGGAGATTCAGAGGGCAGGAATAACCCAAGGATTGGATCTGTGGGTGGAGCCAGAGGTGTGACCAGAATGCACAGACATCCCAATTTTTAGTATTTGTTGGGCATTTCACTGCCCAGTTTAATCAACCAATGGATACACATGATTATTTAAGGTTATAATGAGTTATTAACATTAAAATATATTCACAAAGTGGGATATGCTTCTAATTACAGAATGTACCAAATACGATAAAATGTGGAAACACAAGCCATTTGTCCCCGAGCCATGGGGTTTCTTTCATCAGCACTACTCCCTTTCTCCACAACAGTAGTTCAAACATGAATGGCAAAATATCCTAGTTTGCAAATGTTTTCCCTAAAATTATGGCTCTGCCGTATTTCCCTCATAATGCAAGATCTGCTGCATGATCTGACCATTTAAACTAATTGTTTGTAGCTCAAACATATCAAAAGTTAATATAAAATGTGACTTGTGTTGCTGCGGAGTGGATGGCCTATTGTAAAGGTTGTCTGGTCACCTTTCTCACTGCTGCGTTTGTATGTTACACTGGTACTAATAAGGCAAAATCTTTCCAGAGACTGTTAGCATGTGTACTCACGTCAAAATAATAAAATATCTGAAAATATACTGCATTAAGCTGCAGCCTTTTTTTTAATGCATAATTTAGTCAACACTACGGCATAATGTTGTCATCCTTTGCTGCATAATTAATTCCAGTGGCCCCACAGCAGGCAGCACATGTTAAAAGTGCTTGTGAATGAAGCCGGGTGACTGTAATTTTGCAAACTTAGTTTGGTGTGCGTGCAAGTCCTGCATTGCCAATCCCTGGTGAGTTGCAGCTACTACTGCTGAAACAAGGCCAATGGAGGTACCTATGGATGAGGCAGACTTGCCTCAAGGGCAGGGCCAGCCATAGCACTGGTGGTGTCCTGTGCATTAATGTTTGTTAGTGCCCCCAATGACCACCTCTGCCATGGATTCCCTCACTACCACCCTTTAACTGTCCCCCCCAAGTTTCCATAACCACTCTCTCTCTCAGATGCGTTTAATTTGATTTACAGCGCCACTCATACCATTGTAGGGTGTCAGAGCACTTTACATCACACACATTACACAGAGACAATCAATATGTGTGTAAATCACTGTATAGAAAATGTTACATAAGACTAAGGACTACAAGGTGTAGGAGTCACATGGCAACCATACTAGTAGCCTGTATAGTTTTATAGTGATTGGTCTGGAGAAACACAATACTCAGAATTTAAAACGTAATACCATGGTTGGGGGTTCTTCTTAATAATCAGAATTGATTTCTGTCCAAAAGGGACATTAGGAAAATCAAAGACGGGGGTGTGGGGGGGGGGGTGGAACACAACACTCTAATTTATACCTTGCAGTTTGTATGCAGCTCTTAGATGACAGTTAATAGCCTCACTGTTCTAAGTTAGGATTTTAACTTATAAACTGCAAGTAACAAAAGGATCTCTCTGACAAAAGCAGTAGCCCACTGACCTTTTTACATTATGTGCATTTTGTGATCTGCATGGCTTATGTTCTTTGCAACCGGTACATTAACCCTCTGAGCTACCTTTCCATGAGTCAAAACTTCCACTAGACTAAATTCTGATCTCTCTCTAGGAAGAACATTAATCACCAGAGTCATCATGACATTTTTATTGTTGCCGAAAATTGCTGGAGGCCAGGAAGGAGGCAGCAAGCATTTTTAAAACCATAATATACTTGCAAACATGATGCCTCCACCTAAAGTCAGCACCCGGTAGGCCACACTGGTTGCACCGCCCTAGAGCTGGCCCTTCTCAAGGGTCCTGTGACCTCAGTGACTGTTGTTCTACGACGTGCTGCTTCATAGGCCTGCCCGCAAGACTGGAGGTGAACTTCAGTATGGATAGTGGTGGACAAGCCTTGAAGGTTAACCTACACTTGTCATGCTAGGGTCCACCTGCTGGTGCGAAGACACCAGGACTTCTAAGGTGTTACGAAGCCTTCTAAGGTCTAGCATGTGATTGTGCTCTCGCAGGAGAGTGGTCTGGTGGACTGCTTATTAAGGCTGAACCTGGTTCCCAGTTCCAAATTCAGCAGCTCTGACCATAGTGCCACATCCTCTCCCCCACTGAACACCGCACTGCCCCACTGGGAAAAACTCCTTCTTTCTTCAACTACAACCCAATTGTTGCCCGCTATAAACACCTGGATGCGGCTCAATTTAAATTACGCACTAGACAAGAGCAATATGCGGCCTACAAAAAAAAAGTAACAACATCCTGGAAAAAGCAAAAACTTATAGGGAATGCAAAATTTAGCAAACCATGGGAAATGTAAGCAGGAACAACATGGTTACCTTAATGCTTTTACACTCACTATTCAGAAATCAGTGAGTGCTTTGGCCTGAAAAGTTAAGGATACGACTACAGGGCCCTGAATGGACCCATTTCAATGGCCATTGCTTATATCCTTACAAAACGCAAGCAGTATGGTAAAAAGACCACATCCCTGGACGCAGAGCCGCAGCACACATTTTGTTTTCTAATCCACACATTGCAGTACCTCCAGGATTGATGCACTAGTTCCAAGTCCAGGGAAAACAAAGACAAGAAAACAAAAATAGCGCTTCACTGGCAAACTCTGTAAAAGTGGCGCTAATGTGTTTCAGTGTGAATAAAATCAGTTTGGCCAGTTTGCTACCACTCTGTCTTACTTTATTTAGTTATTTATCTATTTTTCATATTTTTAGGCTTTTATTCCCAAAGCTGCACTTTGGAATTAAAATGTCAGAAAAATATGACATTCCCAGCAAAAGCGTCTTTCTTTTTTGGATACATTTCACAGGGAAGCAAATAAAAGAAAGGAGAGGGAAGAGAGTGAGAACCCTGTCTTGAAGTCACGGTTTTCATGGGTGTCTGCAGGGGGGGGCAAGGAGGGTCGCTCCAGGGGGGAGCAAGCGCCCCTCCTTGCCCACCCCCTGCGGACGCCCATGCTCACGGCATTCTGGTTTTGTTCTGAACCTAGTCACACCAGTAGGTAAGCTAAAAAAATCTAGAAGTGTTCAGAAATATACAAATGAAGAAAAATCCAAATTAGTATAACATACATTGTGTTTGTGAACAGTGTGGCAAATTCAACAAATGCGTACGCCAGGGTCACTTCCCCCAAACTGATTTAAGAGTTCCTGGTTGTCTGCATGATGCTGGTGTCTCATCTTCTGCACAAGGAACAGGATTCCTCTACGTTCATAAAAAGCTGTGCAGCCTGAAAAACATTTACTCAAAACACAGCTTTGATAGAACTGGCTATGGTCTAACACTACTGAGGTAGTTGAGCCTGTGGATGAGTGTTCTCAAGTAAATCTAGGAAACTTAGGGCCTCATTTATGAGGTTTTGCCGTAGGGAAGCGCAGCAGGCCTTCCTGCTGCACTTCCCTACGGCAAAAGAAAAGGGCAGGAATGCGCCGTATCTATAAGATAAGGTGCATTTCTGTCCTATTTCCCTGCGCTGGCACACAATGGGCTGCCTGTGCCAACGCAGGTACCTTTGCACAGTGGTGCACAGGTACCTGCATTGCGGGGATGATTATTTTTTTACAGGAAGGGAAACCTTTCTGTACAAAAATAATCACAAGAGGCTTTTCCTCTTTCTATGTGTGCTGCAGAATGCAGCTCACATAGAAGAAGGAAAAACGAGGAGAAATAAAGATATTTCTCCCCGTTGTGCCTCCCTTACGCCTCCCTTGGGGAGGCGTAAGCTTTTGACACTGCCTCAGATTTATGATTTCTCGTAAATCTGGGGCAGTGTCAAAAAGGCCATGGATGTTGCTGGGAACACCCCCAGCAACACCCATTGTACGCCCCTTTCACGCAGAACACTGCGTTAAAGGAACTGGTATTTATCAGGCAGCATTAAGCCAAAAAAAGTGGCTAGTGCTGCCTAATAATGTTCACACAGGCTTCTGCACCACGGAATGTCACAAAAAGTGACGTTCCGATGACGCAAGGGGCCTCATAAATGAGGCCTTTAGAATCTGAGGTCAACTTTTCATTATTCGCTATAGTCCTTTCCCGATGCTGCAAAAGCGCTCCATTTTCCAAAGTCTTTTGTCTTCATTTTATTAGGGACTTTTGCCGAAGTGTACACCACACCCAGAGCGAGGAAGGTGTCTTATTTTTTTATTTTAGACTGTGTGGGCTGCCTGCTCTTCTACCACTGCAAAATGCTGACTCAGCAAATATAGGAGTCTATAACAAAGGTTTTACGGATCCAAACATTTGCCCATTTTCACGTTTTAAGCATATATGATTTTAATTTATGGTTTGCGACGGTGAGGGTATGCACGTTTGTGTTGTTTTAGAAACTTGTGATGTCATTGGATTTATGTGTGTTCCTACACTGTGCATGTGATGTGGCATGTGTGCATAATACACTGTGTGTGTATGTGAGAGTGCATCTTTATGTGATTATGTATGATGTAGGGTGACCAACCGTCCCTACATTTCACTGTTCGTACGCAATTTGGACCTCACATCCGTTGTCCGTGAGGATCCCTTTTACGGGCACCTTTTGTCCGTAATTTTGGGCATTGCAGGGAACAGCGCTGTTCCCTGTATGAAGCCTCGAGTCCCTGATGGGGCCTGCTTTCACTCCTCCTCGGAGCACAAAATTAGCCCCACCCCTTGTCATTCTGTATGCTGGCTGATTGCCACATACAGAATGACAATAGTCCAGTCTAGGTTGGTAACGCATGTGGTGGGTCTCCCCCAGCCTCTGTCTAGTGCAGGGCCTTCTGTCAGACAAAAGAAATGTGCAAAAACGCCAAATTTGCTACATGAGAATCCAGCTCAAGAAAAGGAGCTGGTGAAGGAAGTTAAAAAGAAGGGGCTAGAGTTCTTTCACAGTCGCGTCATTTTTGAACTGATGCATCTTCAATATTATATTCGAGGAAGCCATGATGCTACTTTTTTATTTTATGCAACTAACAACCATTTACAAAGCCAATAGTTCTGGCTTGTTGCAGGTATTATGTTATTTGTTGTTATATAGCTGGATACAATGATAGAAGAGGCTAAATCCCAGTCAGGCAGCACACTATACTAAGCACAGATTTTTAGCGTATGTGTTTTAAGCTACGCCTTTAATTACATGGAACACCCCCCTTTGGAGAGCCCCCTCTGTTTTTTATCCCACTTATAGCCCTGGAAACAACACCGTGTCACAGTCACCTCATGGCCTGGCACTGTGCATCATTCATGGCTCATGACTCAGATTACCTATGTACAGGGGCATAGTGAGCCCTCCCCCGCCCCACCCATTGCTTTAGGAACAACAGAAAGGGTGAAATTCTTGATGGCTTCTTCTGTCTGCAACTCTGCAGACAAAGGCACAGCTCATAATTAATATGAAAAGGTGGGTGAGTAAATAAGTGAAGGGATGGGATGGGTGGTGGCTGGATAGAATAGTGAAAGGGTGAATGGATGAATGAAAGGGTGAATGGATGGATAATGAGAGAAAGGATGGATGAGTGAGTATAAGGAAGGATGAGAGAAACGGTAACAGAATGTATGTATGGGTGGAAGGGTAGATCGATGGGTAAAAGGGTGGATGGATGGGTGAATGGATGGATGGATGAGTGAACGGATGGATGATGGGTGAGTTAATGGGTGGATGTATGAGTGAAATGATGGATGGATTGATGAATTGATGAGTGAAAGGGTGAATGGATGGACGGACGAGTAAACGGGTGGATGTAAGGATGGATGAGTGAGTGAAAGGGAGGCTCGATGGACAAAAGGATGGATAGATGAGTGAAGGAGTGAAAGGGTGGATGGATGACTGATAGGGTCAATGGATGGACTCATGAGTGGATGAATAGATGGATGGGTGGAAGGAAGGATGGCTAATTGAAAGGGTCGATGGAGAGAGAGAGGGAGGATGGATTGATGACTGAAAGGGTGAATGGGTGGAAGGATGAGTGACTGGGTGGATGGATGAGTGAAAGGTTAAAAGGCTGCATGGATGAGTGAATGAGTGAATGGATGGCTGGATGGAAGAGTGGATGGATGAGTGTACCGATAGATAGGGTGAAAGGGTGGATGGATGGATAATGGATGGATGAGTGAAAGAGTAGATCGAGGGATGAATGAGTGAAATGATGGATGGAAAGATACATGATGGATAGGTTTGCAAATGATTGAATATGTTTGGGTATGGATGGGCTTAATTATATTCTATTGCGCGACCTCCTCTGATCGGTCTGTAAAACGTACCTTTTGTCCTGAAGTTTTGTCCTGAATTTTGACCCTTTGTCCTGAATTTTTACTCTCACCGTCCTGAATTTGCACCCATTCCAGTTGGTCACCCTACCTGCCGTCCAAGCTATTTTAGTAGCTTTGGGGGACATTGAATAGGCTGAATTGTCCCACTTGGAGCAGTGTGCTGGTTAGTAGTTGTGTAGATACTGTTGTTGGGAAGCTAGCAGTGGGAATGGGTGGTGCAAGCTGCAGAGGCCTCCTGACTAGAGCCTTGGCACTAATTTTTTCAAAGTAAGCACTGGAAAGGCTGGACAACATCTTTAGGAACAGGGCTGAAAAAACTTGGTGAGAGGATGTGGCCTAATGACTGGAGCAGGTGACCTCAAAGTTGGGAACTAGGCTAGAGTCTCGGCAGGAAAGTTCAGCATCCTGTGATTTTAGGCAAATCACCTAATCTCCCTGTGCCTAACAAAATTAATGTGTCTGTCTGTAAGGCAACAGGTGCTCATGTAAAGCGCTCTGATACCTTCGGGTCGAGTGTGCGCTATATAAAACTCCCCCCCAAAAAACAGAAAACTAATGTGGGTCACAGAAAAAACTAATGAGTAAGGAGCAGGGTGGTAAAACAGAACATAGGTAACATGAGATTAAGCAGCCACAAGGTCAAAGTTACCAAGGAGCAGGTGTGGCGCAGTGGCCAGGGTGGATAACTTCACAGCACGGGATTTACAGTTCGATCGCTGGCGGCAGCTCAGCCCAGCACCATGTCACTTAATCTCCCCGACGGCCCCCAGCACCTTCAGACCCTTAGGTTAGTTCACTCTTTACAAATACCGGGTTATTATTATTATTATTAAAGGAGCAGGGTTTTGTATCAGAGATTTCAAACAGGGCAAACTCATATGAAGAGAGAGAGTATTCGTTCTGGGAGCACTGCTGACAAAAAGTGTGAACTTCTTGAAAAAGGTAGAGGAAGGAGAACTTCTCTCTCCGCAACACAGCAAACAAGAACCATAAGATAAAGTAATATAGCGATATATAGCTTACACAATCACTTTGGTGCGAGATCTAACCATCTGACCATGCTCACATGACACCATGAGGTTGTTTACACTATTGTTTGATCAACACTGCAGAATTAGTGGCTATTCTGAGACAACACATAATTATTATTAATTTTGTTTTACATATTTATATTTAGTTTGGGCACGAATGAGTATGCTGACAGGATGATACAAAGATATTACTCCGATGACTATAGTTTGTATGACATGACTTATATTATTCCCTTAGTTAAATGTGGAGTGTGTTTCTCTATTTTAACTTTGCATCCATGTATTACTGTTATGTGACAATAATTTTTTTTAGCTGAGCACAAGCAATGCCAAGATGGCGGCGAGGCCAACATGATCAAGGATTAGTTTGTTTTCTTTCTCAGTAGCTGTGGCACAATAAAAATAGCCACTCCAAGATGGTGCGTATGCTGCATGCCGGTACAGAGTGGGCGGAATACTCTCCATCGTGCTACGATTAACTATGGAGGTAAAATGAGATAATATACTATCTCGCTCTATGTGCATTGCAGAAACTTTGAACAGCTTATGGCTACTATCATATGGGGCTGCTGCAGCGGGGAAGAATAAAATAATAATAACATTGCGTTATTATCATTTTATTTTCCCTTCTTGTACTAGTGCACAGCAGCAATGGGTCAATGCTCCTCCGCCTTAGCAGGGGAGCCACCACTGTTCTGTAATCCAACAGTTTCTCTACTATTGTGCTGTTTGATATGGCGAGAGTATATTTTACCACTCTGAAATCTGATGCTTTCCCTCCTGTTGCACCTACTGGATTGTTGTTAGGAGGGGGAGTAGTACAATTTATCCCTCCAAAATCTAATGATTTCCCTACTGTTGTGCTGTTGTGAGTGGGAATAGTAAATTTAACCCCTCTGAAGACCAACACTTTCTCTACTGTTGTTCAGGCTGGAGTGGAAATAGTAAATGTTACCCTTCGGAAGTCCATAACTTTGCCTACTGTTGCACTGACTGGAGCAAGATTAATACATCTAAACCCTTCAAACTCCAACACTTTCTCTACTATTGCGGTGGCTGGAGTAGGAATGGTAAATCTAACCTCTTTGTTGTCAAATACTTTCCTTACTGTTGAATAAACTAGAGTAGGAATAATATATTTAAAATCCTTTCACTCCAATAGTTTTCATAAGAATGATTACATAGATTTTACAGCATTAATTGTTTGCTTTCTTTTATTTTTATATATATAGTATAATTAGTAAATGTGTTTTGGGGGTTTAAATTCTGCCTAAATTAATGGATATATTTTTTGTTATCGAATTGTTTGTATTTTTACTTGTTTTATTGTGTATGTATTATATATATATATATATTCACTGAAAAAACCATAGGTTTCAGGGACGTTATAGTTAGAGATTAGCATTTACAAAACCATTGAAATTCACTGAAAAAACCATAGGTTTTAGGCATGTTATAGTTAGAAATGAACATTTAAAAAACCTTAGAAATTCACTGAAAAAAACATAGTTTTGAGGGACATTATAGTTAGTTGGACATTTCACTTGTACAAAACCAGAGAAATTCCATTGTTAAAGTTAGTTCAGCTAACTATAACTCGCGCCCCCGCAATGCACTGCTGATGACGTCACATATTACATCTTTCATGACATGGTCAGTGACTTCACTGATGACATCACTGATGACATCTCAAATTACATCACTGATGACATCATCCAGTGGCTGTGTGTTTCTGTAAAGTTTAAATATGTCTTATATATATGCCAAGGTGTATTGAAGAATGAGTGGGTGTATAAGTGGATGGAGGATTTAGTAGGGCGTGACTGACTGTATAAGTGAGTGATTAAATGTGTCTTACTGAATGCATGGGTTAGTGACTAAACTGTGTGAATGTCTGTATCAGTCTGTCTGCTGTTGTTTAAGCTGAAGCATGGGTTGGTCAGTAGCTACATGAGTGTCTATATGGGTTGTTGATTGGTTGCCTGAGTATTTGTATGGGAGACTGACTGTGTGTGTGTGTGAGTGGGTGAGAGGTGTGTGACTCTGTGATTAGATGTGTGAGTGGTTGATTCACTGGGTGTATGGGTTCAAGAGTGCATGTGGAAACAGCTGTATGTGTGGGTGAGTGTGTGTATGGATGTGTTGGTGAGTGAATGGATGTCTCAGTGGTACATGTCCAAGTAATTTCATATGTAAAAGGCAGTGTATGTGAGAGTTGGAGTATATAAATACCATCTGCCACATTGCTGCGCTCGCGCTTTACCAGCGCTGTGTTTTTTAAACTCTCCTCGTTTTGGATTTTGGTTCGTTATTTGTTAAAACTTACCCCTGGTCTTAACTTCGTTGTTTGTAGCTCGCGCCCCTCTCTCCCCTTACTGCATTTAAAATCGCACTAGTGTGCCTCAAAGCACCACCACTTTGGTGGGTTCGGGTCTTGGGGGACTACTTTGGGCGCCATATTGGATTGGGGCACTTCCATCCGGCGGCGGCCGCCATCTTTGAGCGGACTCGCGCAAGAGGGATGACTGGAGCGCCTATTTAAGGCGGTCCTTAGTGTGGCGTTGTTCTATACCATCTGCCACATTGCTGCGCTCGCGCTTTTCCAGCCCTGTGTTTTTTAAACTCTCCTCGTTTTGGATTTTGGTTCGTTATTTGTTAAAACTTACCCCTGGTCTTAACTTCGTTGTTTGCAGCTCGCGCCCCTCTCTCCCCTTACTGCATTCAAAATCGCACTAGTGTGCCTCAAAGCACCACCACTTTGGTGGGTTCGGGTCTTGGGGGACTACTTTGGGCGCCATATTGGATTGGGGCACTTCCATCCGGCGGCGGCCGCCATCTTTGAGCGGACTCGCGCAAGAGGGATGACTGGAGCGCCTATTTAAAGTCGCTCCTCTACGCGCAGCGGGACGCGCAGGTGGACGTCCTCGCTTAGCCTGAGTCGTGCCGGAGTCCTGCCCGTCTGCGCCCGTCAGCGTCCCAGAGGCGCCGGGGCGGCGTTGGACTGCGGCCCGGCCAGGAGAGGGGGAGGATGATCACTTATACTTCGACGATGCTACGTGCAATACAGACCCATTCTTGCTCGTGTCGCTCGGTTTTTCCGGGGCGTTTCAGAGGCAAACGGCGCTGTCCGGCCTGCGGCTGGTCGCCGATTTGGACTCCGATTAACGGGTATAGGCCTGTCGAGGCCTGTGCGAAACATCTATGCCTGCTGCTGAATACGCGGTCACTGGGCTGCCATGCCCAGCACCTATATGATCTTCTGGTGAGGGAAAATCCCGTGTGTCTTCTCCTAACCGAAACTTGGCTGGGAGAGGCGTCTCAGCCGGACATTTTCTCTGCTATTCCTCCGGCCTATAACATCTTCCGGCAGGATAGAGGGAAGGGCAGGGGCGGTGGAGTAGCTGTGGTGGTAAGGAAGAACGTTTCCTGCTCAGTTCTCCCTCTGAATTCCATCGGGGGCTCGGAGTCCATTGCTTTTACGCTTAGATTGTCCCCGGTTCAAGCGCTTAAGGGGCTGCTGGTCTATAGGGCGCCCGGCCCGATGGGCTCCTTCCTGGAGGACTTGCAGATAGCGATATCTGAGTTGGCGCTGACTAAACAGCATTGTGTAGTGGCAGGCGACTTCAACTTCCATCTTGAAGCGACCAGTGACCCGAATACCATCAAATTGCTGGACATTACATCTCCGCTGGGCCTCGCACCGTTTGTGTCAGGTCCTACGCACGAGAAAGGGCATACCCTCGATCAGGTGTTTTCGTCAGTCCCGATTGATGATGTCGAAACTACGCCGGTGCTCTGGACGGATCATAGGTTGATCAGGTTTTCCGTGCTGGAGAGTGGGCGACCGGCCAACAGCGCCCCCATGTTGCCTAGACCAGCCTCAAGAGCGCTGCATAGAATGACGCCCGATATGTTGGAGCAGGCGCTCACGGAACATCCTTGTCATCTCTCGGGTGATCTGGAAAGAGACACGGAGGCTCTGCAGCGGTGGCTGACGGAAAGGCTTGACGATCTTGCCCCAAAGGCTGCCCCTCGGTCCACGGTATCTCGGCAATCTGCGCCGTGGTTCACGGAGGCGCTGCGGGCGGCCGGCAGCCAGTGCAAGGTTGCGGAGCGGGCCTGGCGTCTTCAGTATAATGAGGAGGCCAAACTGGCCTATAGAGCGGCGGTAAAGGCCTATCACCGGGACATCTTAGGTGCCAAGAAGGAATACCTTGCTCGGAGGATTGAGGCGGCGGCGAACTCTTCTAAGGAGATCTTCACTGTGGTGAAGGAGTTCACTATTCCCAGTTCCCACTCACCTCCGCCATTATCATCGGATGCGTGGGCGTGTGATCTCGCCAATTTTTTTACCAACAAGATCAAGGCAATTCAGGTTTCCTTCTCGGAGAGCTTGGAGGAGGGTGGCTGCGGCCCCGGGGCGGGACATGGGTCATCGTCCACGCCTGTCGCAGTGCTGGCAGACTTTCCTGCCGTCACTAGCGAGGCGTCCCGGGCGTTGCTGGCCAGCCTCAAATCAGGCTCGCCACTTGACCCCTGCCCTGCCAAATTTTTGGCAGGGATGGCGGCGGTGGTGAATCCCCTGGTTAATTCCATCCTCAATGCCTCTCTGAGGGAGGGGTGTGTCCCTCGCACCTGGAAAAGGGCGATGGTTATCCCCCTCCTGAAAAAGCCTGGTCTTGATGCCGATGTTTTGGCCAACTATAGGCCAATTTCACTCCTTCCGGCTCTGGCGAAGATCACCGAAAAGCATGTCCATGGCGTCTTGTCGAGCTTTCTTGAAACGAACAATCTGCTCCATCCTTCCCAATCCGGATGCCGTCCCAATTTTAGCACGGAAACGGCATTGTTGGAGGTCTCAGAGATCATCACGGAGACCTTGGATGTTGGTGGCAAGGCCATGCTAGTCATGCTGGACCTGTCGGCGGCCTTTGACACCGTCCCCCATGTGGCGCTCCTCGCCAGGCTCCATGACATCGGCATTAGGGGGACGGTGTTCAAATGGTTCACATCCTTTCTTGAAGGCCGCCGCCAGACGGTCTGGGTCTCCCAGAGCTCCGCCGAGATGCCGCCTTTGGGAGTTGGGGTTCCACAGGGTTCTGTGTTGAGCCCGTCGTTGTTTAACATCTTTATGTCCCCTCTGGCGGCGGCGGTGGAGGCTTATGGGGCCCAGATCGTGTCCTACGCTGATGACACGCAACTCCTCTTCACATGCGGTAAAGATCTGGCATTTGATGGAGAGAGTATGCGGGGCTGTCTGGGCATGGTCTTCGATTGGCTCCAGCGGAACAGCCTGAAGGCCAACTCCAGTAAGTCGGAGGTTTTATTCTTCGGCTGTGTCACCGACCCGGAGTGGCGGCTATGGTGGCCGTCTGAAATGTGCCCTCCCGCTCAGTCATCATTGGTCGCCAAAAATCTTGGTGTTAAACTGGACAACAAGCTTTCGTTGAGAGCGCATGTCCTGGGTCTGGCCGGCACCTGTTTCGGCATTCTGAAAATGCTCCGCAAGTTCCTTCCATTGCTTTCTGCGGAGCACAGGCGGATTACCGTCCAGGCGCTTATCGGATCCAGGTTGGATTATGCCAACGCCCTTTTTCTTGGCCTCCCTGACTACTTAGTCCAGCGCCTGCAGGTGGCTCAAAATTCTGCTGCCCGTGCCATCTTTGGCTTGCATAGGCGAGCGCGAGCTTCTGGGCTGCTGCAAATGCTTCACTGGCTGCCCATCCGGAAGCGGATTATGTTTAAATCCCTGACGCTGATGCACAAAGCACTGTTCGGCTCAGGGGCCGGGTACGTAAGGCGTAGGCTGGCCTTCTATCGTCCAGCCCGCTCACTGCGGTCCGAATCTCTTTTTACAGCTGTGGTTCCGCGTGTGAGGAAGGCCCGCACTGGGGGCCGCTCATTCAGCTGTAAGGCACCCCAGCTGTGGAACTCTCTTCCACTGGCGCTACGCAGTACCCCCAATCTGCTTCAGTTTAGGAAGAGCCTGAAGACTTGGCTTTTTAATCTCTAGTTTTTTTTTGGGTGTTTTTTTTTGTCTGTTTCTTGTATTTGGCTTTCCTTGTTATGTTATTCTGTCTTGAGTTGCTTGTGGAAAGCGCCGGGACACTCTCTTAGAGTAGCCGTGCGCTATATAAACTTATTTTAACATAACATAACATAACATAACATAACATAACATATAAATGACTATACGTGAGAGGTATTGTGAGAGTGGCTGTATGGATGAGTGTGTACTTGTACCAGTGATTATATAAGAGAGTAAGTTTGCATTAGTATCTGTATGAATAAGTGAGATGGTGTGTGTATAACTGTATAGGTGAGTAAATGGGAGTGTGATTGATTCTTTGCATGACTGACTAGGCGTGTGAGTAACTCCATGGATGAGTGGCGGTGTGTGAGTGTCTGTATAGGTGTATGAGTGCATATGATAGTGTTGTATTGATGAGTGACTGCATGTATGAGTGATTGTATGTGTGAATGGGTGGATGTGTGTGTAGACCTAGGAATCAGTGAGTGCGTATGTAGTAACTGGTATTGGTGTGCCGATGGTTTCGAAAATGGTAGTCTGTATTTTACAGTGGGTATATCAAAGGTTATATTGTGAGTGTGAAGAGGTGTATCAGATTATCATGTGGATGATGTCATCAGTGATATCATTTGAGATGTCATCAGTGATATAACTGACCCTGTCATGAATGATGTAATATGTGACGTCATCAGCAGTGCATTGCGGGAGCGCAAGTTATAGTTAGCTGAACTAACTATAACAGCAGAATTTCTCTGGTTTTGTACAAGTGAAATGTCCAACTAACTATAACGTCCCTGAAACCTATGTTTTTTTCAGTGAATTTCTATGGTTTTTTAAATGCTAATTTCTAACTATAATGTCTCTGAAACCTATGTTTTTTCAGTGAATTTCAAAGGTTTTTTTTTAAATGCAAATTTCTAACTATAACATAGCAGTCGGGTTTGCAGAGTAGTGGAGAAAGGTGATCCTGGCCTTCAAACACCTCTTAGCAATCCCACTGTGTGGTATTTACTGGAGGTAACAGGAGGAGTAGTTAACCCCCAACATCACCCTTGGGGGCCAACTACCCCTTTTATTACCACCAGTAAGTTTCACACAGCAGGATTCCTAACTTCTTATATCAGGGCCACCCCCTCCCTTCACCACTGTGCAAAGGCGCCCCCTAGCTCACTGTAAGTTGGGGGATTAGGTCCCCTTGAATCCTGAGGGTCCCTGTGGGCCAACTAGCCCACCAGGTACCTCGAGTAAGCACCACAGAGCTGCTTTGCAGAGAGGCGGTCCAAGGCCACGCCCCCTTTTTTCTTTGACTTTATTTAGCAGTTTCTTGAAAAACAACGTAGAGCAAGGCACTGAGCTGATTTAACAGGGCATCTATGTTACATACGTACAAAACATCTTCATTAAACGTTATATAAGACCTTCCCTGCTGCCGTCGGCCTTTGGACGTCGCGCAAGCTACCTCCCTGGTGCTGCTCACGTCCAATGGCCGATGCAGCCCCGCCCACCCTTTAGAACGCCCGCACCGCAGCGGAAAAACCACTGCGGTTAAGACGTTAAGCATAGTAGTAATCTTGCGATAGCCCATCTAGCATTGTTAACACCGTAAAGGCCCAGCTTCGTTGTTATTGCTAAATCCCCTTACACCAGCCCATCTGCACCCCACAACCCTCCACCCAGGAATAGAGCGTGCCCGACAGCTCGCATTGTGTGGTAAGTGTGGTAAGGCTCTAAGCATACTCCATCAATAAAAAAAACACAGTCGCTTATCCCACTCCAGTCGGAACCAGGCCTTGTTCCCGCTGCAAGGGGTGGTCCTGCTGCTGTGCTGCAAGGTACGCCCTGTAGGGGCCCCAGATGTCTATTGGTCTGGAGGTTGGGGGGGTAGTGTCTGCATACTGCTCGTTCCTATTAGAACAGGACGCCAATCTTTGGAGCCAACTCTGCCTTGTGGGTGCCCTCCAACCTCCCCAGTGTAATGCTACTTCTCTTTTGGCCAATAGCAAGGCAATAGCGGTCAAGCGTCTAACCTTAAGAGGGAGCTGAACAACATACCCCAAGAGTGCAATCTCGGGGAGTGGGTTGATCTGGACCTGATTAATCTTGCTTAATGTGTGGTGAACCTCCACCCAATATGCCTGTATGCGTGGGCACGTCCAGGGCAGATGGGCAAAATCAGCCTGGGGGGATTGACATCTCCGACAGTGGTGTGGTCTATTGGGGTCTATCTTGTGTGCTCTGTCTGGGGTGACATACATTTGTTGTAGAAACTTGAAGTGAATCAGCTTGTGTCTACTGTTTCTGAAGACAGTTTTGGTCGCCTGGCAGCATGCTGCCCATTGTTCATCAGATATCTGGTTGCCTAGATCTGCCTCCCATGCACTCCGCACTCTGCTATCATCAACCGGGATCAACTCTGCACATGCTTTATAAAGTTGCAAAATCGAGTGAACCCCCCTGCTACTACCTATAGTCATTGTAAGTGGTGGGAAAGAAGGAGGTTCCAGCGGGAAGTCAGGGAATCTGGCCCGTAGGGCTGATCGAAGCCTGGCAAGGACAAATCTATCCATGAACGTGGCATCTGGAAAAATGGACGCGTCTTCTGCGTCAAATATATAGCCCGCAGGGAAAAAATCTCCCAGCTTGGCAATGTTGAATTTACGCAGGTCTTCTGTATCAGCTTTTCCCCCCCTTATCGGTAGTAGCTTAGTGTTGGGGAGTGGCATGTCTGAGGAATACATCATCTGGGTGTTTGTGAGTCGCCCCAACTGGGCCCATGCCCAGCTAGTTGTGGAGACCGACTGGATATCTGTACGGTCTCGCGGGATATCGACAGATAATACAGTGGCCAGCGTGTCTGGTAGGACAAAGTCCGATTCCGGCTTCAGAAAAGTAATCCTGGCGTCCGGATGATACCAGGCCTGCGCAAAGCTGCACTGCACCACCAGGTAGTATAGCCGTAAATCAGGAACGCGGACCCACCCCTGGCGTAAGGCAGCGTCATGACTTGCCACCGAACTCTGGGTGTCCTAGCGGCCCAGACCAGTCTGATCAACTGTGTACGAATTGCGCTAACATTTTTATTTGTAAGGGGAATCGAGATATAGTGAAATAAGTATAACAACTTTGGTAGGATTATCATTTTAATGAGGGCTACTCATCCCACCATGGAAAGTGGGAGTTTCAGCCAACGGTCAATATGTGTCTCGAGTTTGGAAATAGACATGCCATAATTGCGATGAATAATTTGGTCCACCTCAAGGTGTATGTGCACCCCCAGATACTTCACTGAGTCCGAGCACCACACCAGTGGAAATTCCATTGTCCATCGGGTCATGCTCTTCGTGAGCGGAAAAATAACTGATTTATGCCAATTAATCCCTAGCCCAAAATGAGTACCAAAGCGCAGAATTTCTCTTATAAGGGGCTCTTGGACATGAAGGATCGTATCGTCCGCATAAAGGGAGACCAGCAGCGGCCCCGTATGAAATGCATTTGTTAGGAGCACATCTGCCGTAATGTGATTAATCCAATTATGCCTGTATGATAGAATTTTGTGCCATTGCTCATGTATAGGATTGGGTACATCACCCAGGACATAGCTGCCCTACGAGCATTAATCACAGTGATATGCATGTATTCATGTGGATAATTTTATGACATGAACTGCGCTGGATGTGCAGCGCTCATTTGCAGTTTAACTGCTTTCATTTTAAAGGAGAGTAAAAGGCAACACCGATTTCAGATGGCGACATTATAGTCTGTCTTCTATGTCTATATACATTGAGATCGCGGGCAAAAACTCCAGGGCATATTACCAAGCAGGGCGTTAAAAATGATGGACGTTTTAGCGTCAGAAAACTGCTGCTAAAGCGGCGATAATGAGCTTGATAATATGGCCTTGTGAATTCCAATAGAAACCCATGTTCTGGTGTGAACATGGGCTTCTACTGGAATTCTCCAGGGCATATTATCAAGCCCATTATCGCCACTTTAGCTGCAGCTTTCTGCCGCTAAAACAGCGATAATTTTAACGCCCTGCTTGATAATATGCCCCTCTGTTTTTAATTCATTCTGAAAATCGGTAATTACCAGCATGTCCTATATATTTCATTTTAATGTAATTTTGCATCGCTTTGCACAGTATTATGAATAAATAATGTTCACTTTCAATTACATGAGAAATTGTAATGAATATTTTTTCGATGCCTATGCACTGCAACCTGTATTTCTATGGGCAATGGGGCGCAGGTCACACAACTAGAAAGAGGCTTCACCGAAACGCGTCGTTGTATGCACAATAAAGTCTTGTGGTGTGCCGCTTGATTCATTCAGTACTTCCCGGATATTTTGTTGTGTGATATATATATATAGAATACCCGTTCCAAATAAATTAAAAGGTCCCAACACGCTTGGGTTCACTTCAATAGTTTAATGTTTAATAGTTTTCATAAAATTGATTAAATAGATTTTACAGCATTAATTGTTTGCTTTTTAATTTTAATATATATATATATATATATATATATATATATATATATATATATATATATATATAGTATATTTAGGTAATGTGTTTTGGGGGTTTTAAATGTAGCCTAAATTAATTAAAATGTTTTTTGTTATTGAATTGTTTGTATTTTTATTGTTTTATTGTGTATGTATTATATGAATGATGTCACATATTACATCATTCATGACAGGGTCAGTGACATCACTGATGACATCATCCAGTGAATGTGGTTTGGTTTGATATTTAAATACGTATTATATATATAGCAATCTGCTTGAAGACTGAGTGGATGTATAAGTGTCTGGATGGAGGATTTAGTAGCATTGAAATTGACTGTCTAAGTGACTAATTTAAAGTGCTTCACTAAATATATGGGATAGTGATTAAACTGTGTGAATATCTGTATCACTCTATCTCTTGTTGCGTAAACTACTACATAAATTGGTTACTAGCTATGTGAAAGTCTATATTAGTTATTAATTAGTTAAGTGAGTATTTGGATGGGATAGTGAATTTGTGTGTGGTTAGGTGGGAGGTGTATGACTGTCCAAAGATGTGTAAATAGTTGATTTAGTAGGAATATGAGGTTAAGAGTGTATGTGGAAACAGTTGTTTGAGTGAGTGAATCTCTATATGAGTGTGGTGATGAGTAAATATATTTCTGAATGATATATGTCTGTATGTGACAGTTGTTGTATATAAATAAGTATACCTAAGACTCAGTGATTGTATGAGTGACTGTATAGATAACTGTATACTTGTAATAGTGATTTTATAACACACTAAGTATGAGTTACTATCTATATGAATAAATAAGGTGGTGTTTGTATAAGTGTGTAGCTGAGTAAATATAAGTATGATCAATTGATTGCATAAGTGAGTAGGATGTCTGCATAAGTGAATAGGATGTGTGCTGGTGTGTAATGTTGATGTAGGTGTATAAGTATATTTAATAGTATTCTATTGATCTTTGTTAGCATGTATGTCTAAATGTATACATAAGTGTTTAGAAGTGTGTGTAATGTAGGAATCACTAAGTGGATTTTTAGAAACTTGTATTACTGGGTCAATGGTTTCAAACATGATACTCCATATTTTATAATGAGTGTTGAAAGGTTATGCTACTGTATTATGAGGTATATCAGTTTGTCACGTGGATGATGTCATCAGTGATTTCATTTGAGATGTCATCAGTGATGTCATCAGTGATGTCACTGACCATGTCATGAACGTGTCTGCCATTTTAGGATCACTGTCTAGGATCCACGTAGGGTGTGCGACGGATACGACTTCTACAATGCGGTTGCTATGCGACTTGTGCACGACTCCTGGCGCATACGCGAGATGTACGTATTATGTGATGTGATGGACGCACGGTAGCGTCAGAGATACCCCGTACCTTCCATGTTGGCCAACTTCTGGAACTTTACAGATATAATGACACATTTGCTTTTAAGACCCGGGTGACGTCAGCACTACAAAACGGACACCCGAATAACTTGATTTCTCATAGGACTCACGACGGGACCACGCCCATAGATCCGGAATCATGCTTCAGAGCCACACGCAGCACTGGTGTACATTAGGCCAGCCCACTCCACTTACGCTACCAGGAAAACACAACAACGCTACATGGCCCAGATTTCCATTGTAGTGATTTCTTAGTTCCAGGTCTAGTTGTCAGAACGGCACACACACTCCCTCATCGCTGGTATACACCCAAAACACACCCATCCAGTGCATCCGTCACTACACACGTGAACCTACCTATAAAAAAGACGGCGCGCACGTGCTATACGCCATTTTAGAGTTGCTCTCATTGCAAGTGCTGTGATGCCCCGTCCTGGTGGTTCAGACGTCTCATGTAGGCCCCAACCATCGAACAGTGGGCCCACCACTATGTGCGCCGCCTCTTTGGTCACTGAGTTAGTGGTACCCGAAGCACTGAGCGGGTGAAGAACCTGCGATGATGATGACGGGAGCATGAGTATGTCATTAGCCATACCGATATCAAGACTCAGCACCATATGTCAGATTTCTTGGTGGCAGAGCGGGACTGCATGATGTAGAAGGTTCAAAGATGACCCCGCACCCTTCAAATGTTATTACAATGTTTGTACATCAACAACAATATTGACCATACGTTCAGGTGATCATCCGAGTGTTCTCCCAAGAATTTCAAAGTCAGTTTCTTCAAAAAAAGGTTCTTTATTCATGAATAGTGATAGAATCAATAGCCATAGCCAACGCGTTTCGTCCGCGATCGGACTTCTTCAGGGCTACACATAAAAAAAGGATATACAAGATAAAATATTTACATGTATAGATGTATATACACTATTTACACACATTCCTTATACAGATCAATACATCTGTGAACATACAGAAGAAGAACCAGATAATAGAGTTACATCATATTTTACCCATATCAAGGATAAGCATAACATGCCTATTCGAGGGAGAACAAACCTAAGAACCCAGTGTGACCATTTTCAAAGCAATTTTTACAGGGTAAACAGCAAATATCTAACATTTTTATTTTTTACATATATTGGCCCCTTTATAAAGAAATTGTTTTGTTAGCTCTAGTATGATTACCAGAGTTTGCATGCTAAACAAATACCTTGTTGAATTTCCTCTTTTTTTAGGATATATATTCTTCACATGAATGGTCAGGTGATCTGAAAGTAAAGCAATATATATTCGACACTCTAATTTATGCCATTTATAATCAATATATCTTATAGTTTGTTAAAAAATGCCAAAATCTAATGCTTTCTCCATTCATGACCTTAAGTCATCCACCCATATCATATACTGTATATTATTCTTTGTTGCCAAATGATTGTCAATGATAAATGATGATAAATGGGACTAAAAGTTACAATTGAAGAAATATATTTTTCCTCTCTGTATCTAATCCAAACTTTTATATAGCATATGGGCCCTTTATTTATTTAATTGAAAGTAGATAGCTAATTATTGCGATATCTCACGTTACCAAGTCTATATCAACGGCCCCTTTATTTCTATTACTTACTTCATGGAACGAAAACAGTCATGATTCCATATTATAGATTATTCCAATTTAAAGAATTCTTTAAAAGTAAAAGCCTACGGAAGACAACAGAGAAAGAAAACCACTTGTTGGATGTGTATTTATTGAGCATAAGAGAATAAAAAACGCTAAGTCTACAAACAATATTATAAGCCTATATATTGCTATCTGGCATATTCACCCAGATGAAAACCAGTTCAGTATAGATGTAATTTATTCATATCATATCTATATATAGTGAACCAGCGTTAAAAATATTACTCATTTGTACTATTTATTTGCACCTCTTATTGTTCTAAAGATCCAAATCTGACACACAAATTTCAATATATATGTAGCGTGTAGAATCTAACTTTTAATCAAAAATAACCGCATTGTGCATGTAGTATTAGATCCGTGGACAACTGATGCTTAAGGTGGTCGAATACACCTCCTGTCAAAGTAGTGTCTATAGAAATTCACATTATGCGCGACAACGGTAGCCATCTTAGTCTAGTAAAAAAGTATATAAACCAATGTATTTAGAACCAGTCATAATATATACATACACTGAGATTAAGAATAATTCAAGTGTCCACAGTTAACAAAGTTCGTGGGGACATGTTTCTACTCTATAGAGACCGCCCTAGCCTGTAAGATATGCAGATGCATGTTCATTCTAATTTCTGAACAAAAAAAGGCATTTTACAAGGGTTGCGTTTTAATCACAAACCAACTGTTCTAGCGGTAAGAGAATAAACATCTTACATAGATACGATCTATTACTGATGTGTTCGTAAACTCTTGCAACGAAATGCATCTACCCGAACAGATTCAGCGGCCATCTTAGCCTAGTCAAGCCGATACACATATCGGTGGCCATTTCTGCCTAGTCAAGTCGATGTAAACAACAAGACCCAAAGTCGACTATACAACTGTAAGTTAACTAATGTGCAGGACTGCCAGTGCTAGTACATAGCTCTATCAGACGGGTACTTACCGCGAAAAGTATCGGCACGTAGTACATGTGTGGTCATCTGGTTCAAGAAAGACATCTTGAACCACGTGTTTATATACCCATAGATCAGGCGGTAACAGCTGTACAACAGTGGTAGTAAATTGATGATTAACCTCATTAGAGTCGGTTTTTGATGACGTATTTCGAAGTTAGAAGCGCCATCTTAGACCAGTCAAACGAAATACCTCTACCCTAACAGTTTCAGCGGCCATCCTAATCTAGTCAAACTGATACACAAATCGTCGGCCATCTTAGTCTAGTCGGATAGGTGTACATATCAATACTAAAGGTCGACTGTATTGCTGCAGGTTTAACCAAATACACAAGACTCTACAAGCTAGAATATAGCCTTATCCGGCGGGTACCCACCACAAAGAGTATCGACGTAAAGTTTTGAGTCGATTTTTGATGACGTTTATGAAATAAAGATCGCCATCTTACAACAGTAATACAAGATATATATATGAAACTTTAGGGTAGAGGTATTTCGTTTGACTGGTCTAAGATGGCGCTTCTAACTTCGAAATACGTCATCAAAAACCGACTCTAATGAGGTTAATCATCAATTTACTACCGCTAATTAGCTGTTACCGCCTGATCTATGGGTATATAAACACCTGGTTCAAGATGTCTTTCGTGAACCAGATGACCACACATGTACTACGTGCCGATACTTTTTGCGGTAAGTACCCGTCTGCTAGAGCTATGTACTAGCACTGGCAGTCCTGCACATTAGTTAACTTACAGTTGTATAGTCGACTTTGGGTCTTGTTGTTTACATCGACTTGACTAGGCAGAAATGGCCACCGATATGTGTATCGGCTTGACTAGGCTAAGAGGGCCGCTGAATCTGTTCGGGTAGATGCATTTCGTTGCAAGAGTTTACGAACACATCAGTAATAGATCGTATCTATGTAAGATGTTTATTCTCTTACCGCTAGAACAGTTGGTTTGTGATTAAAACGCAACCCTTGTAAAATGCCTTTTTTTGTTCAGTAATTAGAATGAACATGCATCTGCATATCTTACAGGCTAGCGCGGTCTCTATAGAGTAGAAACATGTCCCCACAAACTTTGTTAACTGTGGACACTTGGATTATTCTTAATCTCAGTGTATGTATATATTATGACTGGTTCTAAATACATTGGTTTATATACTTTTTTACTAGACTAAGATGGCTGCCGTTGTCGCACATAATGTGAATTTCTATAGACACTACTTTGACAGGAGGTGTATTCGACCACCTTAAGCATCGGTTGTCCGCGGATCTAATACTACATGCACAATGCGGTTATTTTTGATTAAAAGTTAGATTCTACACGCTACATATATATTGAAATTTGCGTGTCAGATTTGGATCTTTAGAACAATAAGAGGTGCAATTAAATAGTACAAATGAGCAATATTTTTAATGCTGGTTCACTATATACAGATATGATATGAATAAATTACATCTATACTGAACTGGTTATCATCTGGGTGAATATGCCAGATAGCAATATATAGGCTTATAATATTGTTTGTAGACTTAGTGTTTTTTATTCTCTTATGCTCAATAAATACGCATCCAACAAGTGGTTTTCTTTCTCTGTTCTCTTCCGTAGGCTTTTATTTTTAAAGAATTCTTTAAATTGGAATAATCTATAACATGGAATCATGACTGTTTTCCTTCCATGAAGTAAGTAATAGAAATAAAGGGGCCGTTGATATAGACTTGGTAACGTGAGATATCGCAATAATTAGCTATGTACTTTCAACTAAATAAATAAAGGGCCCATATGCTATATAAAAGTTTGGATTAGATACAGAGAGGACAAATATATTTCTTCAATTGTAACGTTTAGTCCCATTTATCATCATTTATCATTGACAATCATTTGGCAACAAAGAATAATAGACAGTATATGATATGGGTGGATGACTTAAGGTCATGAATGGAGAAAGCATTAGATTTTGGCATTTTTTAACAAAATATAAGATATATTGATTATAAATGGCATAAATTAGAGTGTCGAATATATATTGCTTTACTTTCAGATCACCTGACCATTCATGTGTGAAGAATATATATCCTAAAAAAAGAAGAAATTCAACAAGGTATTTGTTTAGCATACAAACTCTGGTAATCATACTAGAGCTAACAAAACAATTTCTTTATAAAGGTGCCAATATATGTAAAAAAATAAAAATGTTAGCTATTTGCTGTTTACCCTGTAAAAATTGCTTTGATAATGGTCACACTGGGTTCTTAGGTTTGTTCTCCCTCGAATAGGCATGTTATGCTTATCCTTGATATGGGTAAAATATGATGTAACTCTAGTATCTGGTTCTTCTTCTGTATGTTCACAGATGTATTGATCTGTATAAGGAATGTGTGTAAATAGTGTATATACATCTATACATGTAAATATTTTATTTTGTATATCCTTTTTTTTATGTATAGCCCTGTAGAAGTCCGACCGCGGACGAAACGCGCTGGCTATGGCTATTGATTCTATCACTATTCATGAATAAAGAACCTTTTTTTGAAGAAACTGACTTTGAAATTCTTGGGAGAACACTCGGATGATCACCTGAACATATGGTCAATATTGTTGTTGATGTACAAACATTGTAATAACATTTGAAGGGTGCGGGGTCATCTTATTAGAGAGTTAAGTTTTTGTCTCTCTATCATTGGGATCTAGGGGATTGTGTCCCAGACCATCTGCACTTTCTGTCTTATAAAATCATTAGGACTTCATAACTAGTGCGGGCAAGGCAGCCTCAATCCCCTTTTCCGGTTTGATAAATGATGTAGAAGGTGTCCTGTCCACGAAAAGGTGAGTAGTGAGGCCTGGGTGCGTATCGGAGGGAGTCAATGGGCTGCAGCAGAGTGGATACAAAAATGCGACGCAGCGATTTAGACAAATGCAGTCCTATATAGTGTATCAAATTACATGTATACATTTCTTTTCAAACAACAGGAAAGTTTTTATAATCGGCCAAATGTCCGGAATATAAACTATACTAATAGTTATTTTAAATGTGAAAGGGAACGTGTGTGAAAGGGCGATGTTATTCAACTCCACATTAAGATAGTAACAATTACCAATCATAACATCTTTCTTTTACTATCTTTTAGATGTAGAGCTTCAGGGTGCATTATATCTCGACACGTAGTGAAAAACACACTGGTGACAGAAAGTTGAGCTGTGAATATTCTTTGCAGTCACTCTCTCACTTCCTCTCTCCTTTGATAAAAAAAATACACACAATGTTAACTTCATTGTTATCTTACAAGTTGTATTTCACAAATTGGCGTCATTCCCCCCCCAAAAAAAAACTACAAAGCTCTACGTTTGTGTATTCTGCGAAGATGTGTGGCCATTGTAACAACGCCTGAGAAGCCTGCTTCGACACGTAGTGCACCCTCTTTGAATCACGCCAAGGTGAGCAAGTCATCTGTGAAATGAGAGAGTGAGTAGTGTGCAGCAGCTTCACTGCGTAGAAATGTACAATTACCTCTGACAAGTGAGGATAGGTTACAACAGTCTAAGAGGCAGATCTACAAGCCCCTTGCACCACTTTGTGTCACTTTTAACATTTGAAAAGTGGTGCAAGGAGCTTCTAAATCTGCCTCTGACTTCCCAAGAAAAACCCTCACCTCCGGACTCCGAGTCCGAGTCAATGGGGTGCAACAGTCTAGATACCCAATATTGACAACTCACCGCTATGCAGTGGAAATGCATGGGATATAGTACTTTTGAAAAAAACAGCGCACAGACACCTCCTTACAGTGGAACATGTTGTAATATAGTATCCTGAGTGCACAATAAAATAAAGCAAAAATATACGTGTGCATTTGTATGTACTATGCTATTACTAACTCTATATACTATCTTTCAGATCACTAAACTGGAGGGTGCACTATGAACCAGCACGTGCTTGGACACAAAATGGAGGTAAAAGGTGAGCTACGAGTATTTTCGCCAGTATTAACTGCTCCATCTATAACTTTCTCTCTCCCACATTTTAATGTCTCACTCTCTCTCCCACATCGTTTCTCTTTCTCTTTTAAAGTTATGGACGCTGTTGTCAAGTTGTGAACTCTGTTGGCCACAGTGTTTACACAAGGTAAGCAGAGCGGCCTAGATATAAAATCCCTCCGATTAAATGCATTATAAATAAAAGAGCTTATTTACAAGCCCCTTGCGCCACTTTTACGTCACTTTCAACATGAGAAAAGTAAGACAAAAGTGTCGTAAGTGTCTTGTAAATAAGCCCTAAAGAATATTGTCCTGCATAATGACTTGATCTCTCACCTAATTCTGTCTCATCGCTGAATCATTTTAAAGACCTGTTGATCTATAATGTAAACCTGACGCAGTAGGCACTTCCATACAAACACCGCTTGAAAGCGGGCCTATAAGACAAGTGAAATTTACCAGGCACACTGCACACTGCATATCGTCATGTGTTACCTTCACTTGTAATGTTTGACCTTATTTAGTCACATCGATCTAATTTTAAACACTAATTTTCTTTTTTGTTTTGCAGATTACCTCCCGTACTTCTATTGGAGTCCATTTCACATTTTGTTTATTGTATTGTTTTGTTCAAGATATGTTTCTAGGTATTTATTGTATTGCTATCTTTAAGTTACGTTTCCACCTATTTATTGTTGTTTTAATAAAAGTTAATAAAAAAGTATATACGTCTTTTTTTTGGGGGGGGGTAGTGGTCCCAAATAGAAATCATATTTATAATTTGAAGTAAAATTCTGAGTCTAACTCTTTACCAGATCTTTACCAGAGTCTATAGCTACGACTAACATTTCCTATGGAAAAGTTTTAGATTTACAACCCCCTTGCGCCATTTTTGCATCCAAGACCCCCCCTAACAAATTAGAAGTGTGTGGGTCTCAACAACAACCCTAAAGCCCCGGGAACCACCACCCCTAGGGTGGTAGCGGTCCCCAATAGAAATCATATTTATAATTTATAATTTATAATTTGAAGTAAAATTCTGAGTCTAACTCTTTACCAGATCTTTACCAGAGTCTATAGCTACGACTAACATTTCCTATGGAAAAGTTTTAGATTTACAACCCCCTTGCGCCATTTTTGCGTCCAAGGCCCCCCCCCTAACAAATTAGAAGTGTGTGGGTCTCAACAACAACCCTCAAGCCCCGGGAACCACCACCCCCCAGGGATTTGTGTATTGTGGGAGATAGGCTGCGTAGCCCTCCACCTGGTGCCCTCGAGAGCCCTGTGGACCGCCACGTCCCAGGGCCGGATCCTGCAGTGTCCCGTGGTGCCTACCCTCGCCACCGCTGTTTGCTATGAGAAGGCGGGAATCTCACGGCTCCCACCCTCGCATAGCAAACTTGGTTTGCATTTTGAAAGACAGAGCAGTGAAATCTGTTCTCACTTTCAAAATCTAAACAAGGTTGCATTTCCACATGCAAGTTAGCATCTCCCTTGCGGAAAAGCAATGCTGGCTCCCGAAGAACCACGGGAAGCAGGCGGGACCGTGGGGGCATTGTGCCCCCCACGGTCCCCAACATTTTTTATAAGACCCAGGGGATACGATCCCCGGGAATATTAGAAAGTACTGATAGGGGCTATTTTTTAACGGAAAAAGTAAAAGTTGTGCACCCAGCTCAGTGCGGCCCCCACTTGTGTACACCCTGGATGCACAACTCATAATCTGTAGGGTGCGCGACTCCAGCGCCTTTGGTGCACAACCCACTACACGTTTGGGAGCAGGCATTACTTTTCCACAGCAGGATCTACAAACATGCAGCTCCCCATGTGGAAAAGCAATCTGATTTTGAAAGAGAAAATATATTTCCTTGCTATGAGACGGCGGGATGGACATCCCGGGACACTGCAAAAGCCGGCCCACCCACAATACATAAAGCCCCGGGGAGTGGTGGTCCCTGGGACTTTAGAGACCTTACAGTCCCCCTCCCCAGCCATGATTTTTTTGTAGCCCAGGGGTTAACAGGGGCCTCGAGTGCTCCAGAACGGGAGCCACAGATTCCCCCCTCCCACAATACATAAAGCCCCAAGGGGTGATGATCCCCGCGGCTTTGAGGACCTTTGACCCCTCCCCCCACCTTTTTTCCCTTTTTAGCCCCGTTGGGTGACGATCCCCGAGGCTGGGGGGCCCCTCTGGGCCCCACATAAAATGTAATAATTTTGCCTCCGGTATTTTACCCCCCCCGGAGACGAATTGATAAAAAAAACTGTTTTATTTTATTTATTTTACGGCACAGTCCACGCACCCTACATGCACCTACCTGTTTTTTTTGTTTTTTTAAAGGTGAGCCATGGCAGGTCTAGAGGATAAAATTATTTCTACCCTGCCCCCTTTCTCCGTTTTGAACACATATTCCACTGACATCCTCAGCCTCGCTTCTACCGAGGCACAAAATGGCTGCCAACAGTTCCTAGTTTTGAATGTTTACAACCGCTCGACAGCCAATTAGCATTGAGCGCGTGATCGGGATGGTGCGCTTATGCTATGATGCCAATCCTTGAACAATCCGCAGATCCACCGCGTCCGTGCTGTAATGGCATTGTAATAATTAAAACCTGCTGAAATTATATCCTGGAGGAGTGCGAGTATAATTTTTTTGTGACAAATTAATAATCAGGGGAAGCCCGTCCCTGTAACTCGCACCAGCTGTGGAATAGTGCGCCCTCTGTACCGGGAATGCTTTGGTGAGCAAATTGGAAATACGGAGGAGCACCCGACTAACTTTTGGATTTATTGCACGCTGGAAACACGGAAAGAAACTGCAGCTACCCCGCGAACGCGAACGCGTGGAAACGGAAGTGCAAGCTGCCATGAAGTGAAGATTCCGGGCAAAAGGAGAGAGACGTATACCAAAAGTCCTGTCTAGAGACCATTCACGACGATGACGGTGAACACAAAGAAGCGCGAACCTGACAACAAGGTGAGAGCGCGAACATATGAGTGTGTATAATTAATAAAGGGACTTTACAGTGGTCGTAGCGAGTGAAGGACATTTAAGCTGCAGAGACACAGATAATCTGCGCTCATATGCCCATTTGACAGAAAACTATCCAGGATTAGCAGGCTAACAGTGGAGTGTTTACCACTGAATTGACAGCGTTTTTACTTCAACGAACAAATTGTCTCCGTAAGGGAGAATACACAGTAACGTGGCGAAAAAAAGTGCAAGAAAGATATAATCATGGAGGAGAGAGCACTCAAACGTGCCCAGAGAGCTGAAGCAATGTTTCAAAAGACAATTCCAAATGAAACCGTCAAAAGCAATACTGAAAAACAAAATGTGACAGGAGAAACCACACTGAAACAGTTATTCTTTCAGATGGAAAAACTGCTGAAAAAAGAAATCACGAAAAGTTGGGAAATCCTAACGTTGGAGAAGTATATAGAACGCAAAATGGTACCAAGGGGGTTGAGGATTTTTACTCTCCCTAACCATCCGGACACTAGATCAGAAATGCTGATCGATTGGGGAAATAACAATATGCAATGCTCGTACAATATGATGATGATCAGTGTGAAGTACGCCAAAATAGATATTGATGAAATTCGCAAAAAAGTAGAAGAGTTAGGAACCAAAATACAGGAATTAAATAAGGAAGAAGAAGTGAAAAAACTACGGAATACAATGGAAAACAACTTGGATAAACATGAGAAAGAGGTGGAAGAAAGAAAATATAGAAGAGATGAGCATGATTATGCTTCATCGACAATCCTAACATTTGCGAAACGATTCATAACGCTAAAACAACAGCTGAAAGCAAATAAGAAGCCATTAACTGAATCAATGAATACAACCCCAAGTGAATCGGATACCGACTTCAGTGAAAGTGAAGATTCTGTACCACAAGGACAAAAAACGTCTTTTTTAGAAGAGATGAAACTGGTATACTTCGACCAACAACTACCAAAAGGCAGAGGCAAAGGCAGAGGAAGGGGATACACAAGAGGACGAGGAAGTGGGAGAGGGTTTCAAACACCGGAAGCATCAGGCGAAAAACCAGAAGAAGCAATAGGAAAAAACAAGGGATACAATCTGAGGAACAGAGTGACAAATGCTTAAAATGTCCTGAAGAAAAAGAACCATATTTGATCATCAATTTGTCCAAACACGTGCTAACCAGAGCAGAAGAGACTCTCTTAAATAAAGGATTAACATTTTGTCCAGAAAAACACCTGGATTTAGTAGAAACTAAAATTGATCTGTATAAGTACGTAAGAAAAATTAAATTGGCAACATTTTTCAAACAACAAGGGAGACGAACTGACAGACCGGATAGGAGTACAAGAGATATAAATACCAATGAAGATCAAGGATTAATCATTCGAGACATACCAGCATTAATAACAGCCCATGGATTGGCTAATGAAATAAATGAGGAAAGCATTTCGGACACCCAAATCCTAGATGAAATGGGACAATCAATAAGTGGTCATCAATAAACTAACTTTAAAAAACAATTAAAGTTTTGTCCAATATTGCACCCAGGCAACAAGATTGATGTATTTTATGACCTGGTGAATGGGGAATTAGACCGATTGAATAACATCAATACAAGGAAAAAGGAAAACCTGACGATTGATGAACGCAAAGCACTGGATGCACTAATGTCAAATGAAAATCTTGAAATAAAACCCGCCGACAAGGGCGGAAATATAGTGATCCAGGACAAAGAGGATTATATGAAGGAGGCGATGCGTCAATTAAGTGATACTAACAACTATAAGAAATTGAGCAAAAATCCCATCAATGATATGATCATAGACATAGACAATCGCCTTAAAAAAATGGCAAGAATTAGGTCTATTATGTGACAATGAGGTACAATTTCTCAGGAACCAAAACCCTATTACACCGACAATATATTTTCTCCCGAAAGTCCATAAGACACTGAAAAAACCTCCGGGGAGACCCATCATTTCTAGTTGCAGCTCTGTTTATGAGAATGTTGCAAACTATGTGGATCACTTCCTAGCACCGATAGTACCTACCCTGCCATCATACATTAAGGACACGGGGGATTTCCTCAGACAATTGATGGACATTGGATGGATGGATGGTTACCGGCTGGTGACCATCCATGTAATCTCTCTATACACCTCGATAAAGCATGAACTGGGCTTAACAGCAATACAATACTATTTAAAACAAAAACCCATTGAACAACTGAAACACTGTAGGATGCTAGCTAAAATGACAGAAATGTGCCTCAGAAACAATGTATTTCTTTTTAACAAGGTGCATTATTCTCAAAGCTGTGGGGCAGTGATGGGAGTTTCCTTCTCTCCAAGCTACGCCAACCTAGTCATGGGTTGGTGGGAGAAAACAGTAGTTTGGAGAGAAGGAAATGACCACCGCATAGCCAGAGTGGTTCTCTGGCTACGCTTTATAGACGATCTATTCATTATCTGGAACGGATCAAATGCTGAGTTCCTGGAATACCTGGAAATCCTCAATAATAACGATGTGGGATTGAATTTTACACATTCTATCAGTGCCAGGGAGATAGTATTCCTGGACACCAAGGTCTATGTAAATAATGGCCAGCTAGAAACGACAGTCCACAGGAAAGCCAAAGCTACTAACAGTATCCTACATGGAAAAAGTTTTCATCCAGAGGTACTGAAGAAGAACATCCCCTACGGGGAATTTATTCGGATGAAAAGAAACTGTTCAAATCAAGGAGAAATGAATACTAAGTTCAAAGAAACAGCAGCCAGGTTCAGCAAAAGAGGATATAAACAAAGTGATATACAACGAAGTGAAATGAGAGCGAGAGAAAAAAGTCAAACTGAAACATTGATCCCCAAAAAAGAACTGCAACAAGAATCAACCGTAAGGGAACTAATTAGAATGATACTTACTTACAGTAAGGAGAGCCACAAAGTGCGGAAGATACTAGAAAAATATTGGCATATCCTGCAAAAGGACCCAGATATTGTTAAAGAACTTGGACAACATCCCCAGATGACATTCAGGAAAGCGCCTTCCTTATCGGAAAAATTGGTTAAAAGCCACTTTGAGAGGAAAAAAACAAACACGTGGCTGCAGGAAATACAAAATGGCTTCACAAAATGCAGCCATTGTAAGGCGTGTCAAGTAGGACACAATTTGAAAACACTAAAGGATCCCAAAGGAAAGACCTTTAATGTGGAAAACACCATCACCTGCAAAACAATGCATGTGGTGTATCTATTGCAATGTTTCTGTGGCAAAAGATATATCGGAAGCACGTTTTGTCCACTGAACAAACAATATTGGAACACATACGAGCAATAGAAAACCAAGATCCAAGCTATGCCATGGCTAAACATATGCTGACCCATGAAAAAAAGTCATGGAAGGATATAACCTACAGTAGGATGGCAACAGTGCCAATCAAAGAGAGGGGTGGCAATAGAATGATGACACTGCGACGCCTAGAATCAAGGCTGATCATTCGTTTTAAAACATAGATCCGGTATGGATTAAACGGGGATGAGGAACTTCATGTGCATCTTTGAATGAATCCCCCTCCATGTAATGAAACTGGCCAATGAGTAAACACATCCATGATGATATAACATAGAGTATGCAAGAAATAATGTATCTGCCACAACCTAGGGCACTAAGTCCCGAAATAGACTCTGTAAATGCACAGATTAAATGCAAAATTATATATAAATACTGCAACCTTGCTCCACCATACAAATAAAAGGGAGAATTCTGTTAATGAAGGGATATTCACGTAATTGAAGGTGAATCCGTACATGTAACTGATCCAAGAATGGGAAAAGATTGACAAATAATGGAACGCTATCCAGCTCACTGAGAGAAAATTTGAACGTGGAGAGGGAAGCGCCGTGAATTACAATGGACTAAGTTGATAAATAAAAATAAACTGGAATATGGCAAATACATGTCCTTGTAAACTCGCCAGAGACATTTAAACTCTGCACGGAATAGAGTCACGAGAAAATAAATAAAACTGTGTGGTAAAAATTGAAACTGAGTAATAACTACCAGACCCATAATGCACCATAACAGTGCTGGTATGATTAACTGGTATAAAAGACTAAAAGTGAAGAAGGACAAATGTTTGTAACCGTGAGCAAGATCGCAAGATCGAAACGCGTAGGTTGGAGTAAAGTGCTGTGTGCTGTAATGGCATTGTAATAATTAAAACCTGCTGAAATTGTATCCTATATATATATAAATCAATATTTTTGGGCAATAATAGTGTTAATGATATTTTTCCCTGATATTTTTGTCCTTACCATTTTAAGATAGGAGCATGATATTGTGGTAAATAATATTTTTGACACAATACTTTCGTCAACAGTATCGACAATATTACATCAGTGATCCATGGTGCATTAGAGATGCAACTGCTGACGAGTACTATGTTTTGTAGTTCAGCTTGAAACTATTTTATGTCCTTCGTTCCTCCAATATGGTGGTGGATGTATTAGGACAGTTATAGTCATGATATACCCTTTTCATTTTAAAGTTCTATTTTTTATTAATGTTTTACTTTTGTGTTGTTTTGATACCTAATAGGTCTTCAATTTAACGTTTGAACTTCGGAAAATGTAAGAGACTGCGGACATTCCTTTTTATGTCTGCCAAGTGGCAGCTTTAAATGTTTCCCTTGCCTCATATAATCAAACAAAATTACAAAATAAAAAAGACATAAAGGTATGCATACATAAACGGGCTTTGTGTCAAATCTCATAACCTCTTGGTCTGTTCAACTGTTATTTAAATTTTCCTTTTACCCACACAGCTTAATTTATGGGGTAATGGGTCAGCCCACTGCCCACTGCAGCTATTAGTTCTCTTACATTGAAGTGACAATGGCCCTTAGTACGACAGCTGCACCTACCCTATTAGAATAGGACTGCCGTGCAGAAGGTGGTAAAATGCTTTTTTTCTACTGTGGCTTGTGCTGCGGCCCAGGAAACGAGCCGCAGTAGAAAAAGGCACTTTGTGCACATCCATGCACCGTGTGCCAAGCACCATGTGGTGCCTGGCACACGTTGCATGGATGTGTGCTGGGGCACTACATGTGCCCCTTTCCGTCTGCCTATATATGGCAGTGGGAAGGGCATGAACAGGCAGTCGGAAAGGGATATCCTAATCTATACGGCAGTGGGTTAGGATTCCGACCGCCGTCTTGTTGGGATCTTTGATCCTGTCGGAGGCGACAGTCCTGTCCCTCCGACCTCTGTGGTCCGACTGCCTGTAATGTATTCCTGACTCGTCTAATTCTATAAACTCTGAAATCAAAGAAGGGGATGAGTTTGTTTAACAATAAAGACCTGCAATCTTGCATTTGAAGCTCCGCTTATGGAGTATTGCTTTCACAGATGTCCCAAGCAGAATCCCTGTGAATTGCGATAGGTTCGCGTCCCCAGATGTTAACAAATTACATAAATCGAGAAGAGGAGTGAGAGCAGCGGAGTAATGTAATCCCACACACATCAACGACGTCAACATTCTTCATTTACTGACAACGCCTACTTCTCAGTTTACTGAATGGATTTACAGCCTCTGGGGTTTAAAATATGTTCCTAATGGTGCTTAACAATGCTTTCTGTAAATGAATCACTAAAGTAATCACTCATCTGATGTAATCTGGGTTTCAATCCTGAGCCCTAACAGCTAAACCATGTTATCTTGGGCAGCAATCCAACCTCCTTTGAGCTGGGACTGTCCATTTCTCTGTTGAAAATTCTCCATAGGTACCTAAATGTATCATCTCTTTTAATAGAAGAAGGAAGGTGGTGGAAAGTGTCCATTGTTAGTTGTCTGAAGGGGTGTGGTGTTTTCTTTAAACTCGGATATGCAACAAATCAGTTTGGCACAGACAATTTCCAGTGGCTAAAAAGCTATTAACATTTAGTTGTAATCCGTAGCAATCAACAGCACTGCAAATATTAAATCAGATCTAAGGGCAATTGAAAGAAAAGCCGACAGTGATTACAGAGCACAAAGCACTGTGAATCTCGTAGTTTTAGCATCGCGTCAGCAGTTTCACTTTTAAGCATACCCTGTAGAGGAAATTCACTGTCAGGTCAGGGGATGCGCCCAAATTCCTTGTTTGACAGTTTAGGAGTGTTTCAATTTCAACCACACAGAGTACTTCAACATAAATCACTCTCCAAGTGAATACTGCGGTCAAAAAATTATACACATACAAACACAAAATGATGAAGTATGGATACCTTTTCCAGACAGCTTACCAAAGCAATGCAAGTTAAGAAGCGCAGTCCGTGAATCGGTGACGTCTCATATACTAAATAAACAATGGGGAGAATGTGGCGTAACGGCCAGCTCTACCGACTTTCGAACCAGGTTTTAGTCTCCAGGTAAACTCAACACCCTGTCATTCTGGGCAAATATTCTAATCTCCGTGTGCCTACCAAAAAATGTATGTGTCCTTGTGTAACGTAACTGGTGCTCATGTATAGGTCTCCAATAGCTTCGGGTGCTGTTCACACTATATGAAACTACAAAAAAAAAATAATAACCCTTGTTTGTTTTTAACGTGTCTGATATTTCTGCAGTACATGCCGCAGCAGGCTTAGATCGCTTTCCGAACACGACCTAAGAAGGAGTAGGGAGATGCCAGCAGATCAAACACTTTTAATAATAAAATTCATGTATGTATACCTCTCCAATAAAAGTGTGTGATAAGCAGTGCTTCAAATAGAAAAAATAAGGGCAGGTACTCGCTAAATTGAGCTGTGGAAGGGGCGGAGCTGGTGAGTGGAACTAGGGACGGTGCTATGGGGTGGGGCTAGGGGTGAACATTTAATGGAATCGAATATTTCTTGGGGTGCATGATGATAAAGAGGCATATCTGGTATCCCTGAAGTATTTATTCATCTTTATACGTACAAAAGGGCGCATTTAATATTTTCTGATTTTATATGGGTACAGATGATCTGGGCGCATTGGCACATGAAAGACATTTTGCATTATTACATCATGCACAACAACGGATAATCTGGGCACTTTAAGAAAGAAACCTTGAAAATGATATACCATTACCTCATTCATACATCTGCGGTTTTCAATCTTCAATGTATTAGGATTACGGTACTCAGTGACAAAAAAACTTCAGACCATTTCACACCGACCATGCTGTCTTTAGGTAGGTTACTCTACTCTTCACTACGTTGGGCATGATAAAATTAGCAAAAAGCATGGTAATACCAATGGCCTTGTCCCTGGATTTAAACAAGGCTCTGTCCAATCGATGGTTGACCACCAACCCGTTACTATGCCAGACTTGCACCACCAAGGCTGACCCGGGCCGCTATTCGCATTAACATGAAAGGTAACTACATTCAGAAATCTATCTGTATCACAGACTCGGAAACGTCTGGCAATAGATGTCTTGAAGATCATATAGTAGATTCCAGTGAACAGATTTTGGTTTAACCTAACTTCTAGGGTAGGCAAAAAAAAAATGGGTGGTTCTAAATCGATGCCTGCATATCATTCTTATAAAAAAAGTTACAGACTGAAAACCATGGCCGTGATTGAAACCGTGTCCTACCTTTACTGAAGCACCAGGTGCCAGAGCTACCTTGTTTCCTTCTCTGTTCTGCCATCTGAGGACATTGTGTGTTGCAGTGGTGGCCACCACACACAAAAAGGGGTGAGGCACAGGGTTAGAGTGGGAGGCGTGGGAGGGGAAGGTAGTTTAATAATAAAAAAAAGGAAAAATTACCTTAAGGTGCCAGTAGCCTGGTCACATTCTTCTTCCTTGTCCAGCAGGCACTGGGACTGCGTCAGACTCCCTGTCCAATCCCGGTGCTGCTCTCATGAGAGCAGCAAGTGGATTGGCCTGAGCGGGCTGAATGGACGCTCCACTCAGACCAGGGAGTCTGTGCTGTTTCTCTAAACCAAAATATTGAGAAAAGTGGGAAACCCAATCTACACTTGATGCCTTCGGCTATTAAATATTAGAAGGTATGTGAGCCTACAAGGGATTTATTGAACCATATGTTTACATTAATTACTGCATTCAATGTTTGCAAACTCTAACAAGTAGTTTGCAATTCCATTCCTTCAGACACACTTCTAATTATATTACATATGAGCAACCACAGTGACTGTAGTGAAGCAGTACTGATTGCTGCTGGAGATCCAGAGACAGCAGAAACAGTTTAGGACATGGAACAGGTCCTTGCAACCAGAGGAGTGGTAAACTGCACCACTGTTGGCCTGGTGTTTGATGGCCTTGTGGTTATAGGGACAATGGCATGCAGACCAGGAAATGTGTGTGAGGTGGTTTCAGGGTGGCGGGTGACGTGTTGATTCTAACAGAACTAGCCGCTGGGCCGACTTTAGTCCTGGTGGCACCAAGTGCGACAATCATTTTTGTCGTTCCAGACCCATTACCTCCTCCTCGAATTCCCTCACTGTCTGTCACCTGGCAAAAGAACGCCTCATCTCACATAAATTCCATTTGTTTTAAAGCTCCAGTAAAGGATGGCTTTACTTATTCACTCGGCTATCCATATAAAATACAGATCTGTTCTTTGCAGGAGGCATATTAACCCTCTTAGCTATGTTATGGTGAATCAAAACTGCTGCCAGACAAAACTCTTATCTCTCTCTAGCAAGAATTACAAGTGTTATGTTGACATTTTTTTTGCTGCCTGAAAGCTGAACGCACAAAGAACTTTGCAGCAGGTGCTTTTAAAAGTAAGTTATGCTAAACACAACGCCCTCCCTGAGGTCAGTACCCTCCTTCCAGGTCAGTGCCAAGTGCAGCCGCACAGGTCGTACTGCCCTAAAGCCGACCGTTATTAGCGGCAGTGCTGCTGGTGCCTCCAGCAGTGAAAGAGTTGGCCGCCTGGTTGGCAGAAGAGCAGTTATGGTAGTGGATGTGTGGGCTGTCCTGCTCCTGGATCGTGCACTGGGTGCCAGGGTATGGTTGTTAGAGTGTACCTTACTGTCTTCCTGTGCAGTGTCATCAGGAATTAGGGAAAGGGTGCAGTTGATTCATTAAAACACATTAAACTCTGGCACACGATTGTTAGGAATCTATGAGTAATGTCTAACTATCTGCCTTTATCCTAGCTAAATATAATTAGGGCTCCCGGTTTTATGGTATTTACGTGTTTGACACTTACGTCTGTATTTATCCATAGTTATTTTCTGCTAATTTTATATGTATTTATCCATATTTATTTGGTATTTTGTGAAAAATGAAGCTGAAACGAGTATATTCTACATTTATTTAACCAATAATATGTACTCATGCCTGAATTCCTAACAGGTTTCAGTGATATAAACACAGTGAGATGATAAAATATGTACTTAAAAGGAAACATGCAAATGTAAGTATCAAGGATGTGCATGTCTATAGATGTTTAACACTCTTTACTATAATTCCTTTATTCTTTTAATCCCCTTACCTTTCAATCTGCACAGCTATTGGCCTGGCAGTCATGACTGACAGAATCTAAAATCACTCAAAAAACAACCCATTTCCTTTTTTATCCGCATTTAAAAATAAATACAGACACGAAAATAAAGGTTTTTCTGTCTGTATTGATCTGTAAAATATACTATTTCCTGACATCTCCTTGTACATACTATGTCCAATATTGGAAAGGGCTGGACCTATCACACATAATGGATCCGACCTCCCACTGTATCACTAGTGATTTTCATGCAGGCAGTAGGTTGCAGACGGTGCATAGAGTCATATCACTCATACATGGAAAGGCCATTGTGCATGAGGCTTCCCAAGATTTCAACTGTGGATTCATATTCACTCACTCACATGGTAACATATGTATTGTAACCCCCTAAATGCAAATGGGGATACCTAATTTGCAAATACAACTACATCAAACAATCACAAGTGCCCATGCCTTGCGTGATATTAGTGTCTTCTATTGGGCATAGTATCTTGGCATGGAGGACGTGCCGTAACAGCAAGCATGAAAGATGCAGTTATTTTATGCCTGCTTTTGCTTCATCTTAAATCCCCTCTAGGCTGATGAGGCTTGTGATTGTGAGCACCTGTTCCTCCTGGGGTGTCCAAGTTTAGTGGCAGCCCTACCCCAACTAATTGGCTGTCTCATCACTGCGTAGAAGGTGGTGACATGGTGCTTGAGGTCCTTGAAGTGTTTCTTGCAGTCTCAACTGTGCAGTGATGTGAGAACTCTTGGGGTAGATTCACAAGAAACTGATGCATCTTTGTTGTGGAGAAGAGATGCGTGAGTTTTCCTGCACCTGTGTGCAAAAGCCTTGCACTACCATCGATGCATCATATTTACAATACGGCATACCAAGGCGCAAGGATTGATGCTTCTGTTGGTGCAAAAGTCACACACTGCTGGAGTTGTGTCGCAAGCAGGACACAACTGCAGCAATGCATGGGGAGGCCTATACTTGTTGTGCTGCGTCACTCCTTATGCCTGCTCAAAGCAGGTATAAGGTTTTGAAGCAGTGGCGTCCTAGAAGTGACACCGTGAAATCTTGTAGATTTCAGTGCATCCCTTCTACGAGGCTTTCCTACGTGGGAACACCCATCCTGCATACATTATACCTGACGCAGGTATAATGTGACACAGGGCTTTACAACGTGAAGCATCTCCTTAGATGCGTCACATTGTAAATGAGCTGCAACGTGGCGCATTGTTTATGCCGCCACTGTGTCACAAAAAGTGACACAAAGGCGGTGGTGTATGGGGCACCTAATTGTTTACCTTGGCATTTATGACAATCTGTTATGACAATCTGTCTGTCTGCCAGTGGTTTATGGGGCACTTAATTGTCTACCTTGGCATTTATAACAATCTGTCATATGTTTGTGCTGTTTGTGTAGTTCAGAGACGAGCACACAATAGTTGTTTATTAATTCAATGTATATTAAAAATGACTAATAGTTGCCACTCTAGCAATTCTTATAGGTTTGAGCGCCTAAACATCCTGAATTATCACACTTTTAGGAGTGTGATGGTTAGTAGTTTTGTTTATACAGTCAGTCGCAGCTGTGACAAGGGCAATGGGTGCTGCAAGCTGCTGGCTTGGCAGTTCGGGCTGGACTGTTCCCAAGAGGAACAGGGTCAAGACTGATTTGCATGTGGCTAGGTCTGAACTGGGGTGGCGAAGTGAGCAAAAGAACGATGATGGATTTAACCCTGATCTAACAGTGACTGGGGCTGTGTATCAGACAAGTTTCGGCGCTCAGTCCATCATCTTAATCTTATTGCTTAGTAGTTATGTTTGTACAGGCAATGGTAGTGCTGACAACAAGGGCAATAGGTGGTGCAAGCTGCAGTGGACTCCTGATGAGGGCCCTGACTGACACTTATTTGCTTTTTACAAATTAATCACTGTCAGCCTCCCACGGGGTGAGATTATGGAAGGGTGTAAAATGCAGGCTTAGATTACCTCTGCAGACTGCCTTCTTGCACTTGCAGTGAAGCAGCGTGACCAAATGGCAGACTGCATTCCTTTGTAAATGGTGAAAGGAGAACCTGAATGTATATCAGTGGTAGCAGGGGCTGAAATGTTAGGTCGGACAGATCCGGGGCATTGCCGTTCTCTCTAATTTGATATTCCACCTCAACAACTCACACACTGCACTCTATGGTGGCTCTGCCAAAAATAAGCAAAGGTTAACTTTTTGTGACTCTACTGGAAAGCCGGTCACACTGCAGACCAACCTGAAAATTCAAAAGCACTGTCAGACAGACATCATTACATTAATGCAACTGTGTGCACCAAATTCTCAACACCAGTGATACCAATGTAAATTATTTTTTTCAGATATAAAGTATAACTTCTTTTGAAAGAATGTATGTAGGTATAAAACAAACTTAGGTGGGTAGCAATGCAGTGCAGAACAATGGGTGATACCCAGCGATACAATTACAAATATTTTATAAACAGGCAAATAGGTATTGTGTCTTCAGTTCCTTTCTGAATTGTAGAAGGGTCGGAACAGTTCTTATGTTCTTTGGGCTGTTGTTCCAGATTCTGGGTGCGTAGATGGATAAGGTCTGCCTTCTGGTCTGTGCCTTTATACATTTCTTCATCTCCAGTCTAGCGAGGCCCTGGCTCCTAGTAGGGCACTGTCCACCGGAGATGGTTACCTTCTCAGCTAGGTATGCTGGTATGTTATTTTCGACTGAACTTGGAAGTGATGCATCTGGCCTTAATGATGGTACGGGCTTGGAGTGGAGCCAATGTAATTCCTCCTGGGTTAGGGTAATACCATCAAACTTCTTCCAAGCCCTGAAATACGTGCCATGGTTTCCAGTTTGCTATTCAGAAGCGCCAATGGGGTGTTAGGAGTGCTAGTGAGCAGAGGATTGCCGTCATTCAGATGTGAGAAGACCAAGACTTGGACAGTTGTCATAAAGTCAATTTCAGGAAGGAAGCATTTCACTCTTTTAAGAAGGAGTGCTAGTACACCACTTTTTTGGTCTTTTTGGTTATATGGATACTGAAAGTGAGGTCTGAGTCTTAGGTAAATCCAGGTGATTTCACACTGGCTGTCAGCTGGTGGGAAAGAAGCCATCAAAGTTGATGTTGGATAGCCACGCTTGAATATGTGATTGATTACTGCTGTTGGGGAACAGGAGGAATTCAGTCTCTGGCAGTTTTGGTAGGTGCTTGACACTCATTTCTGGATTAGTCCTAGACAGGTACTGATTTGCTAAATGTTTGGGCTGGGGAGATTTTGAGGAAGAATTGTGCATGTGAAATTACTAGTCACTGCCCTCAAACAGCTGGTCCCATCAAATCCACCCTCTCGCTCCATGCCTGTCCCTTTTTCAGTTGGCTCACTCTTTTTCCCATATACACACAACTTATAGTAACTCTGGCAGAGGAAGGGCAGCAAGACACATATGGCCTTATTAGGAGTATGGCAGTCCTCAGGGACGCGTTACTCGTGGTGGCAGTCTGGCCACCATCACATTGCGAGTCCGTCTGCAGTACTTTGGGTGTGGAGGTTCAACTGCCACCTGCTCTACCAGGATCAAGGATCCTGCTGGGCCGGTGGTCTGCAACTGGCATGAATATGCTGATGGTGCCACTGCCAGCACCGAAAGCATATTACGAGTTGCCTTTTTACCGCTCATTTTATTGGGGCAAGTTTGCCCTGAAAAGGGTGGCAGAGAGGCAACTAACGGGCCCTGGCAGGGCCCCCTGCCGGACCTGGGCCTGAGGGTGCATGCATGTGCCCCCCTGTAATTGCACCCCTGTTCCTGCATGGTGGGGCATCCATGCCACAACCCTGCAGGAACATGCAGTCAGTGGTGTCACAGGGGTGGGCTGCAGACCACTGCTGTGAGACTGCTGCAGCACTGCCCATCCAACCTGGATTCAACTCTGAATCTGGTGGGTCAGTTCACCACTGCCTTGGCGGTCTTCCTGAGGACAGAGCGGTGGTGGTGCCACAGGAGGACTGCCAAATTGGAAATAAGGCCCTGAGAGTGCAATGATACCTGCAGCTTCATCTCTCCCATGGCTGATGGTTATGAGAGGAAAGCAAAGACATAACAAGACCATAAGATCCGTGTTGCTGCCTTTTGTAGAATTATGAATAAGTATATACACAGTAGAAATTCGGCCCTTAATTTTCCCAGATGAGATGGGTGGATGTTTTTCTGCAATATAAGCAGGCCCGGAAGAGCCAACTGAAAATCTGTGGTGGCAATGTCTTGGTGGCCAATGGTGGTCTAGTTTATTTTCTCTACTCCTTTATCAGTACAATTGGGCTCAATTAACTACATTTTTAAAATGGTATTTTCTAAAACACTCAAATGCTGTGTTTTGTTTGAATCCTTTGCTCCTGACCTCGAACTCCTGCCTTCCTTTACAGAAGACCTACTTGGCTGCCCTACAAATGGGTTACAAATTATTGCATTCTGCCGCGGACAAAAGCTGGAATGTTTATTGATACTCATCGTAAGGGGTAAAATTAATGTTATTAGGCAAATGCTGCTCTTTCTTGGTAATTATTCACAGTTCTCAGCTGAAAAGCACAAGGAGAGATCCAATCGCACAGAAGGCACATTCCACAAATCCCTGGTAGGCTTTTAAAGCTTTACTGTTATGGAGAGAGAGGGGGGAGCGAGGTCGTGACCACGTCAGATATACAACCGAAGAAGGCCAGGGACGGTAAATAAAATCTTACTCCACGTCTCCCACGTAAAATGATAGGATGTTGTGTCCAAAGAATGTCAGCTATGAACACAATGTACTGCCGCTCTCCAGTAACAATCTATCTAGAACATCAGAAACACCGTATGTAGTGCTGACGTAAAATGCAAGCTGTCCCCTTGAGCTACCGTCATGCAAAGAGCAGCTGTGTGCAATCACTGTCTGTGTGAGGGGGCAGCAAATGACAGGAAAAAGAACAACAATGCCCCAAAAAAAAATACAATGACGAGACAAGAGGCAGGATATACAGTTAATCTGTGGGCCTCTTGTTTGGTAATTTCCTACAAAAAAATAATGAGGTCAAAACAACAGTAGCATGCAATATTACCTGGGCAAAGACAGATGTTCATCATCTAAATATGAATGAATTCTGATTAAATTGTGTTGCATCAGCAACGTGACACTCTATTCAAAGCAATTTGACTAAAGAATACGGATTTTCTTCTAAATCATATTTATTGACAATTAAGGTGAAAATCTATTAAAATCAAAAGTTTGCCTTGTGGGAGAATTTTATGCATTACACTCTTGCGAAATATTGCGGGTGCAGTTAAACTCATTGCATATTGGATAAATAATTAACAATAACTTTTTTTTACTTCTCATACTGAAAATAAACAATATTGAACTGTTGGGTACATGCTGTGTGCACCCTTTCTATCCTCAAAAAGGCAAATTTAATTTGTATCTGTGACTATCCTTAAAGAAATGCAGTATGGCGCAATTAAATTGCCATACAAATGAGCAATAGTGAACATATGTTGAGGGGTTAAGTATGAATGAATGAGAGATAGGGAGTGAGCACAAAAACACAATATAAAACATTGATCAGGACACTTGTTAAAATTGGGTACAAAGCGGTTTCAGTGACTATTTTATTGTTTTAAACTCTGTCTTTTCTAGATCTATGATTTTAGATGCATGAAGTGAAGGTGCTCTTCAGGGACGAATGGTATCAGAGCACTTTACACGAGCAACAGTTACACACAGGGAGAGCACAGGGAATTAAAAATTTGCGAACATTTGTGACAAGAATTTTCAATTCTATTAAGGACAAAAAGGCGAGGATTATGCTATCTCATTTCTTTATTAGAAATGCTCAGCAGCCAATCACAATGAAGAAAAGTAAAAAACAACTACATTTCCCATGAATACTCTGGGCAACCATAGAGTATGTATAGTATATAAGCAACCATAGAGAATAGAACATCCTCTTTCTTTGTCAACAGTAAAAGTTCAAGTGAAGAAAACTGCAGCTCCAAATGGAAACACGGATGAACGAAGAACATCAGGAAGTTTCAGTCCATGAAAAACAGAAGCGAAGCAATCCGCAGAAGAGCCTCAGGATCAACGTAAAAAATCCAGCAAGCAACAGGCGGCAGGAAGAACGCACACCAAGCACATCATTTAGGATCTGAACCTGAAAGGTAAAACAGAGCCGTAAAATCTATACCCACAATTGATCAATACCAGAAACAAATAGGGAAGGGTAAAATAGAAAGCAGCAATATGCAAAATGTGTAATACATGGGCAAACAAGGCAAGATCAAATAGCAGAAAAGCAGACATATAGATGGGTGGGATAATCCTCGCCTCCTTGTCCTTAATAGAATTGAAAATTCTTGTCACGAATGTTCGCAAATTTTTAATTCTATGTCAGGACAGGAGGGTCCGATTATGCTTGTTTAAAGCTGATCCACCACCACAGAAGCAACATGATCAATTGGTTTGTAATAAAAAGACTTAAAATCAGAATCAGAAGACCAATCTGCAGCCTTCATAATGTCAAACAAGGTGACACCCAATGAGAACGCTTTGGAAGCCATATACCCTCGTGCAGAATGTGCACCAAAAACAGAAACATCAATACCGGCTTCTGACATGAGCCATCTGACCCAGCGGGCTAATGAAGCTGGGGCGACAGGGCGAAATGGCTTCTGCAAAGCAATCAACAATTGACCTTATAAATCTGAACGAAAAGGAGCAGTACTCACCTCGTAATCCTTAACACATTGCACCACACAAAGGTTGGGGTGAGAGGGAAAAGAAGGATAGGTAATCGAATTGATATGTGTTTTGGTGCGTCTAGAGAGAACAAAAGTAAAACCATCAGGTGTAAAACTGCGACCTGCCAAGTCGAGAGCTCGAACATCAGTCACACGTTTACAAGATACAAGACATAACAACATAGTAAGTTTAGCGGAAAGTTGTTTGCGAGACAATAAGGAATTGGAAGGCCAGGCCTCCAGAAAGCGCAAAACAACAGAAACGTCCCACAAAGAGACGTATTTGGTACAAGGAGGTTTCGCTAGACGGATGCCTTTAAGTAACTTGGAAATTAAAGGATGTTCACCTGCAGGCTTATCATCAATCTGAGCATGGCCAGCCGAAATGGCGGAGCGGAAGTTATTAACCGTCCGGTAAGCCAAGCCAGAGGAAGCAAGGGTAGCAAGAAAATTAATGATCAGAGAGACATCTGCTGTAGTGGGATCACTCTCTCGTTGAACACACCAAGCACACCATTGTTTCCTGGACCCTGCATAGCGCTTATGGGTGTTGGGTGCCCAAGAGGCACTGATAAACTCGGAAGCGTCTCGTGAAAGGCCTGGGATCGCCCAGCGGTCCCCGAAATTCGCAATGCCAGAAGAAGGAGAGCGCCTGACTGAATCAGGGGATGCGGATTGCCGAGAGGATCCAGCAAAAGATTCCACTTATGGGGAAGAAGGAACGGCTCCGCACAACACATTTCCAGGAGAACCGGAAACCAAGCTTGAGCCCTCCACAGAGGGGCAATCAGAATCAGCTCCGACTGATAACGTTTTGTGCAAGCCAAGACTCTGGGAATAATCATGAACGGGGGAAAGGCGTAGCACAGGTCCAACGGCCAGGTCTGCAGGAATGCGTCCGTGGCCAGGGCTTCCGGGTCTGGCCTCCAGCTGAAGAACAGGGGAAGCTGGGCGTTGAGGCGAGAGGTAAACAGGTCTATCCGACACGAGCCCCAAACCCGGAGAAGAGAGCGGAATATGCGAGGATGAAGCCTCCAGTCGCTGAAATTCCGAAGATGACGCGAGTTCCAATCCGCAATCAAATTGCTGCGACCGGGAAGATATTCTGCAATAACAGTGATCTTGTTGTGCAGACAATAATGCCAGAAATCCTTGGCGATCTCCGCCAAAATCCTGGACTTCGTTCCGCCCAACTTAGTGACATAGCGGACCGCAGAAACATTGTCCATGCGGAGAAGAATGCAGCAATTGGAACGGAGAAGAGAGAGACACCGGATTACAAAAGACCCCGCCAGGAGTTCCAGGCAATTTATGTGGAGAGACAACTCCGCGAGAGACCACCGACCCCCCGTCGAGACCGGACCGCACCGGGCTCCCCAGCCCTACAGGCTGGCATCCGACTCTATCACAATCTCCGGGGAGGGACCGAACAGGGCTCGCCCGTTCCAGGCATCCATGTGGTCCAAACACCATTGCATCTCCCATTTTGCTTCTTCTGAAAGAGGAATCAGATCGGAATAACGAAGTCCTCTCTGGAGATGCTGTATCTTCAAGCGTTGAACTGCCCTGTAATGGAGGGGCCCCGGGAAAATCGCGTGAATCGAAGATGCCAAAAGGCCGACAACCCAAGCTATAGACCTCAACGATACAGTCTGTTTGGAGATAACCGAAGTCAATTCCCTCTTGATGTAACTAATCTTTTGAGTGGGTAAAAGAAGTTGACAGGAAAGTGAATTGACCTGGAAACCTAGAAAGTCTATCACCTGGGAAGGGGTGAAGACGGACTTCTGAGGATTCACTAGAAATCCCAGAGATTTTAGCAGGTCGATGGACCATTCCAAATGCGTCAGAAGTGTGAGGGGACAGTCTGCCATTATCAGAATGCCGTCCAAGTAAATAATCAAGCGGATGGCCCGAGCCCGCAAATTCTCTACAACGGGCCTCAGAAGTTTTGTGAAGCACCAAGGTGCCGACGAGAGGCCGAACGGGAGAACTTTGTATTCGAACCAATTCCCCTGCCATTGGAACTGGAGGAACCGATGATGAGGGGCGAAGATTGGAATCAACAAGTAGGCATCTTTGAGGTCCAGGCGAACCATCCAATCCCCTTCTCGAAGGAGATCCTGCAACAAATGGATCCCTTCCATTTTGAAGTGGCGATTAACCACTCCCCTGCTGAATTCTTTGAGATTCAGAACCAAACGGGATCCGCCCCCTTTCTTCTGGACCAGAAAAACTGCGCTGACAAACCCTTTTGGATGACGGGTAGTCCGAAGAACTGCCCCTTTTTCTAGAAGAGAGTTGATTTCTGCCGAAATGAACTCTTGATCCTATAGGGAGAAAAACATTGGGGTCGGAGGGAGGGACTGATGTTGGGGCTGGTAAAACTCTATTTTGTAACCCTGAACAGTGTCCAGCACCCAAGCATCGTTTGAGATTAAACGCCAATTGTGGAGAAAAAATTGGATTCTGCCCCCCAACACAACCTCGGAAGCTGGATTCAATCTCACCTGAAGTATTGGAGTCCTGGTGACCTCCTTGATTTCCACAGAAGCAACCTTTTTTATATTGGCCTCTCGCTTTGCGAGAGGGATAGAAGTTTGAACGGGTGTTGAATCCGGAATCTTGACCACCACCTCTCTGGGACTGGAAACCCCTGTTGGAATTTTGTTGTCCACGGCCGAACGAGCGTCCCCTGTGTCGTCCGGCCCTGGCAAAAACCGGTCAAAACGCTCGCCGCAGCGAGGCCTGGGCCTTGTCAAGGCCACTGAAGGTAGCAACAAATTTTGTAAGTTCCTTCAGGAACGGCTGACCAAACAGTTGCCCTTGTGCCAAGGCACCGGACTTCGAAGAGGAAAGCTCCGCCAATTTCGGGTCTAGTTTAAGCAAAATGGAGCAACGCCTCTCACAAGAGATTGCACAGTTGGCATTACCCAACTGGCAGATAGCCCTCTGGGACCATTCAATGAGTTCATCAGGCTCAACCAGAGCCGAAGCTTCTTTGGCCTGAAAACCCCAATCCAATATTTTTGTAAGCGGGCCAAGCAAATCCAGCATCTTGTCCTGACAGGACCGCCACGACCTATCCAGACCCTTCTTCGGGTCTTTGGCATACTTTTTCAGATAAGTGACCATTGTAGGGTCCACTTCAGGTGTTTCAGCTAAATGATCGGCCAAATCCGGACGCGGGCACTCGGACCTAAGGCGGGCCCGGACATTGTTTTCAAACGGCTGGCGAATGTGCGCCTGAACATATTCCGCCACAGCAGGAGATGGTAACCAAGAACTGGAGTTTGGGTGAACAGTTTCAGAGGGTTCAAAAGTCAGAAGAGAAGGATGCGTGGGAGCGTCGACGAAATGCTCTTTACGAGAGTTCTTACATGGAGGAGGGGACTGATCAGAGGAAGAAGTGGAATGGGTGTCATCAGAATCAGTAACCAGAGGAGCTGAAGTTTGAGCTTCAACAGACTTTTTTGTGGAAGACTTTCCAGTAGATAAACTCTTGGCCAATGTTTGAAAATCCGACTTGTGAGGATTCACGGGAGATTTGGAAGAAGCACGAGCCGATGGCAACCATCCTTGTTGCTGTGCATAATGGGTCAAATGACGCTTCAGAGGGTTAATGGCACGGACCAGCGCCTTATTGAACACCCTGATCCAACGCCTCAACCAAATCATATTCCAGAGAGCCCGTGTCATCCTCATCGTAATAATAGTCATCATCCTCGCAATAAGTAGCCATAGTGACACAAAGTGCAACCAGTAAGATGCCCACAGGGATGACAGTAATTCAGCAGTGGCCAAAGACACAATGCAGGGGGAGTGAAAAAAACCCACAGCAAGCCAGAAGGACAGGTAGACCCTGAATCCAAATTAACAATAAAGCGTGGAGGGAGGGCTTGCTGACAGAAAAAATAATCACTCTAGGTAAAGCCTATGCGTTATTATACAGCCCAGAGCCTATAAACGTGCACAGGGCAAAACAGGGGTTGAATTTCCAGGCTGTGGGCAATGGACGCGTGAAAACGTCCTTCACCAGGCACAATCGCCGAGAAATAAAACGGAGAAAAGCAACAAACATGGCCGCCGCGCATGCGCGGTACCGGCCGCCTGAAATATGCAAATTGGAGCGCTCGCGAACACAGCGCGAGGCTCCAAACCCCTTCTCCCACTCCACAAGCACAGAAGAACACAGGCGCGAGGTGCCCGAGCACCGGGAGGTGACCACAAGCTCCCCACGACACCGCGAAGCAGCGCAATTACCAAAGAAGCACAAAAATCGGCAAAGTCGGGAAGTGAGCCAAAACACGGGCAAAGCATGCACCGGCAAAGGGGGAACAACGCGCAACAACACTATACATACTCTATGGTTGCCCAGAGTATTCATGGGAAATGTAGTTGTTTTTTACTTTTCTTCATTGTGATTGGCTGCTGGGCATTTCTAATAAAGAAATGAGATAGCATAATCGGAGCCTCCTGTCCTGACATAGAATTAATTAACCTGCACAGAGAAATTACGTGATTTATCCAGAAACAGATGATGTTAAGCCTCCCACTGATACTCGCACCGCTCTACCCTTTAATTACTGCACATCCTCTCCCCTCTTGATCAGCATTTAAAATGGCTGACTCTACTTTGGAATGCACAATTATTATGCGTTCCAAAGCAGCGCGGCCATCTTGTTGAAGAAGGAACTGCACACGTGTTTCTTGTTCAAACATGGGTTTGTTGGGGTCAGCATTGTGTGTTGTTGTTGCAAGTGCTCTCATGCCATAAAATGTCTGGTCGAAGGTGCTGCCTGCAACATCTTATAACATTCAAAAACTGATCTTTTGCTGTGTATTATCACGTGTGTTGTTTTTAAGGACTAGTTATGATCTTACAACTTAATCTTAGCTGCAGAGTGATATATTTTGGACTAAGGGATGCAACCAATGTAAGAACGTTTGAGATGGGAGATGTCACCTTACACTTGTAATTTAACAGACACTGTGTAAGATATTCTAATTTAAGGAATCTCATTTACACGATACAATGTGCAGCTGCGTTAGTGATGTCTCATGGAACTAGATATATCACTTCATGGTTCACTTAGTAAGTGCTGCTTGGGCAGTCATAGGATCAGCACCAGCAGTTGCTTTCTATACAGGTGGCCAACTGTCCACACGCCTTCCTTACTTCTGGTCAATTACCAGTTTTGGAAGTGTTTTTGTGAATGACTTATTTCCCTTATTTGTTTGCTTACTCTGCCTGCTTTTGAAAGTAGTTGACCTTCAGAAGCGCTGTTCGCTTAGATAATTAAATTCCCAAATTTCCCAGCCGGCACTCATGCTGGTTATTACTTGTTTGAAGAATGATTGAAGTGGTTTCTTCTTTTATTGTAGAAGCTGACATCTCAGACTGCAGTGGTGTCCAGCGTAGGTACACGAAGATCAAATCTATGCCACATTTTCAGATGTTTGTAGGCTGCCTATAATCTAAATAGAACTTACTAACATATTAATTGGCTATCTTAAAAAGCAAGCAAGGATCTGGCCCTCCTGAATGAACGCTGGAGCCCCGTGTTATGCTGGATAGTGTTAATCTGTGCAATGAGGCATATCTTCTATAGTATAAGATTGCACACAAGTGATTAAAAGCGAAGTTGGCGGTATCTGAAGAGGTACTGTCTCTTCTTTTGCTGGCAACACATTACAGAAAACTCAGTGTCATGCTCGTTAATAAAAGCTATCCTTTCTCACCTATTGTTAAAAGGTAAATATCTTGAGGCCACTTAGCCTGTGTGTGGCTTCTATTTTCTGGCACACAAGTTCCATTGCATTAAAGATGTTTGCATGAAAATGTGGGTTAATAAAAACTGTTCAGAGAATAGATTGGAGAGTGAGCACTGACAAAAGCAGCTGGAAAATATATGCTCCTAAAGGGTTGCTTTGTTTTCCGACAATTATAGAGGACTTCTGGAAAAAAAATGAACAGGTTAGGCATTCATTCCCACATTCTCTGAAAAGAAACAATGGGCCTCATTTAGGAGGCCATGCGTCACTTTTACGCCGCCGGTGCGTCACTTTTTGTGACGCACCAGCAGCGTAAAAAATGTGCCTTGTTGCACCTTATTTACAAAGTGACGCATCTAGGTAGATGCTTCACTTTGTAAACCCCTGCGCTACATTATACGTGCGCCAGGTATAATGTATGCAGGGGGGCGTTCTGATGCAGGAAAAAGTCCTAGAAGTGACGCAGTGAAATCTATAAGATTTCACTGCGCCACTTCTAGGACGCAAATGCGTCAATTTCTTATGCCTGCCTCACAGCAGGCGTAAGACTGACGCAGACCCTTTCACATGGGGCTTGCCCCATGTGAAAGGACACATTGCTGGAGTTGCGTCATTTTTGTGACACACTCCAGCAATGCGTCACTTTTGCGCCATACAGATACGTCAAAAATACTGACGTATCTGTAACTCCTTGCGCAATGATGCGTCGTACTGTAAATATGACGCATCATTGGTGTCGCAAGGAGGGCGCAATGAAAAGTGACGCATCGCTGTTTTCACGCAGCGATGCGTCACTTTTCATAAATGAGGCAACAGCGGGAGGTCAAAATTCTGTGACAATGTTTGAACTGCCTGCCATCAGCAAGGGGCGCCTTCTAGAATTATTAACCAAAGTGAAATCAGGATTACCAGATGATCCTTGTCCTCCGCAGGTGTTAAGAAACGGTTTTCAGTCATTTTCCTAAAATAGCTTTTAGCTCTTCTCAATTAGTCCCTGAGCTGTGGTTCGGTTCCTATAGGGTTTAAAAAAGCCACAGTGGTACCTTTGTTGATTAAAGTTGGGGACAATCCCTCCCGCCCAATCTCACTTCTTCTGTACTTAGCTAAAGTACTTGAAGCTCATGTGTCAGGCTGTATATTATCTTTTTTAGAAGAAAACAATTTCCTTAATCCCACCAAGCCAGTTTTAGAGCTACTCACTCTACAGAGTCAGTCATCCTGTCAGTGTTGGACGATCTACGGGGGGCTGCTGATAAGGGGACCACCCAGGCCTTGGTACTGCTTGATCTCTCAGCAGCCTTTGACACTGTTGACCAAGGGGTTTTGGTGGACTGTGTCAAGGCCGCAGGGCTCCAAGGCATCACTCGGGAACGGGTTATGTCATTCCTGAAGGATCACTCACAGTCAGTCAAACTTTCTTCCTTTCGATCTCAAAAGGTTAACTTAGCATGTGGACTTCCTCAGGGATTGCCTCTTTCCCCTTATCTTTTTAATCTATATATTTGTATCTTAGTGTGTGTCCTGGACGAGATGCAAGTCAAGGTGTACAATTATGCTGATGATCTACAATTGATTTTCTCCATCGATAACTCTTCGGAATCTAAAGTGTCCTCTCAGAATACAATGGTATTCATCCATGATTGGATGAATAATAATCATCTAAAGTTTAATTCAGACAAGACTGAAATGGTTATCTTTGGCAAGCAACCTGATCTGTGGAACTCTCTTCCACAGCCCAAGAAGTCAGTTAAAAGTCTTGGGGTCATTATTGACTCTAAGCGGTCAATGAAATTCCAAGTGGGGGAAACAGTGTCAGCTTGTTGTTTTCAACTCCGAAAATTAGAAGATTGGGAGATTGCTTTCCTTTCAGGCTATCAAACAAGTTGTCATCACACTGGTTATTTATAGAGTTGACTATGCTAATTCCCTTTATTTAGGGCTTCCTAAGGGTCTAGTTGGTAGACTGCAATTGATACAGAATCAAGCTGCCACGCTTTTGCATCAACTACCCCAGAAGTGTCATATCATACCCCTGCTGCGCAAATTGCATTGACTACCAGTTGAGCAACGCTCAGTCTTCAAGGCCTGCTGCAGTGTCTTTAAATCTTTACAGAATTGTAGCCCGACCTTTATCTTGGCTCGCATCCACAAAAATAGACCTGGTCGTAACTTAAGATCTTCTAATTTGAACTTTATGCCCATATCCCTCCTTTAATAAAAAGATGTTGGGTGGTTCCAGCTTCTCTAAATTCCCCCGTGTATGGAAAAACCTACCATCTGATATTTGGTTTGCCTCCTGCTATCTCGAATTTGAGAAACTCTTGAAACCTGGCTGTTCAGGGTGGCTTTTGATTAACCAGTAAGAGTGTATAATTGAATGTTTGTAGCTTTATTGCCAAGAGACCTTTTGGTGAATGTGTACCTTTTAAAAGTAGATAACATAACATAACAAATACATCTACTAGGAAATAAATGGCAACCATCTCCCCCAAGATGTGCACACATAATAAAATAATATTATTAAAATAATAATAATACCTAAAATATAATATTCAATTAGGTGCCTTCAAATATGCGGGCTTCTTCACCACATGACCACTTTTGCTCAGTGTTTCCTTTCTCAGTGTTTACTTATGTTTTTCTGCTGCACTATCCTGCTCCCTTTCAGTAATCCCCTGTTCCCCTTCTGCATTCGCTTGCACCTGTTCCTCACCATCATTTTCACCTTTCTGCTCACTCCTTCCTCTCACAATACCATCTAGCCCCCCTTTCTTCTTCCTCAAGCCATCCAAACCTGTTTCTCCTTTCTCCTCTCTGCACTTCCACAACTTTGTAGCACTTGTCATCCTCCTCATTTGCCACACCCTTCCATCAGTCAATCTGGCCACATTTATAGGCACTTCTTCAACCTACCAGGGGCCTAAAAACGTACTCTCCTCCTTCCTTCCCTTTCCCTGTTTCTTCACGTATACCATATCACCCACTTGCATCCTCATCTCTTTAGCACCTGACTTATTGTCACAACAAGCTTTATACTTATCCTGTGCATGTTTGACATTCTGCCTTACAACCTCCAGTGACCAATGGACTTGCTTAGATTTTCCATCCAACCCTGGGTATCCTTGGTAAAGGGTACTCTACCCTGCAGAATGGTAAAAGGGCTGTAGCCTGTAACACCTGAGGTGATACAATACATCAAAACCATTTTCCTTACCTTCATCATCCAATTTATCCCTCTAGTGCTTGCCATCTGAAGGGCGCCCTTGATAATGCATTTGAACCTCTCAACTTCACCATTACCTTCTGGTTGATAAACTATTGTGAGCTTATGTTCCACACAATTACATTGAAAAAATGATTCCACCTCTGCAGCTCGGAATTGCAGACCATTATCCATAATGACCTTTTTGGGTAACCCTTCTCTCTGGAATAATTATCTAGAAATGCTAGCACCTTTTTCGCACTGACCGTGACTACAAAAGCTAACTCTGGCCGTTTAGAAAAATAGTCCATAACTACCAGAACATACATTTTCCCTCTTCATTGACCAAAGGGCCCATGATATCCACACGAATTGTCTCCCATGCCATCTTGGGACACTCCACTGGAACCAGAGGTGGTCTCAAAGTCACCTTGGATTTATCTGCACACTCGCAGTCCACACATTCTCTCAGTATAAGCTCCACATCTCCATCCACTCCAAGCCACCAATATTTTTCCTTCACAAACATTATGCTCTTAACTATACCTAAAGGGGCCTCATGGCACAATTTTACTTCTTAAATTTTAGGGTGGTAAAACTTTGTCCGCTCTCAATAAAGTTTCCTTCCACACCTATAGTTCCTCACTTGCCTCTCAAAATTTGAAACAATCCTCATCCAAAAATGTCCTCAACATACACCCTCCAATCACGTAACACTTCACTTTTTGTAACGTAACATCGCTATTCATCGCTTCTTCACATTCCTTTATGGTTATAGCACTTTTTTTTTCTTAACCCATCCAAGCCACTTTTCATTCATCTCCACCATCTTGGCTCACTTTACGCAACAGTAGTCTACTGAGACAGTCTGCCACCTTATTCTTTACTCCCGGTACATGTTGTACTTTGTAGTTGTAATCCATCAATCTTATGGATAACCTGGCAATCCTAGGTGTGGCAGTGAATAGTCCTTCTATAGTCGGCAATTTAGTCAATGGTTTATGATTGCACCTTACCAACACTCTCAAGCTTCACATGAAATTCCTAAAATGTTTGAAACCCCATACCACCGCCAAAGCTTCCTTTTCCACCAAAGAATAACGTTCCTCAGCAGAGAAAAGTGCTCAAGAAGAAAACGCGACAGTCATTTTGTTGCCCTCCTCATCTTTTTGAGACAGTTCAGCTCCAATAACTTTGAAATTTCCACCTGTCGTAATGATTCAAGCAATATTTGGGTCAAATTCATGCAAAGGTGTTGGTTTACAAAATTCCACCTTTATGGAGTCAAAATCCCCCCTTAACTTCTCCAACCATTCAAATTTGACTCTATTTTTTAAAAGTTGTCTCATTAATATGTGTTTTCTGAAAAACAAGTTACAAACTTTGCATAAAATACTATTATGCCAAGAAAAGACCTCAGCTTTCCCGTGTTCACTGGCTCAGGAGCTTCCTGAATGGCTTTCAAAAGATCCTAACTATGTTTTATATCATCCTTACTCACCTCATGACCCAATAATCAAGTGCTTGTACCTTGAATCTGCACTTAACAAAGTCTGCAGATAGTCCGTTCTTTGTAATGTAGCAAGTACCTTTTTCAAGTGAATATCATGTTGCGCTTCATCTTTTCCCATCAAAAGAATATCATCCTGGAAGAATAATCTACCCTGATCCCCTTTGAAGAGCTCATACATACATTTCTGGAATACCGCAGCTGCCGGTGCTAAGCCAAACTGCATTCTCACAGCCTGTAGCACACTGAAAGAATCATAAATGATAATATTACTCTCAGGGTGCAACCTAATTTGATATAACGCTGACGCAATGTTAATGATGAAAAACAATTTCATTCCCCTAGTCATGGCCGACATCTGAATATATTTTGGGCAGGGGAAACCTTTCAATAACAATATTCTCATTAAGGTGTCTCCGGTCCACACATAAATAGATTTTCCCTTTAGGTTTCCTTGCCACCTCAACGGGAGCAATCCATTCTGATGCATCCATTTTCTCAATTATGCCAGCAGTTAACAGCCTTTCCACTTCTACATTCGTCACTTCCCTCAAACTGCAAGGTAAGTTCCTCATCTTATGAATTTTTTGTTTGCTATCTTTTTTTAAGAACAATCTTGTGAGAAAATGGTTTCAGCAACATACAACTTACCCTTCACCTCCTTGTTTTTTAACTTAAAACTCACTTCTCAGTATCCAACCATGGATATAGGTTCACCCACGAAACTCACAGGATTGATATCTGCCTTGAGAAGATGTGAACCTAATATCCTTTCGAATATGTGTTTCCACAATTCTCTGTCCACTATAGTGTAGGGGGATCCTCACCTCCCCATTCTTAGATTTCCTTCAACACACTTTGACAAGATATCCTCTAATCCCACAATTGGAACATTTTTGATTAATTGCCAAACACAATTTACTATAAGCCAGGTGTTCACTACTCCCACATCTACAGCATGTCTCAACAGAATTACAATATTTAAGCTTATAAGGACCTGTCGATTCTTTAGCATTGCTTCCCTTGCTGGACCATTTGTTTTCATTGCCTTGTACCCCCTTCTATTTGTTCAGTTTGACCCTTGCTGGCAACTCATTAGACCCCCTAGACATGGAATTATCCAAAGCTACAGTAGCACAGCTGTTAGATACTTCACCTTTCTTTACCAATGCAAGTACCTCTCTTAGAGAAGAGTCCCTGTGTCCCACAGACTCTCTTGATCATGCTCACTATCAACATGCATTATTATCTGGTCCCTTACAAATTCATCATGTAAAGAACCAAAGCTGCAATCAATTGCTAATTGCTTTAACACTGCACATAGTCCTCAACAGACATTTCGCCTGTATCCATTGAAAGAATGTAAACATTTCAATGGTAATACAAACTACTTGTGAATAATAGCTATCTAAAACTGACAAAGCATTTACAAAAATATCTACTTCATCTGGTAGTCTAGATTTCTTTTCAATACTGCTATACACCTTTAAATGTTGAGGACAAAGTGAATGCAGTAGTATTTTCTTCTTGTTTTCCAAGCTCAATTCCTCATCTTCTCTTGTATCAATATAATTTAAAAAGTATTCCTTCCATTCTTTCCACTTCAGCGATGGTTCTCCTGGTATCGCCAAAAATAATCATGGAGGTGTTAGCCTGAATGTTTGTGACACACACATTATTTCCTGCAAATACCCCCAAAGTGCACAATTAAAATTGACAGAAAACAATGAACTAAGTGTTCATACCAAAACCAGTATGATGTGCCCCTCAGCATGTGATTAGGAGGGTGCAGTACTCAGTAGCAGCTGTGCCTGTCAGCTTGAGCGTGATTGCCCATGAGCTGTGCTTAAATAAATATTGCTGTGCCTGTCAGCATGTGACACAAGGCGTGAGCGCCCAATTGCTGCTCAACAGGCTTCCCTCTGCGATCGTTAGTGTGCAGCTATGCCTGTCAGAGTGAAAACTGCTGCTCGACAACGCTGGAGCTGATCGATAAATGAAGCAGATCTTAATGGTCATTTTTCAGGGTCATGTGACATGACGTGAAGGTCATAAACAGCTGGCTAAAGAGCAGACACGCTCACAGAAATTGCACCGTTCCACGGAGATATGAAGCACAGGCCTATGAGTGCAGTCTCGCGCAGGAGAGCTCGAGCGCAACACTTGACTCGCGCCTACTGGCCATGGCTCGCGATAAAACCCTGGCTGTGTGTTGTGCTTCTGTTGTTTATTTTTCCCATATAAGTGTTTATGTTCACCTCTGAGCACTACAAATAACATTTATTTTAAATCCTATGTTTAGTACATTCTAGACTGGTGTGGCTTCCTAAAGATTGTGATGCTTCTTGGAGTTTAGAGACCACATTGGTTAAACGTAACGACATATAAATAATAAGATCATTCATCCATTTATTCATTCTTCATACATTAATTCAAACCCCCTCCCCACCATAGTAAAAAAGCAGAGCATGGTTAGTCTTCAAAGAGTGGCAGCTGGTGCTGTTATCAAGTCCAGCAACTCTAACAAAGTTACCTGCTCTCTGATTTCTATGACATGAAGAATGCAGTGGCTTTTGGTGTATGTCTGTATGAGAATGTTGAGGCAATAATGATGTTCAACTCCTTTGATGCAATTTGTGACTTGTTATAGTCCTTATTGCGTGCTACAATAGGCCCTTCAGGGATCAAACCACATAGATGGTTTGATGCAGCATGTTCTTCTGCCCTTAATAATCTCATGTTTCTCCTCAAAAAGTCATCTTGCTTTCATTTAGAAATAGAGCATGCAGAGTGAGACATAAAGAGGCTCTTTGAGCTAGGAAGGATACTATAAGCAGGACCACAGGAATTATGTGATTCTCTCTGCCGCTGCTTTTTTTGCATAATTTTGGACATGCATCATTTGTAGTGTTTTATATGGTGTAGTTGTGTCACCTCACTGTGTAATACACTCACAAAACCATCTTGCGTCCAGTCAGGCTCATTTGTGAAACCTCTAGCTCAACCATGAGTAGCTGTGGCTTTGAGCAGTAAGGCTTAAACAAATTAACTATTGAAAAGCATTTAGACACACCGAATAACCAAATATGAAAGTCACTATGCACAAAAGAAATACGACAACAATTTATAAAAAGAGATTGTATTTTTTATGAATTTTAGAAACCAAAAGGAACAAAATCCACTGGAGAGATCTGGAGACCTAGATTTTGAAGTAAAACGTAAATCCTTTTAGTCCAAAGTGAAAACAAGTATTGGTAGCCGTAAAGTTTGGATACTTTTTTAAAGTTTTAAAGAATTGTGTTTGACTACTCTTGCTCGGACTAGGCGACCAATTCTGGCAGGGTGAAGGTCAGGGGAGGCAATATGCGGTATTTAGATAGTCACCTGGTCACAAAAGCAGTCTTAAGTCCAGTTCCACACTTCACCCAAAGACCACCATAGACTTCAATGGAGTGGTCCTGATGTTGAAGATACAGGATGAAGAGGATGCTGAAAGATGCTCTGGTTTCCATGTGGTCGAAGAGGTATTCTTGAGGTTATACCTCGGTCCGCAGGTGAGATGTGGTGACTTTGGGCATGGTGTTGATGTCCCTCAAAAGGGTTCTTTGAGCCAGCAGGAGTCCAATTACCACTGGGCTACTGGTCTCCTATCACAGCAGGTCCAGTGGTATGCTTTGGTGAAGGCTAGTGTCCGTCTTTTGTGACCAATCTGCACTCTGACCAGTCTCCTTGGTCCCACAGATTCGGGCACAATTTTTGAACACTGAGGAGTGGTCTTCTTGGCTGCACACTTGCAGATAGCGACAATTCAATGAAAGCGGCTACTAACAACCCAGAATGGGCTACTTCAGCTTTTATGGCCCTGGTGCTGGAGCAGGGAGTCAGCCGACTGGCTCTTAGAGTTTACTCTTTGTGTCTATTGCTCGGGAGTATGCCATGAGCAAGGCACCACAGGTATGGCCCTCACTTTGCAAGCCCAAGGAACAGCAGGTGCAATCCAGTGGTTCGTACAGCATCTCTTGGCAGGACAGTCCTTCTTCAGTCCTTTCACCAGTTCAGATGTGATCTGAAGTTCAGGGTGCCGGGGGTGCCATATTTATGCCGAGAATGTGCCCTGAGGGGATGAAGCAGTTACTAGCCAATGGGCTACCAGGTTCCCTCTCACCTTATGACAACTTCTGACTAAGCAATCCCATAGTGCCCTACTCTACCCACTCCCAAGATGTCTGAACCCCTCTCCTGGTGTGGGGAGCTTTATAACCCACTCTAGAGGTGTGTCTACCTATGGGCTACACGCCCACAAAATAAATGGTTTGGCAACTGGTTTCCCCTCTCTGTTCCCACTGCCAGTCTGTCTACCTGAACAAAAGGCAGAACTTCTCAAGTGTGGTTGCCATTTGCCCATCCAAGGCAGCTTCTCCTTTGAAGCTCGCCTTTTGGCCTAACACCGTATGTGGCTTCCTGTGAGGGGGAGGTAACACATCCTTCTGAGCGGGCCTCTACTTCCTGTACTCGGAAGTCATTTACACTCCTCCCAAGGAAAGCAGAAGGTTGTCTGGAGGATAGCACATGTAAAAGGCCACCAGAAAAACTGGGCAACAGAGTGTCAACTATTGAAAAGTTGCCTTTTGTTAAAAGTGGCATTACATTTGACTTGGGTAACAAGTCAGATTTAATCTCATGGATATTTGATACCTTGAAGTACCCATTTTAATTTTGGTATTCCCATTCAGATGTTATCAGGGCTGACATGTCAGCCTGTACTTCTGTACTTGCCAATGGGGCTACTTGCCTTTCCACAGTAAAAATGACTGTTTGGAGCTTTTACTTTTATTTATTTATTTATTTATTTTGGGCTTTTATAACGCGCTCTGTTACTAAAAAAATAGTATCCTGGCGCGAAGAAGGGGGAAGAAGAGGTAGAGGAAGATCCTATACATTGATGTTAAAAAGATAGGTCTTCAGTCCTTTCTTGAACAGAGTAATGGAAGGAGCTGTTCTTAGCTGTTGTGGGAGGGTGTTCCATGCTCTCGCCGCTCGGACTGAGATGGATTGGCCGCCAAGCCTGCTGTATTTGAATTTTGGAACATTCATTTGGTGTAAATTAGCTGATCTAAGGAGGCGGTTGGGAACATATAGGGAAAATCTTTTTCTTAAGTACACAGGACCGGCTTGATGGACAGCTCGGAAGGCAAGGACCAGGATTTTAAATAAAATCCTGTGAGCAACCGGGAGCCAATGTAGGGTACGGAGAGATTGACGGACACTTGAGCTTTTTGGAATGTTAAACAAAAGCCGTACAGCGGCATTTTGTATAACCTGGAGACGATGGACCAGATAAGCAGGAAGGCCGCAGAAGAGGCCATTTGCGTAATCTAATCTGGATAATATCAGGGCACGGATGACGGTCTCTTTGGCCGCTCTCGGGAGAAGTGGAAAGAACCTGCGTAAAGTTTTAAGTGTAGTAAAGCAGGTCCCGGTGAGTCTTTTTATGTGATCCTCATGTTTAAGGTCATTATTAAACCAGACTCCGAGATTTTTTGCAGGGCCACCGATGGATTTGGGACAAGGTAGATCGGGTGGCCAGAGAGAGTTGCCAAAGTTGTCTGGGAAGGAGCCATAAAGCAAAATTTCAGATTTGCTTTCGTTGCATTTCAATTGGGCGAGGGCAAGCCAACGAAAGACAGATGACAAACAAGTTTGGGCTCCAGATGTATCCAGGTTGTTTTTGGGCCAAGTAAACAGGAGTTGAGTGTCGTCAGCGTAAGCCATTATTTTTGCTCCCAATTGTTCAGCAAGAAAAATAAGCGGGGTTAAATAAATATTAAAAAGCAGGGGGCTAAGAGTAGAGCCCTGCGGTACACCCGTTACAAGTTTCTTGGGGGAAGAGGCGAAGGGCGGCATCCAGACTTGTTGGAATCTATTGTCCAAAAAGGACGTTAGCCAATCAAGAGCAGAACCTGTAATGCCTATGGCCGCTAATCTAGTAAGCAGGAGGGAGTGAGGGACAGTATCGAAGGCGGCAGAGAGGTCTAATAAAATCAGAGCCGCTCTGCCTCCTTCGTCCAGGCACTCCCGAATGGCCTCGGAAATTTCCACCAACGCCGTCTCTGTGCTATAGGCTACTCTAAAGCCTGACTGTGCTGGATGCAAAGCCTGGGAATTTTCGACAAATTTGTCTAGCTGAGTGAAGGCGACCTTTTCACATACTTTTGCTAGGGCCGGTAGCAATGATATAGGCCGGAAATTAGCAGGGATAGCAGGATCTAATCCGTTTTTTTTTATAAGTGGGAGCAGTTTAGCTTGCTTCCAGCATGTCGGGACGGTGGCAGTAAGGAAAGAGCAGTTGATAATGTGCGTTACCTCATTGCCCACTGTGTCCGCGAGGCGTGCAAGCACACTGGCAGGACACGGGTCAGAAGGGGATCCGGAGTGTAAGGAAGTAAGGATGCTGACAATGTCCGTATTTTCTACTGGGGAGAACTGGTGAAACCATTCCATGGGGGCAGGTAACACAGGGGACGGAATGGCCAATATGGGTGAAAAGTTGTTGCATACAGTAAGTAAATCATCCTGAATTTTGGTGATTTTGTCCACAAAGAAAACGGAGAGTTCTTCGCACCATTTCTCTGTGGAGGCAAGTATGGATTGGGCAGCACAGGGTGAAGTAAAACTTTTCACTATAGCAAAGATTTCTTTGCTGTTATTATTGGCGTTAGTTATGCGCCCTTCAAAATATTGGCCTTTAGCGGTTCTGATCGCCGCATAGTATTTCTTTTGTGCCGTCCTTAGGTTCTTTTTTGCCTCGGGGAGATAGGCTTGTCTCCACGTTCGTTCAAGTTTTTTGCAACCTGACTTAAGATCCCGAAGGGTGGAGGTGAACCAAGGTTTGGAAGGAGTTGTACGCAATCGGCAAACCCGACCAATTTTTGTTGATGTGGTCGAACCATCTTCTATCCAGGAATTAAATGTGCTAACGGCCAGCTCAATTTCCATAGGTAGAGTGGGGCGGGAGGCGTCGAGATGTTCAGCCATTATCTCTACATTAATTTTTTGTTTGTGAACAATTAGATCATTAGTCTTAACCGGGTATGTCAAGGGCCAAGAAAATCTGATCAGCCTGTGGTCGGACCAGGGAACAATTTCGGGGATGGTTAAATTGATATCGAAATTAGTACAGACTAAATCAAGGACATGTCCACCTGAGTGAGTAGGAGTTTTAACCCATTGTTTAAGCTGGGCCGTGGCAAGCGCTTCACTCAGGCGAGAAGTGTCGGGGAGGTCCGAATTATCCACATGTATATTGAAATCCCCCAGAAGAAGATATCTGGAGTATCTCAGTGCCCGTGGGATTACTATGTCCTCCAAAGTGCCTAAAAATCTGCCAGCATGGCCTGGTGGTCGGTAGACCAAAGAGCCCCCTAAAGTGAAGTGCGCCCCAAGTAAAAGTGAGAAATGCAGTATCTCAGCATCCACTGGGGGGCCTTGGGGTTCTAAAGAGAGAGTCCATGAATCTCTAAATATAACTGCTAGGCCGCCACCTCTGCCTAATGGGCGGTCGGTCCTAGCAATTTTAAAGCCCCGTGGGATGGCAAATTCGACCACCGGTGCGCAAGTCTCATTTAGCCAGGTTTCAGTGACGAAGAGAAGATCCAATTGGTTGTCACTCAGGATTTCAAAAATGTCCTCAGAGTACTTAACCAGTGATCTGGCATTAATCAGGCCAGCCCGAATGAGTAATGGGTCACCAGGGGACGAAAATGAGAAAGGGAGAGTGGGCTGATAACAGAAGTTACAAGCTTGACAGACCCGCGAGGGATCACCATCTGTTACCCATGTGTAACTACAGGGGCAGGGAGTCGGTTTCAATGCCATTAGGTGCTCACGCGAGTAGCGAGTCCTGGGCTTGTGAGGTAACAGTGGAACACCGACAGGGAGGCTGGCGCTGGCCGCGTCCGGGACACGGACGGGCACAGACGGGCTTGCCTTTGGCGCGCCTTCGGCGCGCCGCCGGCGCGCCCGCTGCGCCCGCCCGCTGCGCGGACGAGCATGTCCGTTATTTTTATTCATAGTTGACTGGGCGGGAGGAGGGTGGGAGGGGCGATCAACTGGACCGTCGACCTTCCCTACCCAAGATGGCGGGTCCGTTCGGTGAGGCGATGCCACAGCGCCTAGCACGAAGACGCTACCTGGCGAAGCAATCTCGCGACAGGTAGGGGGCAAGCAGAGCCTAAAAACTGCTGTTTAAAATATATACAATTTTTAAAATATTTCAGCTCCAAACTAGCGGGGCAGCGAGGCTACCCAGATGTACAAGTGGTCCTGTTAGTAATTCAACAGTGCTCCGTTCTAAAATCACACGCTCTATTACAATACTCAGCAGAATGCGCAAGAGAGCGCAGAGAGCCCCGGCTTTCCGCCTCAGGGTAAAGTATAGCAAAGATTACACAATAAAGTATATGTCCTACTTAATAATATGTAGCTCCCTGCCTTAGGGTCCAACAGGCCTTCCTTAGAGAAGACTTATACATATATTATTCAGGTAAGGGTGTGCTTTGCCATTGGTTTAAATAACAGTTGAACTAGCAGTTTAAAACTGCTCTTCCAAACTGCAGTGGCAGGCTGGGAGCCATGTTGTACTTTGTCACACTCAGGGTGGCACAATCAGTGCTGCACTCCTGAGTGGAAACCTTAATTAACATGCTGAAAAACCAGCAGCATAAGTTTAAACTTTGGGGGTGATCGTGCAAAAAGAGGCCTTTCATTATAATCATCTGTTGCATAATCTGCAGAGTTTAACAAAAAAAATATTCCAGCTCAAATGGATCAAAAGTTAATAAAACTGTGGCAACGTGTGTTCACTTGCAGTGGAAGGCCCTTTGTAAAAGTTAACTGGCCATATTTAAATTACTTAGTTGTGTATTTAGCTGCTAAATAGGTACTAGTGATGTGAAATCTTTACCAAGACAATATTACTATGTGTGAACTTTACTATACAGAAATGTCCTCCATTATGTCACATAATCTGGCTTTTTTTGCTGCATATCTTGGTGCTCCCTTGCTGTATAATTGCAGTGTCTCTGACTATAAGGGAGGAGGCTTGGGAGTCAACCCATGATAGTGTTCCCTTTTGGGAGGTTATAAATTCGTCATTTTTAATGATATGTTCTCCACTTGAGTTGAAGCTCTTACACATGCAGTTTGTTGGATGGGTCATTTTACTAGTGTTTTTTCCTAGCCCAGCTAACTCCTCCTTCTTTTCCAGTTGATGACAGGGAGGAATCAGTGGTATATATTAGCCCGGAGTGTTTAATGTTTGAGGCCAAGGAAGTCATCTCAGCAATTCAAGAGTCCTAGCAGTAGACCGCGGGGCTCGGACGGCATTCAAATAGATGTATTTAAAAAGGATCACTGAGTAAATATCGACGGACACAATATAGACTACCCAAAATACCGAGGCCAAAATATCGACGGACAAAATTTCGAATTCCTAGCTACAAACAGGTAAGTACCAAAATATCGAGTCCAAAATATCGTTTATATATATATATATACATTATAAAAATATCGAATTTGTTAAAAATAAATAGCTAAAATATACTTAAAAATACTTAAATTACCTTAAAATGATTAAATAATTAATTTAACTTATAAACAAAAAAATATATAATCATATCTGTTAATATATATATATATATATATATATATATATATATATATATATGTATATATATAAACATAATATTGATAAAAAATACACAATATTATTACCGTAGGATAGCGTAGGGGTAAAAATTACTATTCCCACTCCTGGAAGTGCAACAGTAGGGAAAGCGTTGGATAGCGTAGGGGCAAAAATGACTATTCCAACTCCAGAGAGTGCAACAGTAGGGAAAGCGTTGGATAGCGTAGGGGTAGAAATTACTATTCCCACTCCAGTGAGTGCAACAGTAGGGAAAGTGTTGGACAGCGTAGGGGTAAAAATTACTATTCCCACTCCAGAGAGTGCAACAGTAGGGAAGGCGTTGGATAGCGTAGGGGTAAAAATTACTATTCCTACTCCAGTAAGTGCAACAGTAGGGAAGGCGTTGGATAGCATAGGGGTAAAAATTACTATTCCAACTCCAGTGAGTGCAACAGTAGGGAAAGCGTTGGATAGCGTAGGGGTAAAAATTACTATTCCCACTCCAGAGGGTGCAACAGTAGGGAAGGCGTTGGATAGCGTAGGGGTAAAAATTTGTATTCCTACTCCAGTAAGTGCAGCAGTAGAGAAAGCGTTGGATAGCGTAGGGGTAAAAATTACTATTCCTACTCCAGAGAGTGCAACAGTAGAGAAAGCGTTGGATAGCGTAGGGGTAAAAATTACTATTCCCACTCCAGACAGTGCAACAGTAGTGAAAGCGTTGGATAGCGTAGGGGTAAAAATGACTATTACCACTCCAGTGAGTGCAACAGTAGGGAAAGCGTTGGATAGCGTAAGGGTAAAAATTACTATTCTCACTCCAGTGAGTGCAACAGTATGGAAGCGTTGGATAGCGTAGGGGTAAAAATTACTATTCCCACTCCAGAGAGTGCAACTGTAGGGAAAGCGTTGGATAGCATAGGGGTACATTTTAATATCCCCACTCTAGTGAAAATAAATTAATATAAATCACATAATTTTAAATTAATCAATTAATACATTTTAATTACCAAATAAGAAATGATTAATTACCAATTAAAAATTAATTAACAGTATATTCTAAATAAATACCAATTAATTAATTAACATGTTTAATTAATTATATTAAATTACTTCCCACCCTATTCCCCAATAAAGCCACAACCCGCTACTAAAAATAAAATAATATTATTCACCTGATTATCAATTAATCAATTAATAAAAATAAATTATCAATTAACAATTAATTAATTACCAATTAAAACTTAATTGACAATTTATTCAAAATAAATACCAATTAATTAATTAACATGTTTAATTAATTATAATTAAATTACTTCCCACCCTATTCCCCTATAAACCCACAACCCGCTACTAAAAATAAAATAATATTATTCACATAATTATCAATTAATCAATTAATAAAATGTAATTATCAATTAACAATTAATTAATGACCAATTAAAAATTAATTGACAATTTATTAAAAATAAATACCAATTAATTAATTAACATGTTTAATTAATTATAGATAAATTACTTCCCACCCTATTCCCCTATAAACCCACAACCCGCTACTAAAAATAAAATGATATTATTCACATAATTATCAATTAATCAATTAATACAAATTAATTATCAATTAACAATTAATTAATTACCAATTAAAAATTAATTGACAATATATTAAAAAAATACCAATTAATTAATTAACATATTTAATTAATTATAATTAAATTACTTCCCACCCTATTCCCCTATAAACCCACAGCCCGCTACAGAATTACATTATGCAAAAATTAAATAACAAAATTAATTACTTACAATAAATTACAAATAAATATACACTTTTCATACATAAACTAACATATAAAACACTTTAAAAAATTCAATATTATTAAAAAGTCGATAATTTTAATCACCTATATTATGTACTTCGATATTTTGACTGTCTATATTTTTAAATTCGATATGACAGTACTTACCTTCAAAACGATATTTTGGATGTCTATATTCTGTCCAGTTGATATTTTGTCCATTCTATATTTTGGACTCGATATTTAGGTTACTCGATATTTTGGAATCGATATTTAGGCCATTTACCATTTAAAAATAACACAGAGATGTGGATAAGAGAATCCATTTCAAGACTTTATGTCTTGCTTTTAAAATTCTGAAAATGGATTCACCTCCCATGCTTTGCCCCTTGATGATGATGTACTCCCCCCGTAGAGCTCTTAGATCTGTGGGACAGTGCCTGGCCGTTATTTCTCGAGTAAAATTAGCCCGGATGGGAGGGCGTTCCTTCCGCTATCTGGCTGCAAAACACTGGAACGCCTTACCACTGCAGATCCGGGCTTTAAATGACCTCCTGGCTTTTAGAAAGGCTATTAAGACTCACCTTTTTTGTCAGTAGCCGGTTATGTTATGTTCTTTTTTCATCGGCTGGGCATGTCCCCTCTCCTCTGATTAAGCGCCGGGACGCCCCTTTGCTGGGGCAGCCGCGCGCTATATAAGAACATATAACATAACATAACATAACATAAATGAAATATGCAGAGATGAGAAACTGGAAAGGTAGAAACAGGCATGTGATTCATTTGCAAATGGGGTGAGGGGTAGCCAAGTATGTTCTGATGAATTTGGAGCAATATGCATTGAAACCTGATAGCACAGAAGTGTCACCTCAAACTCATTATTCTAATGAAATTTTAGTGATGATTTTAGAACCTCACTTTGCGAGCAATCAGAGATTTGATACAAAATTTGTCCTGTTAAAATAGCCAAACAAAAAGCCCATGCTCTGATACCTTTTAACCAACCAAAAAGTAAATGGAATGCTGATCCAGTGCATAAGCATTTACATTTTTTAATACCACAGACCTCATTGGTAAATGAGACTTCTGAAAGCTCAACGCCTGTAACCGCCTTTGCATAGAATATATTAGGTTATTACAAACTCCAGCTCCAAATAAACATGGAAAACACAATCAGTCAAGTTGATTGCAAACTACTTAATAATACATGATAAAAAACTTACCACCAAAGTGAACACAAGATGGAAAATGTTTCTCTTAGTGACGCAAACTTGTAATGGGAATCACTCTATAGACTTATAATAAAGAGGGGTGGGCAAAATTAAAATTCCACCTGCAGTGGTTGCAAAGTAATAACCTTTGGCAATTTATAAAACAGCACTTTGTTAATTTCATAAAGCAAAATTTCCAACAAAACCTTTTTGTGTGGCCAAAGAAAAGTAGTTGTGTATATGCGGTAGAAGTTTCCCATAAAGCCTACTTTTGTGAGATTTTTTACTTGCTATTTCAAAATTCATGAAATGGCTAAGGTTGAAAAAACTATACAGCCGTCTCCCTCAAGCTGATTTAGGATGCAAGAAAATTCCACTTGTGTACTGACCAAAGATTGTCTAATGGTGGTCTCGATCCTCCCGATGGCTGCATGCCTCAGAGCCAGGGCCCTCTTGCACTAGCCGAGTTTACTCAAATCCTGTCATTCATTCATTCAAAGATGCGAACCTCTCTGAAGAAGCATCAAAAAAGACCTCTGACACCACCTTCTTTCTCCTGCTTGCATTCCACACACCTCTAGTTATAGGACGGCTGCTGATGGTGTCACTGATTGGGCTTCACAGTAAGTGCAAAAAATGACCCCAAATGATTTAAGGCATACAAGCATTGTGTTTGAACCAAAGGATGGCCATACAAGCCTACCCAATGGGTGTTAAACAACGTGATCTGATAACGAAGAATCGTAAGCAAGTTAGGGCCAATTCCACAACAAATATTTGTGTGTTTGTGTACATGCTGGAGCACTGAATACAGGTGAGAGGGATATTCAGTAATATAAGGTAGGAGAAAAACAGGAACATACAAGTGTGATGGTGGATAAAGTTCCTTAGTGTATGTGTCTTCAGCATTTTCTGAATTGGAGGAGGTTTTGGGCAGTTGTGATGTCAGTGGTGATGCTGTTCAATATCCTAGGTGTGTCAATGGAGGTCATTTATCTCCTACTGAGATAATCTGGAAGGGGAGATGCTCTGGGGAAAATATCACGAGATTCGTATTTCACACCTTCAATTATGTATTAAGGCATATCGTTCAAAATGTCTTGACATTAATTTTTGAGCGACACTCATACTGTGAGGGAGGTGTGGATGTCTGAGAGAAAGAAAAGGAGAGAGACCTATGGCCTTTAAATAGGCTATCATGATTTAGGCTTAAATCTATAATGACTGATAAAACCAAGCTGAAAGGGAAACAGTCTTCATCAGTGTAAACATATAAAACCCAACACCGACACAAAACATAATGTAACTTAGTTATACAAGGTAGAAGCAAGAACAACTGGTGTACCATTATTCTGGTTGAGTTTTGCTGTTTAGGGATCAGGATGTTTAGGTCTGATCTAATTATTTCATACACTGTAGAGAATCTGGGAATAATATAATCATATTTGATCTTTTGGCAGTGTTTAATTCTTTCACTGATTCGTAAAATGGCTGGCACATAGGAATCTTGTAATTTTAATTGTGCTTATAAAGTGCTTACTACCTCTGACGAGGTGTTGAAGCACTTTTCTGCGAGTAGCCGGCTACTCCGGAACCCAACAAGGATTAGTGGTGGATTAGTATAGAGAAATATGTTTTAATTTAAGTGGTGGACATGCGAGTCTGGAAGTTGGATTGAATAGGATAATGGAGGTATAGAAGAGGTAATAGTCTGTAAAGTGTTATTTGGGAGATCATTGCAGTAAGATGAGGTTTGGGATGAGTAAAAGGAGAGATGGAGGAGGGAAGTCTCTCTAGAAAGGACCTAGGCAAATCTTAGTGGTTAAATGAGGTTTAGAATGGGTCAAAGAAGGGATACATGAGGGAAGAACTTAGAATGGATTGCTTGGGAGATCATAGGAGGGATAGAGGGGGAAAGAGTCTAGAAAGGTTTAGTTTGGAGATCATAGTAGTAGAAGGAGGTTTGGGATGAGTCAAAGAGAGGAAGTAGAGACTATATTGAGAGAGGTATAGGGAGAGATAGAGTAGTGCATTGGAGAGAGTTTAAGGTGTTTTTGGCCACATTTACCCTCAACACAAACTGGGTAAACCCTATGATAAATCAGCCCCATTTTCTAAAAAGTCAGTGTTAATGTCAGTTCAACTGCCTAACACTCTAGGTTTTAAACATTCAATGCAAAGTACAGTGGCAGGTACTGGTGAAAAGAGTGCTGTCACCATTCACATGGGATAGTGGTGAAAACATGACAAGACTTTCCACATCATACCAACAAAATTAAAAGCTGCAACGTGTCCCTTTGTTATGTGTGATACCTTCAGTTACTTCTGGCTTTTTTACTCAATTGGGGTTAACTGCTGGGGTTTTTGTGCCCATATTTATAATGTTAACAGCAACATTTCAAGTTTCCTAATACAGTGTAACATCTGTTCAAAGGATAGGACTGACTTGACCCGGAACATATGTATTGCAGGCATTTGGCAGCTATGAATATCCACACAACAGCAGCACCACATTAATGTAGTCAGGCAAAGACTGCAGAAAAACAGGGCACAACCTGCTTAAAGGATCCCGTTTCTAGTGTCTTAGAATGCAGGGCTACAAATAAATCTGGTGTAATTCAACATTTTAAAGGTTTTGCAGGTACTATGCTGTTGACAGGGTTGACTACCCCTACAGTGTCATAATATTCAGAAAGGAGTAGGTAAATGCTCCCTAACTGTGTCAAGAAAATTGTGTATTAAAACATTTGAATAGAGCACTAATACATTTTTAATCCATTAATGGTCCAGCAAACCAAGAGAGTCCTGAGCAGGGCCGGACTGGCTGCATGGCTTTCCTTAATAAACAATACAAAACAAATGTTTAAAAAAGTATTCTTTAAAGGTATTTGTTTTGCATTGTTCATTTAGAAGCACCAGCAGCTCCCCAGCAACAAAATCAGCCCCTCAGCAGTGAATGTGGACCCCACCCTGACACCCCAGCAAAAAACACCCAGTAGCCAGTCCGGCTCTCGTCCTGAGAGAGTGAGTGTGAGTGAAATGATCAATCAATCAATAAATCAATCAATCAAGGGGTTTAGTGTGTGCTACTCACCCGTGAAGGTCTGAAGGTGCTGGGGGGGGGGGGGAGTTCAGCTCCCGTTCAGGAGGGTGGTCTCGGTGCTGTGGATCCTGCGGAATCCGGATTGGGAGGGGTCGAGGATGTAGCTCTCTTTGATGAAGTTTGTCAGCTGGGCGTTGGTGAGCCAAGGCAAGGAGAGAGTTGGGTCTGTAGTTCTTCAGGTCTGTCGGGTTTGCAGAGGGTTTCTTGAGGAGGGGCTTGACCTCTGCTCGCTTCCAGTCATCGGGGAAGGTGCCGGATTCGAAGGAGGTCTTGATGGTCCATCGTAGCTCGGGCGCTAAGGTGGTGGCTGCTCTGTGGAAGATATGCGGAGGGCAGGAGTCCTGAGTGAGTGCTCTTCATGGTTGTGGTGGTATCTTCGGTGGTGACCGGGGTCTAGGCGGTTATGGTAGGCTGGCAGTCATTGATGGAGGGAAGGGTGGTTTCTGGAGACTGCTCCCTGAAGTCGTCATAGAGAGCCTTGATTTTCAGGTGGAAGTAGGATCTGAGCTTGTTGCAGAGGTCCTGAGTGGGAGTGACATCCGCGGTTTCACGGGGGGGGTTGGTGAATAGCTGGATGATGTTTAAGAGTTCCTTAGAGTTGCTGGAGTTGGTCGGGATTCTGTTAAGGATGAAGGTATTCTTTGTGGATCTTATGCGTTGGTTGTATTCTGTCATGGCTTTCTTGTAGGTGGTTAGGACTTCTGTGGTTTTGCTGTTTCTCCATCGTTTTGTGAGTCGTCTGCCGGAGCGTCTGGCTTCCTAGATGTTGGTGGTGAACCAGGTGGCTTTGAGGAGGTTTTGTTTGTCTAATGGTGGCGTGGAGGAGTGCGAGCTTGTCCGCACAGTTGGTGAACCAGCGGTGTAGTTCTTTGGCTGCAGAGTTGGTGTTGGCTGAGGCAGGGGGTCATGGATGAGGATGGAGTTGAGGTGGTCCTCTGCGACTTTGCTCCTGTCCCTTTGCGGAGAGTGAGAGGTGGGTTTGAGAGTGGTGGCGGTGTTGAAAGAGAAGTGTACGCAGTGGTGATCCGTCCAGAGTGGCTGCATGGTGTGGCTGAAGCAGATGCTGTTCCCACCTGCGAAGATGGGGTAGAGAATGTGTCATGCCTTGTGGGTGGGGGTGTTGACGAGCTGTTTCAGTCCGATGTTGGCAAGGTTCTCCAGTGGGGCGGTGGAGTTGGGGTCGTTGAGGTTGTTGAGGTGGAAGTTCAGGTCGCCGATGAGTATGTCGTCCATGAAGGCGATGGCTTGGGGTGCGATGAGGTCAGCGATGGTCATGGTGAATGAAGCATGAAGTCCGGTGGAAAGTCGGAGGGAGCTCTTGTGCGCGATGGCGAGTCATCCTCCTGGGTGGTTGGGACGGTCCTTTCTCAGGATCTTTTAGCCATGGGGAATGGCTGTGGCGATGTCGGGGTGGAGGAGGCGTTGGTCCCGGTTTCCGTGAAGAAAGCGAAGTCTGGGGAGAGGATGTCGAGGAGGTCCCAGATCTCTACGGCATGTCTGTGTAGGGAGCACATATTGAGGAGGATGCGCTTCAGAGCTTTGGTGGTGTTGGCGTCCGGCGTGGGGGTGGCAGCTGTGGTGGTGCGGGTTGGTTGTCTGCAGTGGTGGCAGGAGAACTGGCTGAGGGTGGTGTTCCGTGTGGACAGCTGGCAGTTATTGTTCCTTCTGGGGTGTAGTCCGAGGAGGGCAGCTGAGTCATATCGGTGGGTGGTCGTAGAGCCGGGGTCCCTGGCGCTGGTCGCAGTCGGGTCGCGGACAGTTACAGATAAGCTTGCCTTTGGTGTGCAGCTGCCGCCATTAAATAGGGAAGGGGAAGGGAAGTGCAGTTGGGTGGATGGAACTGGCACCGGGGAGGGGTCATGGGAGCAGCAGCAGCGGGAAAGGAAAAACAGGCAGAAGTAAACAGAACAAACAAAGAGAGACAAGGCAAAAAAACAAAATACAGAGGCACAATACCTAAAGACAGAAAACAGGCACAATAACAAAGACAGAGAGAAATAAATGAAAAATGGGCAAAATAGCAAAGACAGAAAACAGGCACAAAACAGCACAGACAGCAGTGGAACCAGAAGAAGAGCAAGGCTCTCCCAGTTGACCACCAGGGATGACGCGCAGGCAGGAGCCTGCGGGTGGAGGATGGCCTCGAACACCTACCTGCACAGAGTACTGCACAGATCAGCGGCACTACTACCGGAGCTGCAGGGGGAGAGAGCAGTTCTCTGACCATGAGAAGTGAGAGGGGTTGATAAGATGTGAGTGCTAGTAAGAGTGCAATACACAGACTTTCTGTGCTTAAAACAGTCTAACATAAGTCCGTGGGGCACACTGCCAATGGGAAGGCACAACTTATCCTGCATTGCTTCTCATTTAAACTAAATATGTGCTATATAACAATTACTGCAAAAGACAAGATATTTTATGAACACTGAAAAACACTGGGGCATATTTACTAGTAAAGTGGCGAAGCGTGTCATTAAGACAAGAAGGCTAACAACATGCTCTGTCACTTTAGAAACACTGGGCTGCACCATATTTCAAGAATATGGTGCACATATGGTGCAGCCCTGTGTTTCCCCCAGCGCTGATGCTAAATTTAGCTGCCTAGAGCACATAGTACAAGGGTGTCTGCACTGCAGGGGAAGATTGTTTATGTGCAGGAAGGTGCCCCTTCCTGCACATAAACGATGTTTCAATGCCGTTTTGTAACTTCTATGTGTGCTGCTCAATGCAGCACACATAGAAGTTGCAAAACGTAATTTTTTTAAATGATTGCTTATGTGCCTTATGGGATACCTTCCTGCACATAAATATCCATTGGAGTTTTGCTGTGTCCTGCATAACGCAGCACACATAGAAACAGCAAAAATAAGGAGAAATTAAACATTTCTCCACGTTTCACCAGGGTAAGACCAGGTTTTCCCTGGTCTTAATTTTGGTGCTGCCCCATATTTAGGGCGCACTTGAATGTATGGGGCAGTGCAAAATCAATGGGTGTTGCTGTGGAGCATCCACATCAACACCAATTGCCCTCCCCTTTCACGCTAAGTATAGTATGAAAGCGTGCCTTATTTACAAGGCAGTGTTAAGCCATGTTAAGTGCTCAAAGCTGCCTTGTAAATAAGGCAAAGCCCCTATCGTCACCACAATGTTCTGAAAAGTGACGTTTGTTGGTGATAGGGGCTTGTAAATTTGCCCAACAGTTTTATTCTACTTTGGGGGTAGGCAGCTGAATAAACACCGCTAAGCACTCATTTCAAAAGGTTGGGAAAACAATGAGAAAGCACTATTAAAATCCACAAAAATAAAAAGCTAAAAACAAGACAGTCTTACTTTAAACAGCACACACTATTTGTTATGTAATGATAGGTGGCTGTGTTGCAATTCAGTAACATTGGATATTTTTGTTAAGACAATGTCAATGTTTTTTATGTTTTAAACTCTGTGTTCTGGTTTCCAAGTAACACTACAGTTAAAGATGAGAAAAAGAATAACAACTCCAAAACTGCATGGTTCACTTGGGCATCAACAGTACCAATAGTAACTTTCCATTAGTGGTGATGCAGTCAAATTTTGCATCCTTAGTTTCCACACAATACAATCCAAAGATCACTAAAAACAAACATGCCATACATTATCTCAAGGTACTACAGAGATCTGATGTTCTACATTCCCAGACTTTCACAGTCACATATGCACCAACAATATCAGTAGTGACTTTCATTATCAGTGGCTCAGTGTATCCACAGCTTTCTACATTACAGTGAAAATATCTGTGCACAAAAACCAAACCCTCTGGCATCTCAGAGGAATAAATACAATCTAACATTTTTTGACTATGGTGGACTATCATATGCCATGTGACCCAAATATGTGCGGTTCCTCCAATTGCTTTTCTTCCTGGTGCCCACAACCTTCCAGTGTCTTCAAGAATGTGAATTGCTAATTGAGGTGGATGGGAGGTCCGCCACAGGGCATAAGGCCAAAGACTTGTTCAGGTAAAACACCGTTTCAACAATTTCAAACTGGGGTCAGCCCTTGGTAGTTACGGCACAGAGCAGACAGACTTAACATAAGAAAATGTGTGAAGTATTTGCAGTAATGAAACAGCTAGAAAGTCAAGTCAAAGTACAATAAAAATCCTGCAACAAATTTAGAGCAATAGAGAAAAATGTAATGAGCAAAATGACAAAAAAAACATTAAAGGGTACGTATATATTAATCTTCAAGTATTTATGACAAAAAGCTCCAGCAAAAAGCAAAGTGCTAATCAGTAGTCACTGTATGCAGTTTACTGGGACCTAAGCATGATTTCAGACAGGCTGTAATGGAGCACAGGTTGTCTACACCAAGCAGGTTCCTTCCCAGTCAAAGATCTTACCTTCTGATTTTGTCTCTGAAATGGAAGTCAAAATCCGTCAGCAGGGCTAGGTTGCCGGCTGTATCTGACTAAGTCATCTCAAAGCTGGATAGCTGTTGGACAAGGTCCCGCTGAAGCCTTTAGTTTTGGCTTGAAAATCTCAGAGAGGAAGAAGTTCAAATTTCACAGAAGATAGAGTTGTTTCATCGAGCAGATACTTTTCTCGCCTTCCCCAAGTCATGATTTTTACTTTTGGACTTAGTCTTTTTTATGGAGCTCAGAATCCCTCAGCGGAGAAAAGATGTAGCTGCACCTGACAAACTCCTCTCGAAACTGGACACTTTTGCCATTAGGTCCCGCTGACGCTCCAGATTTCTTGAAAGTCCTCATTTTCTAAGTCCCAACTTTTTAGAGTTTACTGAGCAGCTCCTCTTGATTACTTCTAAGTCTCCCAGGCCCTCGGGGCCCGTAGGGGCCTGGACTCACTCCAGCAGAGGCTACCAGGAGGGTCCTGCCAGCTACCGAACAGCCACACTTCAGGAAAAAAGACTTCTTGCAGCTTATGTTCCTGTAGCCACATAAGAAGTTAGCCAACTGAGTCTTCGGCTTAATTTATTAGTCCTGGGTTTAATTGGGATCAGGTTCAGCTTTTCAGGTCTCCACAATAAGTCTCAACAACAGATCCAGTGCTCTTCTCTTATTAAGCAGAGAGTATTCTGTAGAGCTGTGGGTGAGGTGCTAGCTTTGTATTTTTCACTTTCCAGTGGGTAGAATTACTCCTGGACACTCCCTTTACAATGAGAAAAAAAATCCCAGGGTCATCACTTCCCTCTTCTGCAATGCATACTGTTTGCCTTATGGTAAACTGTCCCACAGTGCACTATTCTGAGGCAAATCCAGCATGGCAGAATTTTTCTGGTCATCAAGAGAGATTGTGAACCAGCCAGAGTGTGCTTAGGTACCAGTGGTCCTTCCTTGGTTTACATCTGTCACATACCTCGCACCTAGGTCTTCCTATGAAGAAGCCATTGCCTCGGCTCTCGAGACGGTTTTCACATCGTATTAAGGGGAAGTACTAGTAGGGCCATCTGCCCGCAGGCTGATACAAATTACCCTACTGAAGACTCAGGCAGGTAAAATGTGACTTTTAAAAAGTCACTTTTTCTAAATATTTATCAAAAATCTGGATTCACTACTGAATTGGATAAACATTAAAAGTAGTGTATGAATTATTCTGGTAGCTTTCCCAAACCGAAGACAGTAGGGTTCAGATGTTATTCTTAACTCCAGCTTTTCCTATGGGATAGCCCTTTATAGTGAAAATAGCTTTTGGGGCTAGTCACTTTAGGTACTTGTAAACATAAAATTCCTGCATGTACCGCTTTTAAATACTAGGCACCCTAACTTGTGGGCTACAAATCCCACATAGAGATGACTTAGTTGATATTTAAAAGTTATTTCCTGTCAAAAATGGTTATTTTGAGAGGTTTGCCAGAGGCTTAAAAGCTACAGGAAGGAGATAGGCTACACATGGTGGCCTTAATCCATGTTTCCTTTGTCAGGCTGGTGAATGGCGCTGGAAGGTGCTGCAGTCCACAGGTGACATTTGACTTTCCCATGCCATCTGTGTTTTTCCTGCACCATATACTATGGTCTTACTGAATAGTTAAATATGCTAATTAGAAGTTAGCCACATTTACCATGTTTTAGGGGCTAGACCTTACACACTGGGGACTGGGTGTTGTGCCCATGTGCAGAGTTTAAAAACCAGCATCAAGCCAATAAAATGGGGGTTACCACACAAAACGAGGCACTTTCTCACATTGTCTATTTTTGTAAATTTATGTTCTCTTGGTGTACTGCTAGACCATTTTAATTTCTCTATTTCATGACTATGCACCTTTATGTTAATATAATACCAAGTGAGAGCAGTATAGCGACTTTCTTCTCACGATTCTTGACTGACTCTACACTCAAAAGGCAAAATGGCAGGGCTAGGATGAATTGCTAGCCTGTTAATTTAGATAACTTGGCCATCACATCCATCCAAAATCTGTACACACCTCTCATGTACACCACATATGAAAGAATGAACCCACCACGATGTGCTTGCCTAGTGTTGAAATCCTTAGGTTCTTTCTATACAATAATTGGGGGGTAATATGTAAGATTTATACAGACCTTTATAATGCATTAGTTTGACTCACTCATTCCTGGAGATATTCCTCCATATGCTCAGTACTCTCTGCCAGAGAGCTACATCATAACACCATGTTGCCTTGGTATCTGATGAACACTGAACGAATAATTTGGGATGCCTCATGTTTAATGAGGTGTACCTTGTCTCCGAGCCATGACATGACTTTACAGTGTTCCATGGATCGAGTGAGCAAAGGGGCTCAGAAGATGTGCAGCTGGATTTAACACATCGTAAATATCAAATCTGCGTTTTATGAATATTTGTGGAGCATATACAAAACAAATGGTGTACAGAGGTTTTATGAAAACAAGTATTTTATACTGGCATAACTGAAGTATGCAGGATTGAATCTGTGAACAGCTACAGAAACGTGTGTTTGGTAGTGAGAGAAAAGCTACTAGGCAATTACTGTGCTACACTTTGAGCAGAGCACATGAGCAGATTGTGCTGGTGTAATCGAAAGCACTATACAAGAAGCAGGATGTGTTTTTAGATGGATCTTTTCAGGGTCCTCAGAAAGGTGACAGATATACAGTTGATTGAGAGGGTGGTCCAATGGAAGTATGACTGAAGGCAAAAGTACTTAAACCTTGAAGAAACTTGGGGGAGGGCCATGAACCTGCGCTGGAGTTTAGGTCAAAGGAAATGCATGGGAAGGTAAGGAGGTTCAAGTTCAGTTGACCCACCTGAATATGAGAATGATACACTACTTTAGTGGCTGTTAGTGCTCGTGAATAAACACATGCCTCTTTGAGACAGTGGAAAGACTGAAACGGATGCAGGTGGCCTAACTAAAGACTTTTTCAATGGGTTTGAATTCAAGTTAAGTTTTATAAAACATGTTTTATCTTCCTCAAAGAGACAAACATAGCATCATTGGCAAGCATTAATTTTACAGAAAAGTCAACAGATCACAACGGCGGACTCCTAACTCTGCACCTCACGCTGGTTCCAATACATTTTTGTTCCTGCGCAGAGCTCCCTAGTGCCAACCGTGACGCCTCTGTGCTCCAGATCCAAGATTGATTACTACAAATGGCGGTGCGCTGGGTAATGAAGTCCAATAGAGAGTTGGTATTGTCAAACAAGTTCTTTATTTTTTATTTCATGCATAATTATAGTAGTAAAAAAAGGCTCAGCCAATGCGTTTCATTCCCTCAAGGGGAACTTCATCAGGGCTGAAAGAATGATACACATAAAGGACATAAGTGACAACGCAAAATAGTCATACACAACAACAAAAATGCGTGTTAAGGAAAAGGCGCAAGACCCAAACAAAAAGACAAAAAGACGCAAACGGACTCACAAATATATCTAACGACCACAATGAGTGTTGTGAAAAATGCACAAGGCTCAAACATAAATCCACAGTAACCCACACAATAGGAATAAACACAAAACCACACATTTTAAAAGGTTATTACAATAATACCCATGCTCTCTGACACTTTAAAAACACATAAGTATATGTACAAATAAAAATGAGAGAAAAGAACATATAGTTAAGTCATGTACATATGACAGGGTGCCATCAACACGTACTAACACTGCATAGAGCGCAGTATTTAGTAAAGCATATAGGTCATATACAGAATGGGAGGGGCCTACGAGGCATATATGTACCATCATATGTGCAAAGGAGATATATCCTCGGTAGGGCAAACATTGTAAGAATGCAATCCAAGGTCTTCTGAGAAATTGTAGGTGCTTAAGTGGAGATACAACATGCGTATTAAAATAAATATTTCAAGAGCTGGATATGGCAAACCTTGTTAGAAACGAGATCCAAGGTATTCTGAGTAGTTAACAAAGACTGAGAGGAGACACAATCGAATTCGAATTTCAAGAGCTCATAAGTGTAGGGCTACGTGTGACGTATTGTCATTCCAAAAAACCTAACTCGGTAGACAAGCATTAAAACAATACAGAGACACCCATGGGTGTTCTTGTAAACCATTACAAATGCATAACGTAAAGATTTTTGGTACGCTTCTCAAAGACGTACTTTTGATACAAGAAATGTTCTCCAGTGTATTGGGCTGGAAGCCCTTGGAGTGTCTACAGGCATAATAAAACCTGCATGTTGCGACCTAATAAGTATAAATAACCAATGTGAAATAATGAAAGAGCAAGACAGGTAGTCAATGTTAACACATTCCTATTGTCACGCATTCCCATCAGTTACCCAAGTCCATAAAGACCTGAGTCCGAGACAAACATCATGCCGGTCAGAGGCCAAATCACTTGCTGCGTATTACGCATAGCCAATCACATTCCACAGTAATGATTATATGACTGTGGGCCCAATGTAAAACAACCAACCATCGTCCATACTGATATCCTAGTGAGCTTGCTGATAGTCACACACATGGTGCTAAAGCATCAACCCGTCCTATTGTGCTGTTGTGTGCGGAATGGTATCCATCTACGTCCCCCAGTGTGACTCACAGAAGATATACCTATATGCTACTGATCCAGCGCTCCTATTGAGAACTGTCTCAAAAACGCTACCTATCACCTTAATACTCTCCATTAATCATGAAACTCATATAAAGGCCCATACTACCAATGAGACAAATTCTGAGTGACTGAATCAGGTGGTATGATTAACTAAACTACTCTCATATTATTTACAAAATTATATACAACTGCAGTTCATCTATTTTTACCATGGTTTAAACATTTATTATTTTAATAATCAGACGACCAAGGCGATTGGATCAACTGATGGTAACTAGATCATGAATAAACAAGACCAGCTTGTCATTTCAAATCTAATTTTATTAACTTTATTTTTCATAAAGAAAAAGCATTTATGTTTTAAAATCTTTATTTTATAAGCAATTAAGAAAGCAGCATTTCAATAAGGATTTGAATTAATAAACTGACACTTTCAAAGCAAGCTCAGAAACATGAAATATTAGCAGGATAACAGTTTCCATTCCCTAAATCTATTTCCCTGACTATTTCTCACTTCACCTAGAAAGGAAAAATAAATTAAAGTCTGCTGTCCTTACGTGCGCCAAAAGTCCAACAGCATGTCACGTCATTCAGGAATCGGAAAGAAGAGAGTTTTTTTCCTGCTCCAAGTGTCAGGTTTTATACCTTTTCTACTAACTAAACTTTCTACATTTTACATTCTTTAAAACGAATCCGAACTTTTCATTGGCTGTCCTGTGTCAGTCCACACTTAGGTCATCTCCGATTCTTGACCAAGTCCAGGCTTCACATAAACCCTATTGTCTCTCACTTCCACATCTTTCAGCTTCCTCAAGAAAGTTACTTTTCCTCGAGTTTTAAACATTTACTTCCTAGCATTGGCAGACACTTTAAGTTTCTGTCTTTGAGCCTTTTCTCCATGAGCACGTTCAACACAGCCAGAGAACTGCTTTTCAATTTATGATGATAATGCAGTAAAAATCTTCACAGCTACGCATGTGCGAGGCTTCATTCTGGACAAGCTTTTGCATCTGCAGCTCTGTCAGACATGTTTTCTGAACCACCTTTAGGCCTCACTTTGGAAACTATTATTAAACAAACACAAGACATGAATTAAATAAAGAATTGAGACCCATTCTGTTACCCACCCCCTTTACTAATTAATCCTGTTAATTATATTACCTAGCAGAAGCACAGTCAAGCAGCATTATATTTACTTCTTCTTTAGGATCTGAACGAACTCCTTGAGCTTTTGTCACTGAAAAAACATAACATAAGCACACAAAATAAGCACATGCCATTAGTTAAACAGCCGCATTTAATACTGACAAAGACAATACACAAGGTTAGTTTATTATTTTTTCTTTGCGTTTGCAACATAAAGCACATTAGTTTATCCCGCGTGTATCAATGAATTTATTCTTTTAACTAAGTGTCAAGCTATCCACGTCGTCCCTTACCTTGCTTGAACAGATGCCCTCTAGGATGACGCAGATGATTCCGCAGAGACGCAAGGGACCAACTTCCCTGATTACTAACTAAAACTTACTGGTTCTAAAATCACAGCAAGAAATTAACTAGAAATTAGGGAGGAGGGCCGGTACTGGACGTTGAAGTGAAGACTCTTGATTCTTGCTGTCGACCTGCGAGGCAACAAGTACAGAAGACTTTACTATTCATGTCCTATAGATTCCTCCTATTCTACTCTAGATCTTTTAACTAATCTAGTTAAGGCACCTAAGACTCAATCTGGATGTCTTGACGTTCCCCTACCTGCGATCAGTAAGAAGTTGGCCTTCGTCCAGTATTTCTTTATGGTAAGCGAAGATGAAGTCATCAAGTGTCCTCTAGGATAAGTGGTCAGCTTGTAGGCTTGTATGCTCTAGTTGAATTAGGCTGGAAACGAAAGAGATGGATTACTTAACATTCTTTAAAAGACTTTCGCAAAACCTTCCTAACAATTCTACCACTTACTTGCAATTAACTTCTTGCTTCCTAGACTTGGGGTTCTTAATAATGTTCCTCTAAATTCAGGAAAGATAAGCAAAGATACACAAAATCCTATACCTTAACAACAAGTGATGACTAAATTCGCAATCTAAATATTGCTCTAAATTTACACTCATGAAATCCTAAACAAAGTTCTTCTTTAGTAAACTGAGATACAAAGAAACAGAATAGTCCAAAGTCTTTTCCTTGCGTTTTCTTCTGTGAATCAAAGTTCCAAAAATTATATTGACCTTTCTTGCGAAGGGCGCCTTTTAACCAAAAAATGAAAGTACTTAGCTTTCTGCCTCTTTGTCTTCTAGGGTCATCATTGCTGTTGCAGAGAAAGAATCGCCATAATGAAGAGCAACGAAGATGTCCAGCCGGTATGGAGAAACCTTCAGGTAAGTCCCAAGTCCAGACGCGACCTTCTTCTATGGAAGTCTGAAGGCAAAGCGCCTTCCAGAAGGCTGGGTGCGGTTTAAGTACTGGGCCGCACCCAGCTCCACCCGGTTACGCACACAGAAAGTGCGCGAGATCGAAGTTTCCCGATCCCTTCAGAAGCGCACCAAAAAGGCGCGTGCGAGGGATGTGAGGAGAGCGCTTCTCAGAGCGAAGGTTTGGTTTCCGTTAGCGCTCAAAGCGAAGGCTTGGTTTCTGATAGCGCTGGCTCCAAATCCTGAAATACAACACATGGGAACACAGAAACCTGCACAAAACATTTGAAATAACCACAATAAGTTATAATGACGCTGGTTTCGAATTCTGAAATACACCAAATGGGAACACTGAAACCTGCACAAAGCATTTGAAATGACCATAATAAGTCTAAAAGGCATGAAATACTGTACACCTAAACACACTGACTTGAAGCGTGCGGGCGCACGGGACAGGGGCGGGTTTCAAAAAGGGAAGTACTACAGATGCCTAAAGGGGATATGTAGTCTTTAAGGAAGGGCAGGTGTGGAATCATGACAGTACTCCCTCCTCAAGATCCCCCCAAGAACTGTGGAAATGGGTTTTGGTTTATCAGGGTGTCTTAAATGAAAGTTCCGAATCAATCTGGGAGCATTTTTAAGATGTTCTAGGGGCTCCCATGATCTTTCCTCAGGACCATAACCCTTCCAGTCGATGAGGTAAAATAGCCTTCCCCTAACTCTCTTGGAATCCAAGATTGATCTTACTTCAAATTCTGAGTTGCCTTCAACAATGATAGGAGGCGGAGACTTGGAAATACGAGTTTGAGGATGAAAAGGCTTGATTAGAGAGACATGGAAGACTGGATGTATCAAGTACTTGCTTGGGAGGGTCAATCTAACACAAACCGGGTTTAGTATTTTTTCAATGGAAAAGGGGCCAATAAATCTTGGATTGAATTTTCTGTTCCCTTTTAATTTCAAATTTTTTGTACTCAACCATACTTTGTCACCTATTTCATAAAGAGGTTGTTCGGATCGATGTTTATCCTTGGCTTCTTTTTGAGATTCATTTGCTTTGGCCAAGTTGAATTTAGCATCCTCCTGAATGGTGAATATCTGGGACACATAGTCATAAACTGTGGGTACGGAATCATTGATGTTATTGTTGGAGTTTTCGGGAATGCTTTTTGGATGAAAACCGAAATTACAAAAGAATGGGGACATTTTAATAGAAGAATGCTCAGAGTTGTTGTAGGCGAACTCCAAAGGACTTAACAGATCGGACCACTCTTCGGAAACATTAGGTAACATACAACGAAGATACTGTTCAATAGTTTGGTTAGTTCTTTCAGTTAAACCATCGGTTTGAGGATGGTAACTAGAGGATAAACGAACCTCCATATGTAACAAAGAACTCAGCTTTTGCCAAACCTTAGAAACAAACTGAGATCCCCTATCCGAAATTACAACTGAAGGAATTCCGTGTAATCTTATCACATGGATCATGAGCAAATGAGCAAGCTCCAATGCAGTGGGAAGCTTTTTTAAAGGAATAAAATGGGCCATTCGGGTAAACTGGTCTACAACAGTCAAAATTGTATTGAATCCCTTCTTGGTTTCAGGTAGTTCAACTATGAAGTCTAATGATATAGTATGCCATGGTTGAGGAGGAATAGGTAATGGCATTAACAACCCACTAGGAGCCTGATGAGAGGACTTGTGCTGGATACAGATGCTACAAGTTTCCACAAATTGTTTGATGTCTTTAGACATAGAAGGCCACCAAAACTTCCTCTTGATGAGTTCCATAGTCTTTACAAAGCTTGGGTGGGCTGACAGAACCGTATCATGATGAAGGTGAATTATGGATCTTTGAATTTTCTCATTTGGAACAAAGATCAAGTCATGGACCATCAGCAAACTGTCTTTCTCAAATAGAAAAGGATGATCTTTTCTCCAAAGCTCCAATGCCTTTTCTTTCAGAGCTTCTTTGATGTCGTTAATGATGTCACTAACAGTTAAACTTCCCTGAAAACAAGAAGTTGGGATTACAGGGTGAACTACTTCCGGTTGATCTGAAATCTTTTCTCCTAGTCTGGATAAAGCATCCGCTTTTAAATTTTCCTTTCCTGGGCGATATGTGATTACAAAATTGTAGTCATTGAAAAACATGGACCAACGCAGTTGCCTAGCAGATAAAGCCTTTACAGATCTCAAAGCTTGGAGATTCCTGTGATCAGTGTAAATCGTTACAGGATGAAGAGCTCCTAATAGGTAGTGACGCCATTCTTCAAACACTGCTTTGATTGCTAACAACTCCTTGTCGGCAATTGCATAATTTTGTTCGGCTTCTGATAATTTTCTTGAGAAATAGGCTATAGGGTGCATTTGGCCAGTATCTGAATCTCGTTGTGAAAGAATGCCACCCAATGCAAAGTGAGAGGCATCTGCTTCCACAATAAAAGGTAGATTGGGGTCTGGATGACTTAAAATTGGAGCCATGGTAAATATCTTTTTTAGGTTTTGAAATGCTTCATCAGCGGCTGGGGACCATAAAAACTTGGCTCCTTTTCTCAACAGCTTGGTAATAGGTGTTATAACCTGAGAAAAGTTCTGAATGAACCTGCGGTAAAAATTTGCAAACCCTAGAAAACTTTGGATTTGTTTCACAGAAGTGGGACTTGGCCAGGTTGTTACAGCTTCTACCTTTTTTGGGTCCATTTCTATTCCCTCTGGGCTAATAATATAGCCCAGAAAATCCACTTTGGTAACGTGAAATAGACTCTTTTCCAATTTTACGAAGAGTGAGTTTGAAAGTAGTCTTTGAAGAATGGCGCGAACCTGTTTTACATGTTCTTCCTCAGAATCAGAATATATGAGAATATCATCTATGTAAACTACACAGCAGATGTCAATGAACTCATGTAAAACCTCATTTATAAAAAACTGGAAGGCTGCAGGAGCGTTACACAAACCAAATGGCATGACTTGGTATTCAAAGAGACCGAATTTAGTACGGAATGCTGTCTTCCATTCGTCTCCTTTTCTTACTCTAACTAAATGGTACACTCCGCGTAAGTCCAATTTTGTATACATTTTAGCCTTCTTTATTTGGTCTAATAGTGTAGGGATCAAAGGCAAGGGGTACCTGTTCTTAATGGTTACGTTGTTTAAGGCTCTATAGTCTATACACGTGCGCAGCTCCCCTCCCTTTTTTGGAATGAAAAAAAGAGCTGATGAAACTGGAGACTTAGAGTGTCTTATGAAGCCATTAGCAAGATACTCATCTAGATATTCTCTGAGATGAGCGTTTTCTGCCTCCGTAAGAGCATATATTCGACTGCAAGGTAAGGTAGCTCCAGGCACCAAATCTATTCTACAGTCGAAATCTCTATGTGGCGGAAGGGTGTTGGCCTTCTTCTTGTCAAAAACATCAGACAGGTCATTATATACTGATGGTACCCCTTCCAGAATTAGTATATTGGGTGATTCCATTCCAAAGTCAAAACCTTGAACCACATCCTTAGATCTCTTAGTAAGGAAACAATGATCTGCGCAAGCAGGAGATTGAAAAGTAATTGTCTTGGTTACCCAATCTATGGACGGGTTATGTTTTACTAACCAAGGGATTCCTAAAATCATTTAGAATTGAGGGGCATCAATAATGTCTAATTGTATTCTCCCCCTATGTATAGGAGAACAATCCATTTCTAATACCTCAGTCTGTCTATTTACTGGACCCGAAGTCAATTCTTTGCCATCCACAGCTCTGACGATTTCTGGATGGTCCTTTGACAAAGATCTGAAGCCTAACTGAAGGAAGAAATGAGAGTCTATAAAATTACCGGTAGCACCAGAATCTATGATGGCTTCCACCTGTCTAGAGTAAGATTCTGGAAGCAGACCTCGGAGTTCTACAAGAATTGAAAAGTGTCTACAACCAATGGGAGGAAGAGTTGAGGCCAAACTAGAGAACAAACTCGATAAACCGACCTCTCCCTTTACCGAGTTTTCTAGTTTTCCGACTTTTCTTGTGTGACAGCTAAATCGGATGATTTAACTTTAAATTTGTTTGGTCGTGTGGGACATTCCTTCACAAAGTGTCCTGTCTTCCCACAATAGAGACATTGATTTAATCGCCGCCTCTTTTCTTTCTCCTCCTTAGACAAGGGACCTCGGATAGAACCTATCTGCATAGGTTCTACAGTATCAGATTTGGAACTAGGTTCTCGGTTAGGTGCTGATGTGGATCTTTCCTTAAAGAAAACTAATTTGTGTTCTGACTTCCCTCTTTCTCCCTTTCTTCCGGAAATACGATGATTTAATTTCACCACTAAGTCAATGAAGGCACTTATCTCTTCGGGGGGGTCTAAAATCTGGGTGATCATGTCTTTCAATTCGTCCTTCAATCCCCTATAGAAGATTGAGATTCTTTTGTCGTGAGGCCAATCTGCTTCTAACACCAAACGATTGAAGGTAGATATATAATGTAACAAATCAGATGAGCCTTGCTTTAAACCTAACAGCTCATTGTCTGCTGACTGAACAAATAGATGTTTAGCAAACATCTTCTTTAAAGCCCTCTCAAAATCCCTGAAGTTATACAAGATCCGATCATCACCTTCCACTAAGGGGACTGACCAAAGGGCAGCGTCTCCACCCATGTAGGATAACATGAATGCAACTTTGGAAGAATCATCAGGAAAAGCTGTGGTCTTTGCTATAAAGTGCAAATGACATTGTTGCAAAAACACTGAGAACTTATTGCAATCCCCATAAAACCTCTCTGGAGGGGCTAAAGGGGTGGGTACCGGAGTCACAACATGGACTTGTGTTGGAGAACTAGAACTGGAGGAGCCCTGAAAAGTGGCTGATTTCTGCTGTACCGAGTCCTGGAGAGAGGATAAATCCCTACGTAAAGCAGCGTTATCCTGCCTAATTGCTTCTAACACAGCGGCCAAATCCTGCATAGATACCTGATCCATTGCGTCTGGGCGGAATTATCAACGTGGGCTTTGCCTTCTGTCAAGCTATCCACGTCGTCCCTTACCTTGCTTGAACAGATGCCCTCTAGGATGACGCAGATGATTCCGCAGAGACGCAAGGGACCAACTTCCCTGATTACTAACTAAAACTTACTGGTTCTAAAATCACAGCAAGAAATTAACTAGAAATTAGGGAGGAGGGCCGGTACTGGACGTTGAAGTGAAGACTCTTGATTCTTGCTGTCGACCTGCGAGGCAACAAGTACAGAAGACTTTACTATTCAGGTCCTATAGATTCCTCCTATTCTACTCTAGATCTTTTAACTAATCTAGTTAAGGCACCTAAGACTCAATCTGGATGTCTTGACGTTCCCCTACCTGCGATCAGTAAGAAGTTGGCCTTCGTCCAGTATTTCTTTATGGTAAGCGAAGATGAAGTCATCAAGTGTCCTCTAGGATAAGTGGTCAGCTTGTAGGCTTGTATGCTCTAGTTGAATTAGGCTGGAAACGAAAGAGATGGATTACTTAACATTCTTTAAAAGACTTTCGCAAAACCTTCCTAACAATTCTACCACTTACTTGCAATTAACTTCTTGCTTCCTAAACTTGGGGTTCTTAATAATGTTCCTCTAAATTCAGGAAAGATAAGCAAAGATACACAAAATCCTATACCTTAACAACAAGTGATGACTAAATTCGCAATCTAAATATTGCTCTAAATTTACACTCATGAAATCCTAAACAAAGTTCTTCTTTAGTAAACTGAGATACAAAGAAACAGAATAGTCCAAAGTCTTTTCCTTGCGTTTTCTTCTGTGAATCAAAGTTCCAAAAATTATATTGACCTTTCTTGCGAAGGGCGCCTTTTAACCAAAAAATGAAAGTACTTAGCTTTCTGCCTCTTTGTCTTCTAGGGTCATCATTGCTGTTGCAGAGAAAGAATCGCCATAATGAAGAGCAACGAAGATGTCCAGCCGGTATGGAGAAACCTTCAGGTAAGTCCCAAGTCCAGACGCGACCTTCTTCTATGGAAGTCTGAAGGCAAAGCGCCTTCCAGAAGGCTGGGTGCGGTTTAAGTACTGGGCCGCACCCAGCTCCACCCGGTTACGCACACAGAAAGTGCGCGAGATCGAAGTTTCCCGATCCCTTCAGAAGCGCACCAAAAAGGCGCGTGCGAGGGATGTGAGGAGAGCGCTTCTCAGAGCGAAGGTTTGGTTTCCGTTAGCGCTCAAAGCGAAGGCTTGGTTTCTGATAGCGCTGGCTCCAAATCCTGAAATACAACACATGGGAATACAGAAACCTGCACAAAACATTTGAAATAACCACAATAAGTTATAATGACGCTGGTTTCGAATTCTGAAATACACCAAATGGGAACACTGAAACCTGCACAAAGCATTTGAAATGACCATAATAAGTCTAAAAGGCATGAAATACTGTACACCTAAACACACTGACTTGAAGCGTGCGGGCGCACGGGACAGGGGCGGGTTTCAAAAAGGGAAGTACTACAGATGCCTAAAGGGGATATGTAGTCTTTAAGGAAGGGCAGGTGTGGAATCATGACACTAAGTTGATTAGTAATTTCACCACAAGCTTACTAATTCAATTATAGTTATGGGAGATTAACTTCACAAGTTTGAACAAAATTTTGTTCTTACCTTGCTTCATCACTACCAAAAGTGAAGTAACGTCAAATAAGCAGGCCAGGAGCCCCATCTGATTTGAAAATGCCACCATCACTGATCACAAGCTCTTACTGTCGCAGAACATCATGGTGGCCTCCGGAAAACACCACAGAGACGTACAAACTTCGTGTCAGCTGAGTGTAGGAGGAAAAGACCACAATTCCCATGAGGCGCTGGGTGACTGACGCTTGTGATGTCACCAAATTCCAGGAACCAGGGAGTTGAGGGCTTCCAGGGCACCGGTCGGGTGCCGTTGATTCCGAGATCATAGCTGTGTCTGAAGAGGGAAGCGAGGAGGACTGGTAGGGGTGCAACCTGCACCACAACTCCTTGTTCTTTGTTTGATGCATTGTTGACTCTGCAGTTCCTCTGACGGGCGGAGGCAAGACCCGGTCACTGTTTAGCCCCTTTGGACGAGCCGGGAATTGGCTCTTGTGGGGCTAATCGAGTGGCCTCTGTTTTCAATTTCTGATTGTGGCATACTTCAGTGGTGCGGTACCTCAGTCAGTCGAATACCGCAAACTAATTAATTTGGAGTTTGGCAGCACGTGTGGATACGCGGCTGCCAGCACAGTACAAAGCATTCCGTTATACCCGTTGTTGTCCTCTTACTGTGGTATGGAATCCCAGCATCAGGCGAGAGGGTAATTCATTGGCGGATATACGCTGGAGCAGGATCTCTGTCTTACCGATCGATGGTCTACACGCTACTCAGTTCTTCCAGGTGGTATTGGGTTTTCTTTCCGTTATCATATGACATTGTGCCCCTTTGGAGTTATTAGCTTCATGAAAGGTTCCAAGACGTATTAGAGCCTCTGCCAGCATTTCATGTGCATGACATTCTTTTGGGTTTACCAGACCCTAGACACTATCACTAACTTTGCCATTTTCTGTGCTTGTTTGTTTATGTGTTCCATAGCACGGGTCTGTCGAGCATTTCCAGGTGGCAGCTCTACATCCCCCTGTTAAACGCCTCTTATGGTATCATTGGTATGTTGCACTTGTTCTGTACATCATTTAAATTGAGGAGAATCACTGAAACAGGTTATTGATTCTATCGTCTCATCCATAGATCACTAGTGGCTTCACTTCGTACTGAACGCCTGTCTAAGGAATCCAAACAGTTATTTTTCTTTACAGGTATATGGGGGCCAAACAAAGTGTTGTATAGAGGTCTTTTGTGCAGCGGGGTGTATGTGTAATGATCTCATAGTTATTTGCTCTCGTTACAGATCTCCCTCCCTGCTGACCCCTTACTTCCCTTCCCTCACTTGATCACCCCATCAAGTCTGTTGTTTTACTCAGACCTTGGGGCTATCAGGAGGTGGACCCCATTGAGCATCGTACGACTCCGAGGATTCAAGGCTTTGACACTTACTACCACCCAAGGCAGCTCTTAAACGTACCTATGTAACCACACTGGCACGGTTACCTAGACTGTTAACACCATGCAGAGCTATAGTCCCAATCGCTCCCATTATCAAGCCTTAATTGGCAAGCAACCAGCCCGTTGCTTGCATATAAGCGATATTTAAATATATATGAGGCAGAGGCGTAAAAGGGGCGCCGTCTTCCTATAACGGAAATTGACATGGCGATATAAATAACGATTCCCCTCGAGGCCAGAGAGTCCCAAACATAAAGCAGCCGGTCCCCGTGAGTAGTGGTCTGCGACCGAAGTCCAAATGTACCCTCTCCACATACTACTTGGATTGCATTCTTACAATGTTTGCCCTACCGAGGATGCATCTCCTTTGCACATATGATGGTACGTACATGTCTTGTAGGCCCCTCACATTCTGTATATGACCTATATGCTTTACTAAATACTGTACTCTATGCAACGTGTTAGTACGTGTGGATGTCACCCTGTCATATGTACATGACTTAACTATATGTTCTTACCTCTCGTTTTTATTTGCATATATACTTACGTGTTTTTAAAATTTCGAAGAGCATGGGTATTATTGTAATAACCTTTTAAAATGTGTGGTTTTGTGTTTGGTCCTATTGTGTGGTTTACTGTGGATTAATGTTTGGGCCTTATGCCTTTTTCACAACACTCATTGTGGTCGTTAGGTATATTTGTGAGTCAGTTTGTGTCTTTTTGCTTGGGTCTTGTGCATTTTCCTTAACACGTATTTTTTTGTTGTGATTGATTATTTTGCGTTGTGACTTATGTCATTTTTGTGTATAATTCTTTCGGTATACAGTCAAAATATCGACTTGTAAATATCGACCTACACAAATATCGAGTTAGAAATATCGAAGGTAAAGAATATCGATGTCAAGAATATCGTTGGACAGAATATCGACACTAAGGTAAGTAATATCGATTTTTTTTATATCGATGTAAGTAATATCGAAGTCAGTAATATCGATATCAAACATATCGATGTAATTTCGATGTTACTAATATCGATATTTGTACTATTGTTATGTATTTAATATGTATGTGTTATATGTTTTTTGTTGAGTATTTTACTCGTTTTAAGTTATATGTGAACTACTTTTATATATTTATAATGTTATTTTTAAGTCAATGTTATGTTTTAGTACCGGAGCGGGTGTGGGTTTATAGGGGAATAGGGTGGGAAGTAATTTAAATATATTAAATTAATTATTATTTTTAGGAATTATAAATTAATTTTAATAATTTTTTGCGTTTAAGTTCTGTAGCGGGTAGTGGGTTTATAGGGGAATTGGGTGGGAAGTATTTTAATTGTAATTAAGTAATGAATTATATTTAATTATTGGCATTGATAAATTATGTATTTTTAATTAATTATTAATTGGCAATTAAAAATGTTAATTGCTAATTAATTGTTTAATTGGTAATTAATTTGTCAAATTAATTTATTTAATTGGTAATTAATGTTTGTAAATGGTAGTTAATGTTTGTAATTGGTAGTTAATGTTTTTAATTGGTAATTAATGTATTTAATTTGTAAATAATTTTTGTAATTGGTAATTAATTTATTCAATTGGTAATTAAAACATTTTTTAATTGAAATTATTTGTAAATAAATGGTAATTAATGTGTTAGAAAAAGTCATTTTTGGTATACAAATAATTTTATTGTTTGATGTTTTTTAATTGGTAATCAATTATTAACAATATTTTTTTGATTTTTACAGTATTTTATTGCTTAATATTTCTTATTTGGTAACTATTATGTTTTAACTAATATTTGTTGTTAATGTATTGTTAATTATTTATTCAAATCTATATTTTTGTAATATTAATGGTTATTTTGAAATGATGTTTAGTTATTTAAAAATTTAAATATTCATACATTTAAATATAAAAATTATTTCTAAGAATGTTATATTTAATTTACATGGTATCCAATTCTTTACTTACTATTGTACTCTCTGGAGTGGGAATAGTAATTTGTATCCCTACGCAATCCAATGCTTTCCCTACTGTTGCACTCTCTGGAGTTAGAATAGTAATTTTTACCTCTACGCTATCCAATGCATTCCCTACTGTTGCACTCTCTGGAGTTGGAATAGTAATTTTTACCCCTACGCTATCCAACGCTTTCCCTACTGTTGCACTCTCTGGAGTGGGAATAGTAATTTTTACCCACCCGCTCTCCAACGCTTTCCCTACTGTTGCACTCTCTGGAGTTGGAATAGTTATTTTTACCCCTACGCTATCCAACGTTTTCCCTACTGTTGCACTCTGTGGAGTGGGAATAGTAATTTTTACCCATCCGCTATCCAATGCTTTCCCTACTGTTTCACTCTCTGGAGTTGGAATAGTAATTTTCATCCCTACGCTATCCAACGCTTTCTCTACTGTTGCACTCTCTGGAGTTGGAATAGTAATGTTTACCCCTACGCTAGCCAGTGCTTTCCCTACTGTTTCACTCTCTGGAGTTGGAATAATAATTTTTACCCCTACGCTATCCAACGCTTTCCCTACTGTTACACTCTCTGGAGTGGGAATAGTAATTTTTACCCCTACGCTATCCAACACTTTCTCTACTGTTGCACTCTTTGGAGTTGGAATAGTAATTTTTACCGATAGGCTATCCAATGTTTTCTTTACTGTTTCACTCTCTGGAGTGGTAATAGTTATTTTTATTTTTTTATGCTATACAATGTTTTCCCTAATTTTGTATTTTCTAGATTGGGAATAGTAATTTTACGTTATACGCTATCCAATGTTTTTAATACTGTAGTTTTTTTGGACTTTAAATAGTAGTTGTATTTATTATTTAGAATGAATTTAGATAATGTATTATGTTATTAATTTAAAAAATATTGAAAGTATATTTGTTTAATTTATTAAAAATAATTATTTAATTTTGTATGTAATTATTTTATGTGTGGAGATCTATTAGTAATTTATATTATTTTTAAACAATTTATAAGTAATTAAAGTAATTATTAAAATGTATTAATAAGTAAATATATAATATATATTTTACATATGTGTTAAATAGTGTTATATTATTATATATTTATTATTTAATATTTTTAAACATTACTAAATATTTTTAACAATGTTTATTTTATTTATAAGTATTATTTACTTTATTTTACACATTATATTTTAACAGATAAATAACGATATTTTTTATTACGATATTTTTAACATCGATATTTTGGTTTCGATATTTTTGTACTTTCCATGTTGTAGATAGGATGTCGATATACTTGCCTTCGATATTCCAGCGTCGATGTTTCTGTAGGTCGATATTTTGTCCGTCGAAATTCTGTCATAGATTCAATTGGAGTAGTGTGGCTCACTGGTTAGAGGCGGCAGGCCTGAGAGCAGAAGTCAGCCTGGGACCTGGGTTCAATTCCCGACGTGGCAGGGTCGTGGACCTTGGTCAGCGGACTCGAAAATTCTCGCTTCGGTGCTTACTCTAATCAGGGGTTCCACTCGGCAACTCTGGGCATTAGCTTGCCTAATCTCCACAACAGCCCCACCAATTCCGGGGATGCCTGGCTCCACCTTGGGGACTCCCAGCAAGGGACCATCCCACAGGGAAAGCCAGGACGGGTTCCCCAGAGTTATACAGCGCCGGGACGCCCCGTTGCTGGGGCAGCTGTGTGCTTTACAAGTATACTACATTTACATTTACAATTCTTTCAGCCCTGATGAAGTTCCCCTTGAGGGAATGAAACGCGTTGGCTGAGCCTTTTTTACTACTATAATTACGCATGAAATTAAAAATAAAGAACTTGTCTGAAAATACCTATGGTCTATTAGACTTCATTACTTAGCGCACACCCAGTTGTAGTAAACATTTTACAGAAAATATCAGTAAATAAAAAGTAAAAAGCTCATGCTCTTGTTCAATTTCATATAAGAAAAATTAAAACATTTAAATGACACTTGCAGTAGCAAATGGCCGGTGACTTTGATAGTATGCATGGGCGAAATTTTAATTCTGCAGGAACAATTCATTTAATACAGGAATTTTATGTTACATTTGCTATATGAAATTCTTCATATTATGCCATTACACCACTTTTCATGTTTACACATGATTGGTAGTAAAAACGTGTTTAAGTGTTTGGTTTTTTAGCTTTAGCTGGTGTTTCATTCCAGCACTTGACTATAAAGTTAATTTAACAGGTTTTTTTTCCAATGAATTTCATTTATTTTTTTTGTTAAGATTTTAGCATGGCTATTGTAACTAACTTAACTAACAGATTTACACCGAATCACAAAAATCACACTTTTTGAGTAAACTTCTAACATTTTGCCAAATTTGGTGTAATTCCGTTCACCCATTTCTTTTGTATTGTAGAGCAGATTTTGAAAGGCTATGGAATAATTTGGTTTACACTAAGTTTAATTACTATAGTGTTTAATAATTTGATGATCCTGCCTTATAATGAAATTCATGATGCATTGTGACTCTTTTAAGCACATAGCCCTGGTACTGGGGCATCCAGTCAGTATTTTGAAAAGTTACTACAAAGAAAACAACATTTTCAACAACATAAAGCATCTAGTACAAACAAGTTCAAGAACGAGCAAAACCCCGAAAATGTAAAAGAAGGCAAAAAACCCATGCATGTATTAACATATTGTCAAGGAATACATGGTAATCTGATCAAAATGCTTTAAAAACATGTTAAAATGTAAATTTCTCTTACTTTAATAGTAAAAAAAAAACACAGTTGTGAGTTGCAAACTTATAATGGCTTGTTTGGGAAGGATTGTTAACAAGTTTTGGATTCGAAAATTACTTTATAAAGTGTGTCTGACAAAGGAAGCGAGTGAGAAGTGATACAGTAATGGGGCAAAAAGGGACAAAATGGAGAATAAATAAGGAATTATAAAATTAACAAACGTGCCTCGTGCACAGTAATCAACTACAGGAAAAAGGGAGCTCTCTTCACCGTTTTCTTCATTAGCTCCTGACAAATGGCTCCAACAATGTAGCAATGTTGCATTTGGAGCAAGTCAATACCTTTAATTATTGACTGGACAATAACTTTAATTATTCACCCTGATATGACGCATGAACCCGACCTGGAGGTGTGAGGACACATTGAGGGTAAGATGAAATAACTAGCATTACTAGCTGGCCATAATGTTAATAATTGTATAATACTATTTGCTCATAAACGCACTACAAAGAGGAGACCACAATTATTTACTGCAAGGCGAATATGAGTCTCAAAGCTCTTAAGTCCACTGGGAGAAGGCTATCCCTGCTAACCAAAAACCTCTGTAGCCATAAGTGTGGATTGCCTTCTTTTCTGTATGGGATGTTCTCCCAAGGGTGGGAATCACAATTATTGACTGCTGGGTGAACGAACGACAAATGCAAAAAGAACAATTGATGGACAGAATGCAGAACAATGTCATACAACGGGGCAGGCCATGATACAGGGTCCCCTGAGAGATGAATACCCCCCCCCCCCACCACCACCACCAGTGCAGTCAAAGCTACAAGACTAACTTGCCTTATCAGCTGTGTGGGACACCTTCCAAAGAAGGGCTCACAGTGTTTGATTGTAAGGCGAACGGGGGATACGAGGTCCCAGAATGCCTTGCCATAAGGACAGCCCTACCCACCTGCACTGCTGCAGCTGCAGCTGCAAGAGTGGTTTACCATCCCCACTGCATGGGAAACACACACATCCGGCTGCAGCCTGGGTGAAGTCCAGGCTAATTGAGGGCCTGCCTGTTGTCCATCAGAAGATGGAAAACGATGGACCCGGCCCATTTCTAGAATGTTGCATCTGTGTTTGGCGTTCTTCTAATAACCCGCAATATGGGAAAATTAAAGTTTTCTGTGTCATTCGTAAAGGTCACTGTGGATAAACGCCAGTCCTCATAATCAACTCAATGTTTCCCAGAAAGAGCAGGAGGTGCACTCAATGAAAATACTGAGTAAGCGAGTTTCGAATTAATACAGTTTAAGACGCTAATATTTTAGATGAACATAGAGTTCTTTGTCACCTAACGTCTAGGGCGGTCGACCTAAATCTGGGGAACTGCGTTCGAGTCGCGGCAACGACGCTCAACATTCTGTGAGTCAGGGCAAATCACTTAATCTCCGTGTGCCACAAAAAAAATGTATGTGTCCTTGTGTAACGAAATTGGTGTTCATGTAAAGCACTCTGATATCATTGGGTCAAGTTTCAATCAATCAATCAGGAGTTTGTTAAAGCGCGACTACTCACCCGTAAGGGTCTCAAGGCGCTAGGGGTGGGGGGGGTTGGGGGGATGCAGATTCCATTCCATCAAGGAGGGGGTCTGTCGAAGAGCCATGTTTTGAGGTTTCTTGTGAAGATGGGGAGCGATGTTGTCTGTCTGAGGTGGAGCGGAAGGGCGTTCCATGCTTTGGCCGCGAGGAAGGAGAAGGAGCGGCCTCCCGATCTGGTCTTTCTGGTGCGGGGGACCACAGCGTAGGAAAGCTGGGCTGATCGTAGGGTCCTTTGGGGTGCGTGGAATTTGAGTCGGCTGTTCAGGTATGCTGGTCCCGTGCCGTGGAGGGCCTTGTGTGCGTGGGTGAGCATCTTAAAGGTGATTCTCGCCTCGACGGGGAGCCAGTGGAGTGTGCGCAGGTGCTGGGAGATGTGGCAGTGTTTTGGCAGGTTGAGGACCAGTCTTGCGGCGGCGTTCTGGATGTTCTGTAGCTTGCAGATGAGGTTTTTGTTTATTACGGCGTAGAGTGCGTTGCCGTAGTCGAGTCTGCTGGTGACCAGGGCGTGAGTGACTGTCTTTCGGTGTTCGAGGGGGATCCATTTGAAGGTCTTACGAAGGAGGCGGAGGGTGTGGAAGCAGGAAGATGAGACAGAGTTGATCTGGCGGTCCATTTTGAGCTCGGAGTCCAGGATGATTCCCAGGTTGCGTGCGTGGTCTGTGGGGGTTGGAGGGTTTCCGAGGGCGGTGGGCCACCAGGTGTCACTCCAGGCGTCGGGGTTTGGGCCCATGATGAGTACTTCTGTTTTGTTGGTGTTTAGTTGTAGGCAGCTGTTTTTCATCCATTTGGCGACGGCTTCCATGCCTTCTCGAAAGTTGTGTCTGGCGGTGTTGGGCTCGTTGGATAGGGAGAGGATGAGCTGGGTGTCGTCTGCATATGACACGATGTTGAGTCCGTAGGTTCTGACGATGGGGGCAAGTGGAGCCATGTAGATGTTGAAGAGCGTCGGGCTGAGGGAGGAGCCCTGGGGGACTCCGCAGGTGATAGGTGTGGGGTCCGAGAGGAAAGGGGGGAGTCTGACCCGCTGCGTCCTGCTGGAGAGGAAGGAGCAGATCCAGTCGAGGGCCTTGTCCTGGATTCCTGCATCGTAGAGTCTGCGTATTAGGGTGCGGTGGGAGACTGTGTCGAACGCTGCTGATAGGTCGAGGAGGATGAGGGCTACTGTTTCTCCTTTGTCCAGTAAGGTGCGGATGTCGTCTGTTGCGGCGAGGAGGGCGGTTTCCGTACTGTGGTTTTTTCTGAAGCCGGATTGGGAGGAGTCGAGGATGTTGTGTTCTTCAATGAATGTGGCGAGTTGGCTGTTGATGGCTTTCTCGATGACTTTCGCTGGGAACGGGAGCAGGGAGATGGGTCTGTAGTTTTTGAGGTCGGTGGGGTCCGCTGAGGGTTTCTTTAGGAGGGGGTTGACCTCGGCGTGTTTCCAGTCGTCGGGGAATGAGGCGGTCGCCAGGGAGCGGTTGATGGTTTGGCGGAGGATGGGTGCGATGGTGTTGGCGGCTCTGTTGAAGATGTGGTGGGGGCAGGGGTCCATGGGGGCCCCTGAGTGGATTGACTTCATTATCTTCAGTGTGTCTTCGGTGGTGAGGGCTGTCCAGTCATCAATCGCTGGTTTCCGGGTGTCGGGGGTGGTTGGTGAGGGTTCAGTGTGTTGGTTGTCTTCGTCGAAGTTGTCGTAGATGCTCTTGATTTTGTGGTGGAAAAAGATGCTGAGTTTGTCGCAGAGGTCTTGTGAGGGAGGGATGTCGGTAGACTCGCTGGTGGGTTGGGCGAACTCCTTGATGATGCTGAAGAGTTCCTTGCTGTTGTGTGCGTGGTTGGAGATTCTGTCTTCAATCGCTTTTTTCCTCGTTTCTCTGATGAGTTGATGGTGGGCGTTGGTGGCGGCTCTGAAGTTGTTGTGGGCTTCTGTGGATTTGGTGTTTCTCCAGGCCTTTTCGAGGCGGCGGCATGTGCGCCTGGACTCTCGAAGTTCGGTGGTAAACCATCTGGCTTTCTTGGCACGGGTATTGTTGTTTTTCTTGAGGGGGGCTATGGTGTTGGTGCTGTCCGAGATCCATCTATGCAGGGTTCGGGCTGCGGTGTTGGGGTCATCGTTTTCCGCGATGGTTGGGGTGGAGTTGTTGAGTGAGGAGGTGAGCTGGTCATCAGTGATTTTGGTCCAGTTTCTTTGTGGAAGCAGGTGCTGGTGTCTGTGGATGGTGGGTGTTCTGAAGGTGAAGTGGACGCAACGATGGTCGGTCCATGGGAGTTCGGTGGTGTGGCTGAAGGTGATGGAGTTTCCTGTAGTGAAGAGGGGGTCGAGGGTGTGTCCTGCTGAGTGCGTGGGCTCGGTCACGATCTGGCGGAGTCCAATGTTGTGGAGGTTGTCCAGGAGGGATGTGGTGTTGGGGTCCAGTTGATTGTCGAGGTGGAAGTTGAGGTCTCCCAGCAGGGTGTAGTTGGTGGATGCGATGGCCTGCGGGGAGATAATGTCCGTGATGGAGTTGGCGAAGCGTCCGCAGGGTCCAGGGGGTCGGTAGATGAGGGTTCCTCGGAGGGCGGCGGTGGGGCTGGCCAGTATCTTGAAGTGAAGGTGTTCCATCAGTTCTGTGGACTCGTCAGGGAGTGTGCTCAGGCGGAGGCTGGATTTGTGGACGATGGCGATTCCTCCTCCTGGGTGGATGGGGCGGTCCTTCCTGGAGATCTTGTATCCTTGGGGGATGGCGATGGCGATGTCCGGTCCCGAGGTGGTGTTGGTCCAGGTTTCGGTGAAGAATGCTACGTCTGGGGTTGTGCTGTCGAGGAGGTCCCAGATTTCTGTGGCGTGTTTGTGGAGGGATCGGACGTTGAGGAGGATGCATTGCAGGGTCTTTAGTTCGGTTGTGTTCTTGTGGGCGGGTTGTGCTGGATCCGTGTTCTTGGCGGTGCTGCAGGTGTGCCGGCAGCGGTGACAGCTGAAGGGTCCATGGGTGTCGGTTGAGCTATATAAACCTCAGAAATAAAGGAAATAAAAGGCAATTACTTCTCCTCACAGTACAATTACAGGTAGACCATTATTACAGGTGAGGCTGATGTGCAGCCAGCATTGTGTGACTGTATGGTGAATTCTTGTCCTGTTCAACCTGAATGTTGTAGATCTAAGAAGGGAATATCTACTAGGATGAAGTCAGCCACTAAAGAGGCTAATATTAAGCAGGTTCTGCTCGATGGAAAATTTGAATATTTATTTTTTTCATTGCAAAAGAGAGTAGATGAAAGGCTATCCACTACTGAATGCTCTCTATGGCACAGGAGAAATCATGACTAAGGCAAGAAGGCTACGCAAACTACAGAGGCACAATTGGCAATCTGGTTAGTGTTGCACATTGCAATTCAGGGCTTTCTACTCTGTGCTTAAAGTACAACATTTAAAGGGTTTGCAAATATATCTTTCAAAGAAAGGGTCATTGAGAGACACCCTTCTAATTAATGGCAGGCTTCCCCTGAGTGACAATTTTTAGGACCCTTCAACCTTAAAACTGTGTCTATAGGAAACGCCATTTTTAATGGTGTATTCGCTATTCTGCCTCTAAATCTTTCTCAAAATGAAGATTTGTGGCAGGTAAAGGACAATACTATGCACTGGTTACTTGTAAATATAGAGGGAAAAGAATGGAGTTTGATGGTGTTTCTATGGTGAGGAGCGTAGGCATAATGGGCAACTTACCAAACTCTATGACTAGGGACTGTGTGGTAGGTAACTTTAAAAGGTCCAGAATGTTAGGTTGAATATCTCATCATGTTAATAAGGGCATGTATTCCCATACGTAGATTGATTTGTAGATCAAAGCAGTTTTCCGGGGCATTTCCTAACAAACCTCTGTTATCACCACCTGACTGGCTAATACGATAGGTAGCAGATTATGGTCCCCTGTCATTTATTTATTTATTTATTTTATTTATGTTCTTGTATAGCGCAGGACTCGACCCCCTGAGGGGTATCTCCGCGCTTGCGCTTTTACCAAAGAGCCTAACCATGATCATAGACTGTGAGGGAATCAGTAATTAATATTTTAAGAGGCCGAAAATAGATATGTTTTTAGGGTCTTCCTAAAAGACTGAAGGTTGGTGATTTCTTTCAAAGTAGGGGGGAGTGAGTTGCATAGGATGGGGCCTTTGTAAGAGAGAGCTCGACCACCCTGCCTAGCTTTCCTAATCCTTGGAACCTGGAGCAATTGCTGACTACTAGAACGCAAAGTGCATCCGGGACTGTAAGGGTTGAATTTTTCATTCAAATACTTGGGTCCAGTGCCAAACAGACATTTATGTATTGTGCAGCAGATTTTGAATTTTACACGTTGCCTAACCGGCAACCAGTGGAGTTTGTCCAGGAGGGGACGTGAGGCAGTCCTTGGCTGGGCATTGAGAACAAGTCTCGCTGCAGTATTCTGGACCACTTGTAATCTTTGTAGTTGTTCCTCATTGGCCAAGATGATTACTGGCCTACTGATTACAAATACTGATTACCAATGTCTGGACAAGTGTTTTCCTATAGTTATCAGGTAGGAATGGAAAGACACGTCATAGCAGTCCGATGACACGGAAACAAGATCCTGCTACTTGATTTGTATGTTCTTTAAACAAAAGTGCCTTATTGAGCCCCACACCAAGATTTTTTACGGTCTGTTTGGGGCTTGGTGCTGGTCCCAAATCCAGGGGCCACCATTCTGGAGACCACAGAAGAGTGGCCTCCCCGAACAGCATGACCTCCGTCTTGCCTACGTTGCACTGGAGGCAGTTTAAGGCCATCCAGTCCGATATTGCCCTCATTCCGTCCGCAAAGGATTTTTGTATTGCGGGCGTGAGGGTTTGAAAGGGGAATAGAAGCTGAGTGTCGTCAGCATACGACACCGGGGTGAACCCATGTGCTCTTACAATGTCTGCCAAGGGGGCCACATACACATTGAAAAGTGTGGGGCTTAGACATGAGCCCTGTGGCACTCCCTTTGTGAGCACCCTTGAGATGGAATGATGGGAGCCCAATCTGACTTCTTGTTGGCGGCCCAAGAGAAAGCTCTCCAGCTAGGACAGAGCCACACCTCCTATGCCCACCTCCCTCAGATGACCGAGAAGTATCTCATGTGACACCGTGTCAAAGGCAGCGGATAAATCTAACAGCACCAGAATCATGGAACCCCCTCCATCCAGTGACATCCTGATGTTATCGGTCACTGAGAGGAGGGCAGACTCGGTGCTGTGATTGGGCCTAAACCCGGATTGAGAAAAGTCTAGACCCTCCGCTGCCTCGATGTACTTAGACAGATGGGTGTTCACATGTCTCTCGGTCATTTTGCTAAGGTACGGCAGGAGGGAGATGGGTCGGAGGTTTGAGAGGTCTGTCCATGGAAGTGCCGCGTTCTTTCGGATAGGGTTCACCACCGCTTTTTTCCACTCCGTGGGCACATGTCCTTCCCTGAGAGAATGGTTTATTACTGCTTGGATGTGAGGTCCAAGCAGAGTGCTCAGGGAGGCAACCATTTTGGCGGGCAGGAAATCATCGGGAGACCACGATTTTATGTGACTAATAAGGGAAGGAATATCTAAGTCACTGACTGCTGGAAATGTCATAAGTGAAATATCTCCATGTATGGGCAGAGTAGAGGGGATAGAGATGTTACTCTTTTGGCTGGGAGGTCTCATGATTTTATCATAAATCAGATTGATTTTATTTTCAAAAAACAAAGACATTTCATCACATAGGGATTGGGAAAAATCATCTGGGCTTTCACATGCTACTGGTTTTACAAACGCCTGTAGTATTTTATATAGTTCCTTGGAGGAATTGCCCGCCTCTGCGAGTTGCTGAGTGAGGCTGTTCTTCCGTGCCAGTTTGATATTTTTATAGTAATTAGACTGGGCTTCATGATGTGCTTTCTTACTTTCCTCTGTTCGCGTTTTCCTCCATTTCTTTTCTATCTTCCTACACCCCTGCTTCTCTATTCTGAGTGCTTCGGTATATCATACTTCCTGCTTGGAGGTGGGGTATTGTTTATGTAGCTTCAGAGGGGCTAGTTTATCAATTGCCTCTGTGAGAGAGTTGTCATCACCAATGTATTCAATGCTGGCAGCAATTCCTGTACTCACATCTCATAAATGCAACTCCTTAGTGGCCAGATTTGAAGAAATATTGATAAGAGGGCTCTCAAGTAGTGTGGCCTAAATTCGTAAGATTCTACTGTAAAGATGGCTGGTAGAATCTTTACGGTCAGAATTAAAATTTTAGCTCAAGAAAGAGGGATCCCATGTAAAAATTAGTTTGGCCTTAGAGTATGCTTGAGGACATACAATGCTTAAATTGTCTTCTGTTATCAAGATGTTGTTTATGGAGGGTCTCTTTATTTAGCATTTATGGACCTTAACTCGGCCTTTGACAATGTTAATAGGTTTAAACTCTGGTCCATTGTAGAAATGGTGGTGGTGGCACGAACTATCAATGATTTCTTGAGACATTCACACAAGAACCTTACAGCCACAGACAGATACAACCAAGGGAAGCATTCAGAAACCTTTGAATTGGCTAGAGGCTTCAGGGAAGTGTGGTAGCTCCACTTCTATTCACTCTCTATACAAATCATTTTGAGGTTTGTTTGAGGTTACAGGGGCAGGATACCCAAAGACTGGGTAGGAAGACTATTAGGGGTCCATTAGGATGACGGGCAGACTTTGTCCGCCCGTCATCCTACCTGTGTATGGGACCACCCGCCATAAGGGCGGTGGTCCCGTCCTACCTATTATGATGCGCCCGCCACAGTGGCGGGCGCTTCCCGCATTTGTAGCATTGCAGCGGGCGGTGCTGAAAGCACCGCCCGACACAATGCAAAAAATGGACGTTATGCATTTCAATGCACAACATGACAGGCACCGCGAGGTGCCTGTCATGTTGTGCATTGAAATGCCATGAGCACCCCCCATGCCCATGGAGTCCCTGGGGGCCCGCAACGGGCCCCCGCAGGGGGACTCCGCATGCCTTTCCGTGGCGGCATTGCCGCCACGGAAAGGCATTCACAAATGTCTATCCTAATATGGCCGGCGGTGTCTAATAGACACCGCCACCATATAAACCCTTTTCCGCCCCGGCCGCAAGGCGACCGGGGCGGAAAAGCGGCGGACGGTCTTTCCGTCCGCCGCGGCCAAACATGCCATCCTAATATGGCGGGGGGTGTTTTGTGTCAGGATGGCGGGCGGATTGCCCCTGCCAGGCCGGCGGTGGCTACCGCCTGCCTGGCGGGGGCAATCCGCCCGCCATCCTAATGGACCCCTAAATGTTTTGTTAAACGTGGTTGACACTCTTTTAATGTCTCAGACAGCTCATTGGCTTATGAATATGATAAAAACGTGCATGACAAATTTACTACAGTCAAGGAGATTTGTGTTTATCCGGTCACAAGGGCAGTGTTCAGTTTTGCTTCTTGCTTAGCCAAAAAAGTTGTCTGTTTACAAAATATGAATGAGCGACTACGAACTAGGTTTGCAGGATGGGCCATCCCGCCAGGATGTATGGGCAGAGCTGTTCCTTGTCCACCTTAAATTTCAAAGAGCTCCATCAGCCACTCACAAAGAACTTCTCACCAGTCTTTCATCCCCCTAGACCTCTTGGAGCCTTAGTAGGGAACGGGAGAAGTTTACAGAAACCAGAAACAGAAGGGCTTAGACATTTCACCCATTTCAAAGGCTGACACCAGATATAAATATTGGACCCACAGACCAACTCTTCAGTTTACTCTTGAACCTGTGGAGGGTCACCAGTAGGACTGCCTTGTACTTCAGAGGTATACCCTGCTGTTTGTGGCCTGCTTTGTACTTCAGAGCATTGCTCTGCTGCTACCAGAGGAATGCCTAGCTGCTTAAAGCCCGGCCTGTACCCTAAAATGACTAACCTACTGCTTAAGTCCTGTCTTGCTGCCTGATCCCAGTACTACCAGGCCCTGATCTTACTTGACCTCTCTGCCGCCTTCGACACGGTGCCCTACCAGCGGCTCTTGGACAGGCTATCTGCAGTTGGGATTTCGGGCTCGGTCTGGGAATGGGTTAAATCCTTTTTGGATTCCCGTTCGCAACAGGTCTGCATGGCTTCCTGCGCTTCCTCTGTCAGGAACCTGGCCACCGGGGTTACGCAGGGCTCCACCCTAAGCCTCCTCCTATTTAATATCTACTTTACTCTGCTGGTCTATCTGGCTGAGGAGCTGGGCGCAAAAGTAATAGCGTACGCTGACGACACGCAGCTGCTCTTTACTTGGGGTGGTTCGGACTTGAATACGGTAGCCGCCCAGACGTGCTTAGCCTCAGTATTTCATAGGATGGCCCAGGCTTCCCTCACATGTAACAAGGATCAATCGAGGTCCAACTGTATGGCCAGTTCCCCGCAGACTTCATAAACCGCTTGTGGCCACCTAACCACCCCAGCCCGCAGTCCGAGGGCAGGCCAGCAAAAAATCTGGGGATTTGGTTTAGTGAGGACCTACGATTCAGTAACCACGTGAAAAAACTGACAGGGGTCTGTTTTGGCACTCTCAAAACACTCAGTACATTTTTTCCTCTTCTCCCGAGAGTAGCCAAGGAGACGATCACCCGTGCCCTGATCCTGTCTAGACTGGATTATGCTAATGCTCTGTTCCTTGGCTTGCCTGGCTACCTGCTGCACAGGCTCCAAATTATTCAGAACGCCGCAGCTAGGCTCCTCTTTAATGCCTCAGGGAGATCCAGCGCGCGCCAATACTTACGGTAACTACACTGGCTGCAGGTGGCTCAGCGGGTGCAGTTCAAAGCTATCACTCTGGCCTACCGGGCCCTTCACGGGCTGGGCCCCATTTACCTTAGGAAGCGTTTCACTTTCTATGTGCCAAATCGCCGCCGGATGATCATCCCGCGCTTCCACAGAGTGCGGTTGGGTGGCCAGTCACTCTCTGTCAAAGCTGCTGAGGCATGGAATGCGCTTCCTCCCGATCTCCAACTCATTCCTGAGTTTCAACTTTTTAAAAAACATCTTAAAACACATCTGTTCAGCAAGACCCACTAATCTGAATCTCACCTCTACCCCTGCTCTCCCCCGTGCCAGGACACTCTAGAGTAACAGTGCACGCTACAAATGCAATATAACATATAACATAACCAGTGTGACTCTAAGGACAGGTTGGCTGATCTCCTGTTCTCAGCTACAAGGACATAAAATGATCCAACAACATTGAGCTCTCACCCGGACCATGCCTGAAGTGAGTCCTATCCTACAAGATGTCCTCCTCCAGTCCTGTACCCTTGGAAGTGGTGCTAAAGATGCCCCAACCGCCAAAAACAGAAACTTGGGACTTGAAAACGTTACCACCAAAAAGTGCTCTGAGACCCGGCAGGACACTGCAGCCCACTTGCTCGCCAGTTCACCCAAGGTTCATCACCAAGTGGACTGACTTCCTGTTCCTCCCGCTACATTCTTCTCCACAGCAGAAGATCATGTTCAGCAGCTCCTATTAAGAAGGATATCCGGCCCACTGGCTAGAGCCTGCAGCTTTGTCCCACTGGAGATTTTTCAGCTTCCAAAAAAGAGACTTTGGGGCATATTTACAAAAAAAGTCACACCGCAGAGCAGCGCCAAATTTGGCAGTGCTGCGCTCTGACATTTTTAAAACACAGGGATGCGACGTATTCACAAGAATACGGCGCACCCCTGTGTTTTCCCTTACACTGGTGCACAAAAAAGCTGCCTAGCTGTTCCAAGGGTGCCTGCGCTGCAGGGGCGATTTGTTTATGAGCAGGAAGGTATCAGTAAAGAAGATTTGCTCTTTCCATGTGTGCTGCATTCTGCAGCACACATGGAAAGAGCAAAAACGGGGGGAAATTAATAATTTCTCCTTGTGTCATCATTCTAACACCTGGTAATCCATAGCATTAGTTTTTTGTGCTGCCTCAGCCTTGTAAATCTGGGACAGTGTCAAAAGCAATGGGTGCTGTGGTGGAACGCCCACAGCAACACCCATTGCATGCCCCTTTGCTGCAGAGTACTGCAGCAGAAAGGGACATATTTACAAGGTGACGTCAAGCCATGTTAAGTAGCTTAGCGCCACCTTGTAAATATGGGCAATGGCACTATGCCACCTAAGCATTAAAAAATGTGACACTACGGGGGCAATAGGGTCTTGTAAATATGCCCCTAAGTCTGAAATCAGAACTTTTCACTGTGACTTCATCCAGTGGCTTTCCGTCGACGATGCCTCCTACTCGGTCACCGCCGGCTGCCTTGCCCTGTGGAACTTTACATTTGCAGACATTTTTCTTTAAAAATTCTTCTAAGTCCGAAGGTAAGCTGAGACAGGGCCCAATCAACCTCGTGTATCTAAACAATGCTCCACTGCGGTCAGCCATAACTTTGTCCAGGTCATGCACTACTAGATGCCCGCCGTTGACACTTTGATATTTTAGGCACTATTTTTCACTAAAAGCTTGTTAAATTCAGAGCTTTGGTTTTATTTAATTTGCTTTGGTGTCAAATAATGTATTCAATGTTTCTCTATTTTCTAAATTGGTGTTGGAATTTTTGCATGTGTTGTGTTTTCTCTTCATTACTGTTTGAATGCTGCAGGAATACGTAACACATTGCCTCTAAGTTAAACCTGACTGCTTTTGTGCCAAGCTACCAGAGTGTTAAGTACAGTATAATTTAGGGACTTTTGTGTTACCCCTGACAGTAATTGTGGTTTCTGCTTGAGAAGGGTTCTCATTCCCTCAACCAAAAAACAAATTTCCTACAATTAGCTATTATTAGCCAATTTAATTACATTTATTTCCATAAGAGAACAACATTGATGAATTTAGTATGTTTTATTATGAATATCTAGAGGGTATTTTGACTATATGTTTATGTATAGATAATTTTGTTATTAGGGTTATGATTCAACTAAAATAAACTTTTATTGAATTGAATTGAATTAAATTGAATGTAGAAGTTCTTCCAGTGCCCTGTTCTCATTGTCTGTTGTGAACGCTACAGCCAAGGCCATTTCTTAGCACCTATGGATTATGTTTCGAGGAATCTGATTGGCTGTCTCGCTGTAAGCATTTCAATGAGTGTGTTAATGCATTATACAGACACTTGCAAACCCATTTTGCAGACCTCTTCATTTTTAGGGCTGTTGCAGCGTTAAGTGGGTTGTAAGCAGCTGCATTGTGGTTCCATGGCAAAAGGGTACCAAATTGCAACACTTAGACCCTCATTATGAGAAGGTGAGAGTGGAATTAACACTCGGTTTTTCTGAGTGTGGGAGAACCAGACCCGATTTTACCATGTGGTAATTCCACACAGTAAAATCTCATGTGGCTTTGGCTGCAGCAGCAGAAGCTATACCGTGTTACCCATTTTTTTCTGAAGCGGGACCATGCAATTGAATACCCTCCTTGCCAGAGAACACCGTCCCCTTCCCACCACCACCACCGCCCTCCTAGCCCTCTGCCTTCTTCTCCCTCCACACCCAGAGGTTCCCCCTCATACATTTGCCACCTGCTCCGAGCAGGTGGTAAATGCATACAGTACACCGCACTGAACTGGGTATTCAGTGCGGTTTAACTATCAGAAAAATCGGTCTATTCCCTGGGGGTTAACTTGTAATTGCATGGTACTGGGGTGGATTTACCACATAGTAATGTGCAAATGGGAATGAGGTGCGTAGCCTCGAAAAATAGTGTTACTTCTTGCGGAGTGAGAGCAAACAACCTGCATAAGTTTTTGTGCTAGGACACTGAAAAGCCTGGCCTTAGAACTCCTCTATTTGCCACATGCATGTGTTGTTTATATGCTAACAGCTTGAAAAATCTTTCCAAGCAGCGCATGATTGCGAGTGCGTGCTGTATCTCGCCTCATTGGCTCTGGGCTCACCCTCTGCTTTTTTGTGCTTGCATGGCTTAGTTGTCTGTACTGCTGACTGTGAACGCGGACAAGTCTGGACATGCCAGTTCCAAAGTACAGGTTGCACAGCACACGTAGCCGAAAGGCATCAACTGAAGCGAGACTTCACTTTCTAACGGACAAGAACCTGTATTACCAGTAAAAAAAATTAAAATAATAACTACCAGGCTAATGTACATTCACAAGCAAAAGTCGTAGAGATACCTCCTTTGACTGTGGACGTGGGAGCTGCTCTCTGAATATTTGCATTTTTCTGTTTGTTCCTGAAGACAAAGCTAAGGGGTGGACCGTGTCCAAAAAGCCATAAGTATTTTTTGTTTTTTTTGTTTCTTTAGGTGTTTTTTACAGTGGCACACATGGCTGCATCTGCGCGCTTTGAGGCCACATACATATGATAGAGGTGAAACATAAACAACACAATCCCAGTCAACAGACGGGTCTTCAAGAAGCAAATGATGTGAGCGGGGTTGGGATCTGAGGGCCTTCACCCAGGGACTCTTGGAGGCGAGTTCAGAAGGAACACTGCTATGTGTTCATCCAGTGTCCTACTTAACACTATGGCCAGCTTTGCACTGTGGACAGTTCTCCGCCTCTTGCAGCTCCTGGTGGCGCTGCATAGGGTCGCTTTTGAGTTGGGTCTTTCTGCAGGAAATCCTAAAATCAGTAGAGAATCCACAGGTTGAATTACCTCAAAGATTGATGGAATTTTAAAATGTACTCCAGATATTTGAAGAATTTTAATCTAACGGCAAAGGGACTTCAACGGGGCACATTTTAAATTTTGGCAGAAGGCTCCTGCCACGCCCCACAATTTAGAGATATTGCCCAGGATGCTTGGTTTGTTCCCCTAATCGATCACTGCTGGCACGATAGGAGCTGGTTCGGAGGTAAAGTAGTTGTAGCTGCAGCTCATGAATGATTGTAGGCCCTGGGAATGGACCCCAAAGTGGGGCTTCAAACCCACGACCAAAATATCTCTGACGCGCTAAGAATATTCTTCAGGTGCTCACGAAATGGCGCGTCATGGTTTCAATGGAGGTTTCAGGCAAAAGGGACTCTGGCTAAAATGGCATTTGATTGAATGCCCTTGCACATTCGATGATGGAAGTTCTGCGATCAGGTCCATCGCCTTCATTACCTGATTTAAAGGGGGCGGGACACAGATGAGTGTAAAAGTCCCACTATCACCCTCTTCTATATTAATCCCATAGGGCTCCAATATGAGTTGGGTGCAAAGCGCCTGGTATTCAACACACAACAATACCCAGGGCATCTGTAACTTCGGTAACATAATGCTTTCTTACACTCAGCACACCCAGCGCCTAATGCAAAATGAAGGGCTCCCTACATAGTGTGAAGAGGGGGCCATGAGCCTTCCCAATCATAGTTATAGATTGAACGTGGGCTGAATGGAGCCTCTGAAGGGTTGAGGGTCCATGGTAGGGTTGGGGGCCGCCCTGCACAGCAGGGGCTGCAGTGGCCCTTCGTTAAGCCCCTGACCACAGGTGATTTGCCTAATGCCAAATACACGCTGCAATGTCGGAGCATTTCCAAGCACACTCTCTCCTTCTCAGGCCTCCTTACTCTTTGCTCCAGGAAGAAGAGAATTTGCATGGCAGCGTTTCTCTACTCACCCTTATTATAGATCTGCAAGCTTTGCAGATAGATTACACTCCTATTTGGAAAATTTTAATCTGTATGGTCGTTTATCCCAAGATATATATATATTTTAAATGACAGTCTCAGGAAGGGGGGAATAAACCACAATTAAATGCATAACACAAGACACAGAAGTTAACATTTCAAAGTCGATCCACATTAAAAAAGTAAAAAGAAACAAAATGGTGGTAGCATAACCTGCCGTATCAGCTTTTCATGGTGTATTAATGTTCATATTCGAGCCGAAATTAGGCGGTAAAAAACATGGGGCAGATTTACAAGCCCAGGCGACAAATTTGCGCCACCGCTGAGCCACTTATGTGATGCAGCGGCAGCGTAAAGCAAGTGTCATGCTGCGACAGATTTACAACATGACGCATCTAGGGAGATGGCTCATGCCGTGTACCCCTACGCCACATTATACCTGCGCCAGGTATAATCTGGGCGTTTCGTTGCAGGAAAGCCTCGGAAGAGTGCCTGAGTGAAATCTACAAGATTTCACTCAGTCACTTTTCCGACGCCGCTGGGTCAAAACCTTGCGCCTGCACAATGTTAAAGTTAAGCCGGTTTGGAAAAGTGCTGGAGTTGTGTCGTGCCCGCGACACTACTCCAACACTGCGCCAACCTTACGCTGACAGATACGACACGCATCTGCCTATCCTTGCGCCACGGCGCCCCGCATTGTAAATGCGGCGCATCCGTGGTGGCGCAAGGGTGATGTTGCATGTCGCATTAGTTCCGGCACATCCCTGCTGATTTCCAGAGATGCGCCAGACATCGTAAATGTGCCCCCATATTCTTAAAGTAGTATGGGGCAAACACACACATGCTAACAAATAAAGGGCCAACCCAGTGCAATACTTCGTTCTAGAAATGTTTATTTTATTCTCGATAGCAACTTAACAAATTAAGGGAATTCATACACTTGGTGATGTCACAAATTAAGTAAAACTTTATTGGGTTGCTTAAGTAAACCATTGTGGTAAAAAAATAATCGCATCAGCACCTAACAGTCATCAATTTCAGTCAACACACATTTGTACGCCGACAATAAGAACGAGTTTAGAATGTGCAAGGGGAAACAAAACCACGTGCTGGGCCTTTAGTACAAACTATAATGGTTCGATTATTTAGAAATGTATTTACAGAACAAAGCTACTCCTGAGGCGGAAGCCGGGAGACAACAAACGCACCTTTTTAAAACTTATTTCTTGTGTCACTGAATGATATAAAACTGTATTTTAAACCTGCGCACTCACCCTTCAGGCATCTCCTCCTGGGTTAGAAGTACGCTGAAACAGCGAACCTTTCGCTGCAACGAGGCCGCCAGAAAAGTCAATTCTGCCGCCATTACCGGCGAGGAACAGAGGCCACGCCCACTTGCAGGCCACGCCCACCCGCCCGAGTATATAAACGCTGCCGACAGCGCGACCCAGTTAGAACAAAGCTACTCCTGAGGCGGAAGCCGGGAGACAACAAACGCACCTTTTTAAAACTTATTTCTTGTGTCACTGAATGATATAAAACTGTATTTTAAACCTGCGCACTCACCCTTCAGGCATCTCCTCCTGGGTTAGAAGTACGCTGAAACAGCGAACCTTTCGCTGCAACGAGGCCGCCAGAAAAGTCAATTCTGCCGCCATTACCGGCGAGGAACAGAGGCCACGCCCACTTGCAGGCCACGCCCACCCGCCCGAGTATATAAACGCTGCCGACAGCGCGACCCAGTTAGAACAAAGCTACTCCTGAGGCGGAAGCCGGGAGACAACAAACGCACCTTTTTAAAACTTATTTCTTGTGTCACTGAATGATATAAAACTGTATTTTAAACCTGCGCACTCACCCTTCAGGCATCTCCTCCTGGGTTAGAAGTACGCTGAAACAGCGAACCTTTCGCTGCAACGAGGCCGCCAGAAAAGTCAATTCTGCCGCCATTACCGGCGAGGAACAGAGGCCACGCCCACTTGCAGGCCACGCCCATCCTCCCCCTCTACCTCCCTTAAGGATGTGCATTCATCGGACGCGCAGCGGACGGGCGCAGCGGGCGCGCCGTTTGCGCGCCGAAGGCGCGCCTAAGGCAAGCCCGTCTTCGCCCGTCCTCGCCAAGTCATCGCCTCTCGCCACCCCCCCTGGCTCGCCCAGACCTTGTCATCGCATACGCTATGACGGTAAGGAACTCCTACTTCTGAACCCCTACCAAAAATGCCCTAACACCACTGGCATCCTAGGTCTTACGCATTTACAATGCACCCACTGCCACTTCTCCACCAACGCACCCACCAGGGTACGGTGTGACCTCCCTAATACTACAATATCGCCACTAAGGATATTCCAACTCAACTGCAGATCCCTCGTTAAACACCACCCGGAGGTGAACACGCTTCTTCAGGAAGAAAACCCCGACGTACTATTTCTATGCGAAACATGGCTCCAAGATAGCTCGACCACCATCCCCAATCTATCACTCCCAGAGGAGTTTAATCTGGTCACCATCAATCGTGATTCACGCGGTGGCGGCATTGCCATTATCTATAAAAAACAACTGACCTGTTCCTTTGTTAAGGAACCTCTTCAAGATTGTGAATGCGCCCAATTTAAAATTAGTGTGACCCCCCAATTTATGCTATCTGGCCTATACATCTATCGCCCTCCAGGCCAGGCTACAAAATTCATTAACGCCCTTCTCGAAACGGCGACAACGCTCACCACTAAGTTCGCCAACTTCACCATCCTAGGTGACCTGAACCTACACTTTGATGCGACTGGTGACAATACCATCATTAATCTTCTTGCCGACCTCTCGGCTCTGCAACTTAATTCCCTCGTCCTCACCTCTACCCATATAGCTGGACACACCCTAGATCCGATCTTTTCTAACATACATGAGGCAGCAGCAGAAACCCCCATCCCTCTGGGATGGACGGACCACCACCTAGTTAAAATGAGTGTCCCGGCACCCCAACGTCAACGCAAAACCGAATCCTTTCAGAGTCTAAAAAGACCTTGGCACAAACTTTCCCCACCTGACTTACATGAAACCCTTGGTGAATTCCAACACGAGGCTAACCAGGATATAGACGCGATCTATTCTTCGTTCACCAACTGGATCAGCAACGGCCTCGACACTCTCATCCCAGCCAGGCCGTCGAAAGGACGCAATACACCCTCCAACCCATGGTTCGACGACACCCTTAGGACTATGCGCAAGGAGTGTAAAAAGGCTGAGCGCATTTGGAGGAAGCAATATGATAACCAGGACAAGGCGGTGTATCTATCCAAGCTCAAGACCTATCATAAAGCTATTAGATCTTCCCGTGCTTCTTTTTATTCCAACAAAATTAACTCCAATGCGAACCCATCCAAAATCATTTTTAAACTAGTGAAAGAGCTCCAAAGCCCTAGGACGCCCCCCCCCAAAATTTCCTCCCACGAGCAATGTGAACAGCTTGCAACCTATTTCATCGAAAAAGTTCAGAAAATTTATGCAACCTTTCCACAGACTGTTCCCCTCAAGGAAGTACCACTGACCACGACCCCTAACATCCTACCTTTGTCCCAAATCCCTGCCATCACCGCTGCAGACCTGACCAAACTAGGCAAGAAAGTGAAGTCTGGCTCTCCAGCTGATCCCATGAGCCCTTCTCATTTCATGTCTTCGATGGACTTCTTTTCATCCCCCATGCTGAACATCCTCAACCTCTCCTTCTCCACAGGACTCGTACCCATCGCTTGGAAACAAGCATGGGTATCACCGATAATTAAAAAACCCACCCTTGACCCCACCAAGCCAGAAAACTTTCGGCCTATATCCCTTCTCCCATGGATGTCCAAAATTGCCGAAACCCATGTCAACGAGTCTCTTTCGAAACACCTGGACAATCACGGAATCCTGGACCCTTCCCAAAATGGCTTCCGTGCAGGCCATAGTACGGAGTCTGCCCTACTAGCCACCACGGAGCATCTCCGGATGATTTTAGATGCCGGTCATAGTGCTGCGCTGATCCTCCTCGATCTCAGCGCAGCCTTTGACACGGTATCCCATAACATCCTGCTGAAACGTCTGGAGACGACCGGGGTGACTGGCCCCGCACTTGCATGGTTCCGATCCTTTCTCAAGGATAGATCATTCAAGGTGTCAGCCCCTCCTTACCTCTCTAAACCTCACCCCATCGCTCAGGGGGTCCCCCATGGTTCAGCGCTGAGCCCCTCTCTCTTTAACCTATACGTCCAGCCACTCACGGACGTGGCTAGAGAATGGGGGCTCACGCTTGTATCGTACGCGGACGACACCCAGCTGGTTGTCACCCTCTCGGAAAGCCCGTCCCTCGTGGCATCCAACTTCAAAGGGGGTATGTCTGCTGTGGCCCGCTGGATGACGGACAACTACCTCCAACTCAACGCCGGAAAAACCGAGGTGCTCCTCCTGGGCCGCAACACCAGCCTTTGGAACGAGCACTGGTGGCCGTCATCCTTAGGCGACACCCCACTCCCCAAAAACTGTGTGAAAAATCTGGGAGTCTGGGTTGACGCCAACCTTAGTTTCCAGTCCCACACAAAAAAGGTGGCAGCCACCTGCATAGGCCTTTTAAGGAACCTCAGGCCCATACTTGGGCTCTTCGATGCCAAGGCTCGCCAGCTCATTATCCAGGCCACCATCCTATCACGCCTGGACTACGCTAATGTTCTCCTGTTGGGAGCTAATAAAGCGGAAACAGCTAGATTCCAACGCATTCAAAATGCGGCAGCCAGAACGCTGGTTGGCCTCCCACGGAGGTGCTCAGCCAGAGCCACCATCCGCAAGCTCCACTGGCTACCCGTGGACCACAGAATCCAATTCAAGGCCTTAGTCATGATCTTTAAGATCGTGAAACTGGGAAGCCCCCCTCTGCTTCGAAGCCTTGTCCAACCTTACGTTCCTGGTCGTGCTCTTCGCTCTGCCAACCAACTCCTCCTGTCAATCCCTAGGTTTCGACTTTGCCGAACTGGAGGCCGCTCCTTTGGGGTCCTTGGCCCCAAACTGTGGAACGATCTCCCCCTTAGCATTCGCACTATTGACTCCCTCCCTGCTTTCCGTAAAGCAATCAAGACTCACCTCTTCCCCGCCGCCTAGTTTCCCCCTCCCCCCCACCTCAGATTAGTTTGTCTGTTCTTAGCGCCGGGACACCCCTTTGCCGGGGTAGCTGTTGCGCTTTACCAAATTCAGAATAGAATAGAATAGAATAGAATAGAATGTATTTTTCGAGCCTTGCCATAGCTCAGATCACATCGATTCTACCACAGAGCTTTACATAGATGTAAGTATATGTGATGTAAGTATATGTACAAGTAAAAAAAACAAAATCACGGAGCAACATTAATATTAGAGCATGCTTGATCTCCCGAAGCCTTCAGGACTCATGTGGAGGAAAGGACTTTTATGTTCATCGTCTGCTAGTGTTTGCTTTTGCAATATGCAGAGGATGATATGGAATTAAAAAAGTGTAGGAACTAATTGCCCCAGAGTACCTGTGTGCTACTGAGAGTGTCACTAATCTCACATTAAAAGTATTTAGCTCCGGCGAGAAGTGCAGGTACTCTCCCTTTAAAATTACAGAAGAGCTGGTACTGGCACTGGCTATATGTGGTCTCCTACCAAACACCCATGTTGTGGCCATATTATGGAAAGTGCCAGTTTTGTGCAGGGTCCTTTGGTATTACAGAAAGGGCCGCAGACGCTTGAGCGCCCCCGTGTGTAAAACATGTAGCGCTGGTGCACATATAGCACCAGTGCTATCATCAGAGAGTGTTCCCTCATTTGCATGGGGGCATGGCTCCATGCAAATGAGGGAATCCCTTTGCCTCTGCGCCCCCACCATATTATAAATGCAGGCGCAGAGGCAAAGAAGCCGCCAGGAGGCGCAGTAACAGTGCGCCACCTCAAAGTTGGCGCACTATCAGTGCGCCCCCTGATGGCAGCCCTCTGGAGGGTAAACCTGGTTCTATGCAACCCCCAGACATCCCTTTGCTGGCAGATACAGCCACTCACTGCACCTGCCTACAAGGGGACCTCTCTCCTCTTAATATTTCAGACCGGTTGCCGTCTGCAAAGTGGAACACTGAGCGGCTGCTTCAAAGATTCTTAATTTTTCACTTGAATGCCCTTCCCCTAGGGCAGCATGACTTTTCGGCTGCCTTAGGGGCAGCACATTCAATGTCACTTTCCCTGTTTACGCCTGGATCACTTGTTTTAATGTGCACTGTGGCGAAAACAAGGAAAGTGCACCCTATATGTAATAGGGCCCCAGGGCCCTTATTACCGATAGGGTGCACTTTCCATTTTTGCACCACTGTGCACCTTTAAAGCAGGTGTACTGGGTGCAAACACGGAAAGTGCGCCCTATCAGGGAAAATGCCCTGTACTTGGGGCAGCCTCGAACTAGCTCTGCTCCCAGGGAAGCACATTAAAGAGAAATACGAAGCAGCTGTATAAGAGTTGCTCTGTGTTTGTGCAGGCGGCAACCAGTCTGAACTTATAAAAGGAACTAGAGATCCCCTAGCAGGCAGGTGCAGTGAGTGACTCCACCCGCCTCAAGGGGATGTCTGGGAGGGTCCCTGGGACTCCCATTCATCCCTTTGGAGAGCAGCATTTAGAAGGCACACTGAAAGAGTGGCACCTTTTTGTGGCACACTTTCAGTGCACCTTATAAAGATATGTTTGCCTCAATGCCCACGTTTGTAATACGGCGTTGGCACAGAGGCAAATTGATTCCCTCATCATTAGATGGCGTTCCCTCATTTGTATGGGGGCATGGCCCCATGCAAATGAGGGAACACCCTCTAATGACATGTCCAGCACTGTATGTGCGTCAGCACTATCTGTATTACAAAAACTGTGGCACAAGCATTTTCAGCGCCTTCTGTATTATCAAAGTGGCCCTGGGGCGCATAAAGCAGGCACAAAAGTGCATTGCGCCCCTGAGGTACTTGTGTAATATGGGCCCAGATGGTTATTGCTATCCAAATCAAAGGTATTCAGTTTTTGGCCTTGAAGGATCACCTCAGAGGGATCAAAGGCTGTGTGGGCCCACCAGGAGATGAACTTGTGACCTTGAGGACAAACACAGATGTGTGAAGTGATTGCATTAGTCCACACACCATTACACCCGGCAATAATGTAAAATAGTCTTTTGAATCAGAAAGCTCATGTTCCAGGCTAATCACACAGTACAGGGCTGTTTAATTTAAGCTGTCATATAGAAGGATTAAAAAACATAAACTGGTTGTACTCCTACACACCTTAAAAGTAGTGCTGAATGACTACTAACAGCAATGTGTCGGCCAGTGTAGTTACAAAGTCCAGATGTCTTGCTAATACCAGCAGGTACCTCCGCGCGAGCCATGGTCTTACAAAAATACTCATGACGGACTAGGGAAGCTCAACCTCAGTCATTTACTGTTGCTTTCCAGCTTTCTTCTAACCAGGTTTGCGCCCTCTGTTGTCGAAATTAAAAATAAGACATTCAGGAGAGAACATTATTCATTTGAGCTCGTGCTGGCCCTCTGCAGAAGCTTTATTAGTTAGAGCTCAAGCTTAACCTTATAGTCCAAAATCTTGCATATAAAATGAAAACCCTAAAGGGTCCTACTCCTCTATACCTTTAACGTTTTGTTCTATGGGGTCATGTGGCCTCTGTTGCTCCCGAACCACCAAAAACCTCCAAATCTTATTAGCAACAGTATGGTCTTAAAAACAACCCATAGCGATATGATCTTTTTCATTTAAAGTCCTTCTAGCTGGAGCCATTAAGTGCACAACGCTTGTCGATATCACATTTGTCTTTCCCACAGATCAGAAGGAGAGGATCAGATTCCGCCACCTACTTCTACCACCTGTGCCTCCCACTCCTTACACTTGCATTGCCCATTTGCACCACTGGTGCTCCTCAAGACGGTATTACAAGCAAGCCAGCTTTCCTCAAAAGAGATTTAGACGGTTCCTATTTTATTTGTAAAGTTTTATATAGCGCGGACTAGATCCCAAAGGATATCAGAGCGCTTTACAGTTGTAGGGAAGGTAATAATCAGAACTTGAGTCAAACATGGGTAGTAAAATAAACATAAGATCAATAGTTCACGCGTAACAAATCAATTATAGTCCAGGGAGGACAAAGGGGGCTATATGAAGTAGCGTGGTGATATAAGGGTATTAAGTGAATAATCAAACATGAATAATAGTCAACAATATAGTAAAATCTAAACATGAGTTATATGGGGCTTATACTAAGCATTGAATCAAGTGGTAAGCAGCTAATAAACATTTACAATCCTGGGTGCACGCGTGCTGGGGAAGAAAAATCATATACAAGGGTGAATCATGCTATACAATGAACGACACCTTTCGGGCGGAAAATAAAGTACAAGAAAGGTATATATAATATTTTGAAAAAGTATTGTAAAATATGAAAACGGGTCACTTTTGGTTGGTAACGTACAGATAAAAATAATTTGCAGTGGGCCACAATGCTTGGTACCTGTGCCTTTGCACCTGCTGCACAGATGACAGATGTGTTCCTTTTTAGGTCAAAGCCTACCAGACAGCTAAGCTTGGGGACATTCTGAAGACTGACCGAAGAATGCATTCTGCCTATTGCTTACCATCGGCTTTGTGTTTGTAACTCACAATTATTTGCTTTCTATTTGCTGGCTTTATTTGTTTTAGGCTGGTCATCGGGCATTTGTCCCTACCATGGAGCATACCCTGTTTACTGCATTCTTCGCCGAGTGCTCACTTTCTGTAAACAGGCCTTTACATTTTATTTTTATCACATTTGCTGTGCTTTCAAAGACAGAGGTCAAATGCCGGACTCTGTCTTCCGAGGGAGCTTGATGTTTACTTTCCTTTTTCTGACTTCAAAGTGAGAGGATTTATCAATCTGGGGGTGTAAAAGGAAATGCTCACAACAAATGTCTGTAAATGAACTGTGCAATTATTTCAGAATACATCAGAGTTAGGAAAACACACATGAAGCACCTTTTTTGTAATTCTGAAGTGTGATGGAACCATATATTGTAACATAATCAAAACAAACCAATAGACTAGGGGATGCCAATTCCAATTATTATTTGTGCTCTGTATAGGTTTATGAGTAAAACTGTATGTCTTTGCAAATGTAATACCCATTTCAATTGATTTTTTTGTATGTAATGGTAGTGCACTATCACACAATGCATACTTCACTCTATGTCACACCACTCTACACCACTCTACTCCACTCTATGTCAATCTATGCCCCTCCAGACTATGGCACTCTAGTGAACTCCACTCTACACCACTCCACTCTACGGAACTCTACACCACTCTACTCTGCTCCACTCTTCACCACTCTTCTCTACTTCACAACTCTACTCCACTCTATGCCACTTCACTCTACCCCAATCCACGACACACTACTCTACGACTCCCCACTGCACTCCACTCTGCAACACTCTATAACACTCCACTCTATAACACCACTTCACTCTACGATAATGACCTTCACTATGCAACACTCCACTCTATCCTACTCCCCAACACACCACATTACAACACTCCAGTCTATCCTACTCCACTCCACTCTATGCCACTCTACTCTACGACACTCCACTCCACTGTACGCCAGTCTATGGCACTTTACTCTGCTACACTCTACTCTACAACACTATGCCACTCTACAACTCTCCATGTCACTGAACGCCACTCCATTCTACTACACTCTACACCACTTTACTCTACTCTACGACACTCTTTGCCACTTCACTCTATGTCCCACTACTCTAAGTCCCTCTGCTCCATGACACTCTGACACTCAACTCTACAACACTCTATTCCACTCTACAACACTCTACACCATTCCACTCTATGACAATTTATGCCCCTACACTCTACGCCACTCAATGCCACTTCACTCTATGCCACTCCACTCTACTCTCAGCTACACCAATCCTCTTTACTTTATGCCACTCTACTTTACTTTACTATACTCCACACCACACGCCTTCACACTACTCTATTTTACTACATGCAATGCCACTCTTCTTCACTTTACTCCACTATACTAGACTCCACTTCATTCCACTCTGCTCCACTCTGTGACACTCCACCGCATTCCACTCCTAAACTCTCAACTCTACTCCCCTCTACACTGTGCCCCTCCACTGTACCACACTCCACTCTACAGACTTCACTCTACTCTGCAGCACTCTATTCCACTCCTTGACACTCCACTCTATGATACTATAATCCACACAATGCCACTTCATTGTGTAAGTCAATATTCCACATTACACCCCACCATTCAATTTCCCTCCACTCTATACCAACCACTCTATGCCACTCTACAACACTCTTCTCCATTCGCTCTATGCCGTGCCGCACTGCTTTACTCAACTCTGTGCCCCTCCACTCTGCTCTACTCTACAACACACTACTCCACTCTATTCCACTCTACACCACTCCACTCTATGTCACCTCCTTCTACAACACTCTATGCCACTCCATTCCACGACATCCTACCACTCTACACCCTGCCACTCTGTCACTCCACACTATTCCACTCTACTCCACTCTACTCCACTCCACGACACTCCACTCTATTCTACAACACTCCACTCTATTCCAAGACACCCCATACTCCACAACACTCTACTCCACAATGCTGCACTCTACGAAACTCCATCCTACGCCACTCCTCAAACCTCCATCGACTCTACGCCATTGCCTGACAAACTGCGCTACTCCAATCTAAGACGTTGTACTCCACTCTATGCCACTCTCTTCCATGCCACTAACTTTTAGCAATGATGAACAGCAGCTACGCTGGTGAGCAACATGGCTAAAGCATATTGTGCCTAAAAAGGTCTTACCAGGAAAGATCTCTTGCAAGTGCTTTCTTTACTGGAAATTCCATCCGCAGGTAAAATATATCACCTTCTCAAAACTTGATAAGTGGTATAATTTGAAACAGACCTTAGCTTCTCCCACCTGTTCTGTATTGCTCCCACATACCGGGAATCACAGGGGACTCAGAAGAATTGAAGATTAATTACTTGGGGAAAAGTGAGGATATCCTTGCCTCCTGGTAAGAGGTGCTGATTGTGGTATGCTATAGCAGTTATGTTATGTTGTGTTATTTAGATACCTCTTTCCAAACCCATTACGAGGCAGAAATCGCTTTTCTGGGTGGCCCAGACTATTTGTATAGCATGTCATACCCTTGGTAAGGTTCTGAAGAGCTCTGATTTTCAAGCACCTGGGTGCCCTGGAGTCACTTGCATATTCAGGATTTCGTGCTGACCCTACACATATAAGCGATCAAAAAATAACTGGTGATTAGGCACTCCCCTGTGTATCCCCAGTAGTATGCAAATATTAACTCATAAATGGTACCAAAATGGAGGAACTAGAGGTCACCAACCACTTTCAGAGAAACCACAGGGATTCCATAAGTGAGCATAGCCCCTCCACCCGCCTCCCCCCGAACATCCAGGGTTATAGAAAATTCAATAGTCAAGCCCAATAATAATGCAGGGTTCTTTATTTCAGTCTTCAGAACAGATCCAAAAGGTTTCTTCAAATTCACAAGCCCTCACACTTCCATAAACACATTAAGCCAACCTTATGGCAACTATGCCTCTGACTTCGTCAGGGCTACAATTAATCACAAACATCCTTTAACATAATTATTCACAAATTTAATGAGATCAATACAACCGCCGGATCAAAAGGTGCAAAAAATACAAAAAAGTGTGCATGTTATAAAACAAATTAAGCAGTTTGTTATGTTATGTTATGGTATGGTATGGTATTTACCCATTACGGGGCAGAAAGCGCTTCTGTAGGTGGTCCAGTTTCACTATTTATATCGCATCTCACTGCCTTGGCGAGGTTGTGTACGGCTCTGATCTTCAGGACCCGAAGTCACCTGCATATATTTAGGATTCTGTGCTGACCCTGCACATGTAAGACCCGCAACAAGCAATATATGGAAGCGGCGAGCAGGCCACAGTCCCACCATCATTTAACCCACGGCCATAGGCAGTGGTACTACATCTTATAGCACTGAAGCCTTGGTGCCTGCGAGCTGTGGCAGAGCTGTAGGTGCGAGCTGTAGCAGAGCTGTAGGTGCGAGCTGTAGCAGAGCTGTATGTGTGAGCTGTAGCCAGTGTTTTTTGGTGACTGAGGCACGTTTCCTCTAGGAAGCTGCCTTGCCCTTTAAGGCTGGGCAGACTACAGCAGATGTAAACCTACAAAGGTAAACCTGGGCAAGGTTTTATGGAGAGCCACAAACAAAAAGGCAGCAAACACGTTGCACAATTCAATATTTGAAGTGGCTGCTTGATGCTGCGCCTCCTGAACAAACAGGGCACTTGTATTCGAGGTGGCTCAATATTCTGATTCCTTTATGTTGCCATATTTATGAGTTTTCAGATTAAAAAAGATACAGAAATCAACCAAACCACATTTAGGTGAGGGGAGAGTAGAAGAGGGCAGCAGGGCTCGTAGGGGCATATTATCAAGGACACCCTTAAAAATTATCGCCGGTTTAGAGGCAGAAAACTGCCGCTAAAGCGGCGATAATGGGCTTGATCATATTACCTTGAGAATTCCAATAGAAGTCCATGTTCAGGTGTGAACATGGGCTTATATTGGAATTCTCCAGGGCATATTATCAAGCCCATTATCGCCGCTTTAGCTGCAGTTTTCTGCAGCTAAACGAGCGATAATTTTAACGCCTTCCTTGATAATATGCCCCGTAGTGCGCATCTCTGAGGCGAAGCAAAGCTCAGAGCTACACTGCCTGCCCTGGGACAGATTTGCAAAGATTTCTGCAGGATCAACTTCGGAGATCCCAGGAATCAACTCTGTTTACACGATCCATTCCACAATTATCTGCACTAGAAACAATCCTGAGAAGTGTGGATTATCTCCGAGATGCAGACGGAATATAAATAAGAGGATACACAGGGCTCCTGGTACATAGTTAGGTGATATTAGGCATTAGCTGGTTCTGAGGAGCTCTCAAGTTTCTCCTGTTTGCTCCACGGAAAATCTATGTGGATAGGTCCCTAAGCATCCACATAGTCCCCTGGTCCTCCTTGAGGTGCAGAAAAACTTGACTTATCATATTATGGTCTCTCAGCAGCGTGGAGCATGATGTGCTCACTGAATCCTTGCAAAGGTTGGGGTGCATCATATGTTCCAGTCAACAACACAATCCTATGCAACACACTTTACCCATAGGAGGTGTATAGGAGGAACTAGGCACGGCCTAGTTGGAACAGGATGTAGGCTTCTCTAGTGGTGTCCTGGGACGGGCTTGGTCTATCCCTATAATGGTGGCCTTGGAGCAGGCCTGCATTCTTCAAACGACTAGCATAGCGAGTGATAGAGATTTGCCACAAAATAGCAGCTTTAGGGTAAATACAGGCTTCCACATTAGTGGCAATCACCCGGGCAGGATGTTTACCAGCAAAAGGGGGGATGATTGTAGAGTTGGAGGCCTTTCCAATTAATGGCAATCCCGAAAATAACGGCATATTTGAGAGACTCTTTTACATTATTCTCTATGTTTGTTACTTTAATAGAAATTCCCCTGTCCGAGGTTTGCTCACTCCCATTGGTTCTATTGTGGTTGGGATTTTACCTCCCTAAATTCCAACTCATAACTCACACTCACAACCCAGTGGATGGGTGTGTACAGAGCAAATACTATTTCTATAGTTAGATGCAGTAGTGTCTATAGAGCAGGATGATCTCTTAATTTAGAACAGCAAGGTCCTTTTTCAGACTCACCTCCAGACAGCTTTTATCTGTCTGATATTGAAAAGACATATGTGGGCAATACCAAAACTTTATGCATGCCCATTGATTATCATTGGTTGACTTTCTAGTCAATCTCATTTGCTTACATCTTATTCAATGGCTTTCCTTACTCTTTTTGCTTTGGTCTCTCCAGTGCCAGGGGCATATCTTCTCTCCCCACTCATCCATTTTCCCCCAGCCCTACTGGGGCAAAATGGATGAGTGGTTGCTTTTTTATTATTTTTATTTTCAATGTACATAGATATATTTTAGTTAATTAAAAATACCTTTTTAGGTAAAAGAAAACTCAACCAAACCCACAATACACCCAACAATACTGAAAGAAATTGGGTTTTGAAAATTGTTTTAGGATTTTTTAAAATTCAAATATTACTTAGAAATATAATTAATACATTTAAAAATTGTATACTAGCATAACTAACACATTGTTCAGTCAATATGTTATAAAGATTTCAATTAAAAAAACTACCAGCCCATCTCACCTATAACCTCCGTCGGAAGTTAGAGGTCGGAGGTTGTGGAGTAATGAAAAGAGAAGCTTGAGGGCAAAGACAAGGAGCAAGGCCAGAGCCTGGTTTCAGCTCTAGCTTAAGACAACGCTGAATATGTGGCTGCCGTGAAGAGCGCTTGGGTGCTCATGCTGTGGCAAGGGGGACAAGTATGTGATGCCTGGAGGCTGAGGCTCGAGGTACGGTGCCCATCACCGTCAGACCATCTGATCACACCAGCCTCTTGCCTTCAACGGGGGCTGCTGCCAGGAGCGGTAAGTCACATGTACAGCTGGGGTACTGGTGGGCAGAAGAGGTGCTGTCTAGGTGTTTGAGTGTCTATGTTTCTGGGCAATGGCCTTCCGCATACTGCATATGACAGGGGGGTATGTCCTGGTCCCCTTCATTAGTCTGGCGGCCTGGTGCTCAATGCTGCAAGTTGTTTGGTGGCTTGGAGAAGGCCCTCACTGCTCTTAAAGAATTCCGCTCCTTTAATCCACACCATACACCAAAGCCATAGTGTCCATAGCAGGAACCTCACCTCCTGCCACTCCTTCTTTCTTTGGTCTTGCTCACCCCCTTTGTTTACATTTGCTTAGTCCCTGGATCTACCTCTGGGCTGGGGGATCTTGTCATAACTGAGAAGGAGTGACCTCAGCAGAGCACGGAGTCTCCTGGACCACTTGGAACCTCTATTTGTGCTTAGTCAGAACAACATCTCTCCTGTGGTTACTCATAAGGCCTGTTGAAGTGATGCGTTCAGGAAGAACAGGAGCCACTGATTCTGATGCCTTCTTCAATCCTGCCTCCACAAAGAGACTGCAGCGACAAATCTTGACCAACACTGTGAAAAACATGAAAATGAACTCAACAGGTCATAGGGTGTCACAGCAAAGTTTACAGAAGACAGCAGCACTGCAGCTGCTCTTATCGCCCTTTGACTTCTTTAAGGCTCTGAGGGAATATACTATGGAGAGCAAGGAAGAGGTGATGGTTATACATAATCAAAGGGACACGGAGTAACCAGAGCTGCAATCAGCGACTCTGGTCATTGACGCCAGGGCAAACTATTGAAATATTGATGCAAAGAATATGAATATTTATGTGCAATCTTGCTTCCCGGCAGCATTAAAAGGGGTCCTACCAAAACAGATGACACTCAGGAGTTTGTTGACTCCAACCTATACCGCTTATTATGATTGCCCTATTTCTCCAGAAAGTATGACTTTCCTCCTAGATCTGATCCGTTAGTTCTAACATCTAGACGTAATAGGGGACTAATCCAGCCAGACTCATGTGATCTGTGCCAACAGCGATACTATAAAATTCCATTCTTGTTTGAGGATGGCATACAAAGAAGTAGTAAACAACAAAAAATGCCCAAACCACAGTGACTCGATACAATTTTTCGATATAGGGTAAGAGACACTTTATTATCGCTTCCCTAGACACCATTATTTTATGTCAATCATTTTATGTTTTCTATAGTTTGAAAAAATTGCTGACAGAAAAAAGACATTGATTGCAAATATTTACAGATATTTACAAGGCTAAACAAATTTTAGCAAACATTTAAGGCAAAGACTATTTATACATTTAGAAACCATTAGAACACACATTAGAAAATGTTGTAACAACAGACATTATAGAAAAAATAATACAAACATTTCAATTACGAACAACAAATAGCTTGCAAACACTAAATGAGAGAGACTGGAGGTTGGGAAGATGAATGATTAAATGTCTTATATATTTTTAGTGCTGGACCAGCCGGTCCTAGCTGTAGTGCAACAGTGATACTTTGTATCTCCCAACCAATACTGCTGACGCGTTTCTAGACCAATCTTTATTGCGAGAAATTCAAATTCTGCAGTACAGAGCAGCAGCTCCAGCCACAGAACGCTGAAATCAACAATTCGATTCATGCACAAATTAGAGATTAAATCAAGAACCCAAACTGATGGTAACACCGCTGCCTATGGATCCTGCCAGCACTCGGCACTACCTAAAGTAAAAGGCTTCTCTGCTTGGCCACGTTATTCATTAAACGGACCTCCAAAAGACCCCCTCTGAAATTCTACACTGAGCAGCCTTGATACAAGATACATACAGTCCTGATGACAGACCAGTGACTCCAGTCTGGTCTAGAAACGCGTCGGCAGTATTGGTTGGGAGACACTGGGGCTACAAATACCTCAGGGTATTGGGATACCCAGTTAAATGCACTACAGGAGGTAGTAAAAGCCCTTAATTACCAGCCGCGGCCCGTGGAGGGAGTTACGGTGGGGCAGGGAGGCTGGGAGGGGGAGGGGCAGGGTGGAGGGTGCTAAAAACCGGCATATAGATAATTGCAGGTTAGAGTCACAACAGTACGTGTTTTGTGAACTGGAACAGCAAGGTGTTATATAGTGCGAAATAGTGTGCACTGCCTCTCTGCCCATGTATGGGATGAAGCAAATCAGGCAGCATTACTACTTACAGGAACTCACTGGCCAGATGCAGGCATCCTACCAACGAGAACTTAAAAACAGAACAACTCTGGTATCACCACGCTCCTTTTTCAACCTGAATTCAAGTCGAGTGTAACACAGGACATCCTAAATTGGGGAAACATCTTGAACATTTTAAGAGGTCTGCACACCTCAAGGCAGTCATCTCCCCTGACCTAAACTCTACTGAATTCTTACCGCCAAGGGACTCGCTGTGTACGGAGCCCACTCTGGTTAAATTTGCCTACAGCTCACTCCCTCAGATGGTCCTTACTTTTAAAGAGAAACTCTGGGACTGGGGGCTAAAGGTCACTGAATTTCGTGGGTATGCCTAGCCACCAGCATAGATCACCAAGCCAATAGAAATGTTCTATATTTGAAGTGGTTCACCAGGACTTATTGCAAGCAGGCAAGCAGAATAGCAGAAGGTGAAACCATATTCTATTTTACAAAATGCTACAGGAGTAGAACTTGCTACATCAAAGAATGGGCACAGCACGTTATCACATAACATTGACATCCATTCAAATGCCCTAGGGTCGAACATCCCCGATAGAGCACAAGGCTGAGCTTGGCTGCCTGCAACGTTTGGTTCAGGCACTATAACCTGATGGGAGGCCTCACTGGATCCATCACCTGGATCAAAATTATTTACGGGATTTGAAGTCCTTCTTAATATCTACTCATGGAATGTGGCAGGTCTTCAAAACTAGCTAGATGCTGTACATACCTATACAAATTTCATATTATTATCTCACAAGAAACCTGACTGGAAATACCAGCTCCTTTAGTCAGGCTCAGAGAAGTCTTTACTTCTGCTGGAAAGTCTGCGATTAAATCTTTTCCGCCCCGGCCGCAAGGCCATGCTAATATGGCGGGGGGATTCAGGAGAGGATGGCGGGTGGATTGCCCCCGCCAGGCTGGCGGTGGCTACTGCCATCCTGGCGGGGCAATCCGCCCACCATCGTAATGGGCCCCTAAGTATTGAGACAAGTTGGTTAAAAAGATGGCTATAGCTTATTGGCAGTTAGACTAAGAGTCCTTAATGGTCGTTTTGATGGGGACATCCAACCTGGAAAATCCAAATCTATAATCAATTACAATAGCCAGTCTGACATTGTTCAACCTGATAGCTAACTATTCCATTGATTATCACCCTGAAAGTGTTCATCATCCACAGAATCTTACCACTAGTTTTATACCAATAATAACATTGTATATGAAGAAGTGCAATTAGAGAATTGTAAAAGACTTAGATGGTGTGAGGAGTTGTCCTTTGATAGCAAAGACATTATCCTGCAACTCTGGAGGGACTCTAGAAGAAGGAAACCTGGCTTCCTGGAATGAATACTCAAAGAAGATTCTTGAACTATGCTGGTGGAAACTTCATCCCAATGGGTATGAAGAACAAAGCCCCGTTACTCACAACCATACACAAGCAGCAGAAGAAACATCTTGCTAGACAAATACGTTACGTAAAGAAGTTCCCCAAGACCTTTACCAAATTGTTAACATTATAAATCTGCTGTGACAATATAGAAAGGAAATGTGGGCAGCAAATAAACAACATCAGGAGGAATTTTAGGCCAAACTTCTTTACACTTGTAAGAAGAAGAACCCACAACACTTTTGGAAAATTATAAATTCACTTGATAATAAAAGTGGAGCAGCATGTAACACCAACATTAATGAATTATCTTAGGTAATTTTTCTGCAAGACCCCATCTCACATGTCAGTTCAAGCATAGCTAATGCTTTCCCGAGAGGTGCACATTCCTGAGACATCTTTATTGAAGTATGGAGCCTGGCTTTTGATGAAGGAAATAGCGTGGCAGTTGAGAAAGATAATGATGCAGTGCCTTCCACTAGTCAAATTTATTCCAGTGTACAACTGTTAACAGTGATACAAAAAGGCAAAAAGGATGGAGAAATGGCTTACCTCAGGCCTTTTTGAAACGTCAGCTCTGCGTGCTGGGCAGCTAAACTTTGTTCGGTATACAAGGCAGTAGCGGGAAGGGGAGAAGTTCCATGCACCTGGAAGGGGTCAATCAGATACTCTGTTTTCATGGACGGAGACAAGAACAACCCGGATAACTATTGTCTTAGAGCTCTTTGGACAATGGGGCAAGTATTTTGCAAGCCTACTCCAGCACGATCTGCAAAAGTGGGTTAGCGATCACGAGGTGGTTCCCTGGAATCAAACAGGCTTTCATTCTGGATCTGGGACACTTTCAAGCCTTATGGCACTTTGGTTGTGTATGGAAAAGTCCTTCACTAGTAAAACCACTCTATATGCATGTTTTGTTGAATTAAAAGCCGTTTTTGACAGTGTACCCAGAGAGATCCCTTGGCAGAAGCTAGCCCATTGATGTATTTCCACAAAATTAGAGCAAGTCAATTTTGTATACCAACACATGGATCCAGGTAAAACTTGGTAAGGAAACCAAGTTACCCAGGGAAATACACCCCTCATCCGGTTTGAAGGATGAGTGTGTCTTGGCACCGCTCCTTTTTAATTTATTTATCTCTGATCTTTCAAGTAACTTGGATCAAGATGATTGAACACCCACCCAAATTGAGCAGTAAATTGGTCTTGAATCTATTATAGGCAGATGACATTATTGTTGAGTAAGATGAGGCCTGGGCTTCAAAAACTATTGAATGAACTGGAGGCCTTCACAAACACAAATAAGTTGATCATACACTTGAACAAAACTGTTGAATTTGAGTATAACTATATCGGGGTCACCGCTGACTCCTGATGGCACCTATATAAAGCAAAAACTCCAGGTCAAGCCCAAAGTAGGGTCTCTTATATTTTCATTTGGTCTACTCTCAAAGACAGTGGAAGGTGCGACTTTTGGCCTTTTACTAAAATTTCTTAGTGCTAAACTGATCCCCACCTTTACTCATGGGAGTGAACTAATGAGAGGAAAGCATTCTGTACTTGTACATAACCTGATAGCTAAAACTTACCAACATATATTTGGTCTACCAACATTTGCTCCTCAATCACAAGTGCATGAGGAGTTTGGCATTGTAAAACAGAGCTTAGCGAGATATGGAGCATTTCTCAAAGCATGTAACCGAGTTAAAATGGTCAACTAGGATCCCTGGACCATTTGATCTGGCAAGAGTTGAGTGCTTCTAAGAGTTCCTCGGTACATAGGGATTATATGGTACCCTCCCTCCACCAGTTACAAGCTTCCAATTTGCTGGTGATCCTGTGTACAAGAATTGTATTTAAAAGGATAAAACATAAGCAAATATGCTTATTATAGAGGATAAAAGAGACCTGACCAAGCGCACAAATTCATGGCAGATCATTAACAATTATTCCTCCCCTGGACCACAACCTTATTTGTACAAGTGCTATTCACAGAATTTAACAGTATGTTTCAGCAATATCGCTTTGGAGCCCTGCCAACTCTGGATAGGCTGCCTCATTGGACCAAGGTGCCAGAAAATATAAAATGCGTACTTTGTGGTAAGGCTGAGGAAATGTTAATACATATTTTATGTATTTGTCCTAAATTCGTAGCTGCACAAAACAGTACCGTAGGTAGCCCCTAATTAAGGGGTCGATTACGATGGCGGACGGAAGGACGACCGCCGTCCTGGAGTAGGCGGAAAAAGGCTTTTTTCTGTCCGCCTGCCGCGGACCCTCCGTCCGCCATATTAGTATGGGAAAAACTGTCAAATTTCCGTACGCGGCGGAAGAGCACGCACCGCCGCGGAAGTACACCCGACCCCGCGGCGGACGCAACCAATCCAGAGACACCGCCGTACGGAATGACGTCTCCGACCGTCCTCTAAATCACGATGGCAGAAAACACACATAAAATCGCTGCGGAAAAACAAGCTGCCTGAACACGGCGGACTCACCACAGCGGAGATACACACCACAAGCAGATCGCCGTCATGGACCCAGCGCTACACGCATTTCCGATACTCTTCGTGCTCCACCACCAGCAAGTCATGGCCCATCACCAACGACGACGCAGGTACGCCAACACACCAATTGACATCAGAAGGGGAATACCTTCCAGGGCTGTGACGTAGGGAGGGAGAGTGTCATGTTTGTGAAACTGCCTTTACGATCGCACCAACATATCAACAATTCAAGTACACAACCAGGAATGACAACAACAAACCACGACACATGATTGACTTGCTTTATTAAACATAATAGTGGTATAATCGTACACTACCCAAGAGCATGGGCACTGGGTACAACAGAGCAGGTACATCAGAGGCAGAACATGAGGGCACAATGCAGTATCACAACAGCAACAGGGCAGTGTTTGCAACAGAGCAGGTACATCAGAGGCAGAACATGAGGGCACAATGCAGTATCACAACAGCAACAGGGCAGTGTTTGCAACAGAGCAGGTACATCAGAGCCAGCACATAAGGGCACAATGCAGTATCACAACAGCAACAGGGCAGTGTTTACAACAGAGCAGGTACATCAGAGCCAGCACTTGAGAGGGCACAATGCAGTATCAGAACAGCAACAGGGCAGTGTTTACAACATAGCAGGTACATCAGAGCCAGCACACGAGGGCACAATGCAGTATCAGAATAGCAACAGGGCAGTGTTTACAACATAGCAGGTACATCAGAGCCAGCACATGAGGGCACAATGCAGTATCACAACAGCAACAGGGCAGGGTTCACAACATAGCAGGTACATCAGAGGCAGCACGTGAGAGGGGCAATGTGCATCAACAGTCCATTGCACTGAACAGGTACATCAGAAGCAGCACGTGAGAGGGGCTAAGTGCATCAACAGTCCATTGCACTGAACAGGTACAGCAGAGGCAGCACGTGAGAGGGGCTAAGTGCATCAACCGTCCATTGCACTGAACAGGTACAGCAGAGGCAGCACGTGAGAGGGGCTAAGTGCATCAACAGTCCATTGCACTGAACAGGTACAGCAGAGGCAGCACGTGAGAGGGGCTAAGTGCATCAACAGTCCATTGCACTGAACAGGTACATCAGAGGCAGCACGTGAGAGGGGCTAAGTGCATCAACAGTCCATTGCACTGAACAGGTACATCAGAGGCAGCACGTGAGAGGGGCTAAGTGCATCAACAGTCCATGGCAAGACACAGGTACAGCAGAGGCAGCACTTGAGAGGGCACAATGCAGTATCAGAACAGCAACAGGGCAGTGTTTACAACATAGCAGGTACATCAGAGCCAGCACATGAGGGCACAATGCAGTATCAGAACAGCAACAGGGCATTGTGGCCAACAGAGCAGGTACATCAGAGCCAGCACATGAGGGCACAATGCAGTATCAGAACAGCAACAGGGCATTGTGGCCAACAGTGCAGGTACATCAGAGGCAGAACATGAGGGCACAATGCAGTATCAGAACAGCAACAGGGCATTGTGGCCAACAGAGCAGGTACATCAGAGGCAGAAAATGAGGGCACAATGCAGTATCAGAACAGCAACAGGGCATTGTGGCCATCAGAGCAGGTACATCACTGGCTGCCCAAGTACGTGTGTCAAGCGACCCGTCACAAGGACAATAATAATGTCAGGGTGGTGACATTCGTCAATCTACACACAATGTAAAATTACATGTGAGTGATGGCAACTAAACCTCACACCACAGAATCTAGTGGAGTGCTTCAACTACTCGCCTCGGACACACTTCCAGCACCAGAAACTGGAGTGTGAGACACAGCCACCGATCTACTGACTGACACATAAGCCATAGACCCAGACACACCGCCAGCACCAGGAGTTTGAGCCACAGCCACAGCTGTAGTGACTGACACATGAGCCATAGACCCAGACACACTGCCAGCACCAGAAACAGGAGTGTGAGACACAGCCACCGATCTACTGACTGACACATGAGCCATAGACCCAGACACACCGCCAGCACCAGCACCAGGAGTTTGAGACACAGCCACAGTTGTTGTGACTGACACATGAGCCATAGACCCAGACACACCGCCAGCACCAGAAACAGAAGTGTGAGACACAGCCACCAATCTACTGACTGACACATGAGCCATAGACCCAGACACACTGCCAGCACCAGAAACAGGAGCGTGAGACACAGCCACAGATCTACTGACTGACACATGAACCATAGACCCAGACACAATGGCAGCACCAGCACCAGGAGTGTGAGACACAGTCACAGATCTACTGACTGACACATGAGCCATAGACCCAGACACACTTCCAGGACATGTCCCTCTACACTGACCAACAAATACCATGCCTGCATCTGACACATGAGAGTGGCGGACCCACACAGTGCCAGTACCTGCAACAGGAGAGGGCACAACTGACACAGTGCCACTACATGATGCATGACAGCGTACAATAGACACAGTGCCACTATCTGACACATGAGAGTGAACTGCAGCTGACCCACTAGGACCACTGAAATGATGAGCCACAGGGCTGTATGGGCCAGGAGGCAGGGTGGCCCTGGGAGCTGGGGAAAGATGTGCTGGAGCGACATTGAGGTGGTCAGGTGTCACTGGTGTGTGCCTCCGTTTCTTTGTGAAATGTTGGGGCACCCCGGACATGACTGGACTGGTAAGTGGAGTGGCATCATCAGACATCAAAGTTGGATCATGTGCTTGTGGTGGTCTGCTCTCTGGGGACGTGCTGGACCCTGCCTTCCGTTTCCTGTGGGCCTGCCTTCTGCCCTCTGCATCATGTGTAATGTGGGATGCAACAACATTGTACTCCTTCCTCTGCTTCTACGGGGCGTGGCTGGGAGTAGAGGTATGGGGGGACTCCGCCGCTGACACATGTGTTGTACGTTCCTGAAACATCAGCCTGAGTGCAGCCAGGGGTGATATATGCCTGTCCTTGATGGAGCTCGTGTCCATGGGAGAACCCTTGTCCATGGGATGTGCCTTGGACGTGGGAGGTGTCCTGTCTCTGGAATGTCCCTGATCCCTGGGCGGTGCCCTGTCCCTGGGTGCAGACTTGTCCATTGTGGTGTCCCTCTCCTTTGAAGCTACCTTGCCCTTGGGAGTATCCCTGCTTTTTGGAGGTGCCCTTTCCTTTGTTGTGTCCTTGTCCTTGGGAGTGTCCCTGCTCTTTGGAGGTGCCCTTTCCTTTGCAGTGTCCTTGTCCTTGGGAGTGTCCCTGCTCTTTGGAGGTGCCCTATCCTTTGTAGTGTCCTTGTCCTTTTGAGTGTCCCTGCTCTTTGGAGGTGCCCTTTCCTTTGCAGTGTCCTTGTCCTTGGGAGTGTCCCTGCTCTTTGGAGGTGCCGTATCCTTTGTAGTGTCCTTGTCCTTGGGAGTGTCCCTGCTCTTTGGAGGTACCCTTTCCTTTGCAGTGTCCTTGTCTTTGGGAGTATCTCTGCTCTTTGGAGGTGCCCTTTCCTTTGCAGTGTCCTTGTCCTTGGGAGTGTCCCTGTTCTTTGGAGGTGCCCTTTCCTTTGCAGTGCCCTTGTCCTTGAGAGTGTCCCTGCTCTTTGGAGGTGCCCTTTCCTTTGCAGTGTCCTTGTCCTTGGGAGTGTCCCTGCTCTTTGGAGGTGCCCTTGCCTTGGGAGTTTCTTTTGTGGGGGACGCCTGTGTAGCATGTGAAGCTATTTCCCCCAACACCCCTTGATGATCCTGTGTGTCAACTCCAGTGTAGCTCACGTAGTCTTCGGAGAAAGATATCCCAGTCCTAGGGGATGGTGTCTGTGCCCTCCGTGCCCTACCTTGCTGTCTGTGGCTGCTCCTAGTGAAATAACCTGAATAAGAGGCCGGGTCTGATAAATCACTCTCCCCTGAAACATCAAGTGGTGTGGATGGTGGTACAGAAGTAGCACCCTGTCTATGCGACTGTACAATGGCTGAAGACACAGTGTTTGCCAATGACTGAACTGTTCTGTGGAGACCAGCAACATCGCCATGCATCCCCTCCATGAATGCCACCATCTGCCCCAACTTCCTATCGTGGTCTTGGAATGCATTGATCATGTTGGTCTGCCCTACACACAGCTGTCGCAGCAGATCTACTGCCTCAGCACAAAGTGCACTTTGTGACACAGGGGCAGGCTCCGCGGTGCCTGCACCGAAGGCAACTTTGCTCCCCCTCCTCTGGCGAGCATGAGCAGGACATGTTGCAGTGGGTGGCAGTGTGGGCCCTGTGTGCTGTGTCCCGACTGAAGGTGTCGATTGCCCACTCCCTATCTGTGACAACAGTGCTGACTCACCAACACTTTCTGAGGATGAGGACGATGGTGTCTCCACATGTGAGTCCTCAGGGACGGTTCTGTCCCCCTCTACGTGGCTGCCCTCTTCAGTGTCAGTCTGCGTGTGTGTCATCTCTGATCCGGATGCATTGCCACCACTCATCTCCATCGTCTGTGTGTCAGTGCCCTCGGCCAAAGCTGGAAGAGAGAGGGAAGAGATGTGAGCCTAAGTGCCACACTCACGTACTGAAGGTTACAAAGTCACACCGTTCCTTACAGTCGATTGACATGTAGCACCCATCCTGGACACGAACCACCCCTACCACACATCCTCACATCATAGATCCGTGGGTGTCTGTGAAACATGTACATCATACAAACAGGGCAAGTGCATGCAGGCTACCACACATGTCATGCCATGGGTCACCAGCCCTCAACGGCATGTCCTGGAACCCTCAAATACAAATCACCTGGTATGTCCACCTGGCGGACATGGGTGCTACCGCTCACTCCGCTAATGCCACCAACATGCAATATATGCAAAAGATACGCACCACGAATGTCAACACTGTGTCTGAGCACAGGCAGGAGTGGTGGTGGTGGTGGTGGTGGTGGAGGCGGTGGTGGTGGCTGCACAGCTCACAATGGCAGCTGTTGGTGTGGTGACACAGGCCGAGGTGGTGGAGGCAGTGATGTCCTGGGAGCCTGATGGCCCTGGTAGTCTGCTTAGCCTGCGTCGTCCTCTGCGCCTGAGCTGGCAATGGGCTCGTCCCCAGGGAGTCCGGGCTGTGAGGGGGGCGACTGGTGCTGGCGGTTGCTGCTTTCGCCAGTCAAGTTGCGATCACCTGAGGAACAAGATTATCATGATCAATGCTGTGGACATGACATGTTTTTGGTACCAACACTACAAATCAATGACCTCTCGCACACACCCCACCCACCTCTCTCACCCACCCCACCCACCACCACCCTCCCTGTGGACATGGGAGCCTGTTGGGAGTTGTAGTGCTGGTCTCTCACACACCCCACCCACCTCTCTCACACACCCCACCCACCACCACCCTCCCTGTGGACATGGGGGCCTGTTGGGAGTTGTTGTGCTGGTCTCTCACACACCCCACACACCACCACCCTCCCTGTGGACATGGGGGCCTGTTGGGAGTTGTAGTGCTGGTCTCTCACATACCCCACCCACCTCTCTCACACACCCCACCCACCTCTCTCACACACACCCCACCCACGACCACCATCCCTGTGGACATGGGGGCCTGTTGGGAGTTGTAGTGCTGGCTGCTTTGACAACATGCAAGGCTGGGAAGGTAGGAGGCAACATTTGTGTTTGGTCATGGTGTGTGCATTTGAGGCCAGGACTTCACATTTGGGTGACTGTGTGGTCAACATGCATGGATTGGGGCCAGGGAGATGTGTATTGGCAGTTGTGCATGGCAGACCATGGCAGTGTTATAGTGGTGATTGGTTTGTACTTACCAGCCTCTTGTCCCTCCTCGATTCCTTCCAGGCTCTCAGGGTGCAGTATGCCCAGCACCTTCTCCTCCCATTCTGCATATGGTATGGGCTCTCGGGGGAGTGCCGCCACCAGTGTGGTGTGCCCGCAGGTGGTTCTTCGCCCTGATGCCTTTCACCCTTGCCTTGAGGTCGTGCCACCGCCTCTGGATCTCGTGTTTGGTGCGTGGCACGGTCCCTGACGCATTGACTCTGGTCACTATCCTGTCCCACATGTGTTTTTTGGTTGCCAAGGTAGTCTGCTGGACTAGGTTGCCGAAGAGATGTGGTTCGACATGGATGATTTCATCCACCATGACCTTCAACTCACTGTCTGTGAATTTGGGGTTTTTCTTTGGTGCCATGGTGTGTGATGTGCAAGGTGTTGGTGGGGTGGGTTGTGCAGGTGTGTGGTGTGTAGGGATGGTGTTGTGTGCGTTTGTGTGGTGTGTGTGTTTGTGTGCAGGTTGTATGTGTGTTTGTGTGTGTCTGCTGTTCGTGGTATTGTGGCTCTTGCTTGCAGCTATGCTGTGATGCAAAGGACTGTGGTAGTGGGAGGGATTCTTTTTATACTCTGTGTGTTGGTGGTGTCCCAATGGTTGTTGGCAATCAGGTGTTCTCTGGGTGTGGTGATTTTGGTGCATTTTTCGGTGCTTGGGGGGTGTCATTGGGGCGTGTGGTTCCTGGGGGTGGGTGTTTCAGGTGGTTGGGTGTTCTGTTTGGTGTGTTTTCTATTTACTTCCGTCTGCCATTTTGTAATCGGCTTGATGGCAGGGATGGTGTTTGTGCGGTCCTTCCGTAGTCATGGTCCGTTTTCCGAAGTATGGTCATGCCGGAGGGATGTCACAACCCATGTTCAGCATGGTACTGCAGGATGTTCTGAATGCCATGATGCTTTACAAGGATGATTACATCCATTTTCCACGTCCGGCAGAGTTGGCAGCAGTCAAAGGGGACTTCTATGCCCTGGCCCAGTTACCACACGTAGTGGGTTCCATTGTTGAGACACATATTGGTCTCATACCACCCCAGGCATGTGAAGCTGTATATAGGAATCGGAAGCACTACCATTCGATCAACGTGCAAGTGGTGTGCCTGGCTCACAACATCATCTCGCATGTGTGTGCCAGATTTCCCGGTTCCGCCCATGACTCCCACATCATGCGGAGCAGCATTGTCCCCCAACTAATGGCTAATCTGCATCCAGAACTTGCGTGGCTTGGAGGTGAGTGTGCTGAAAGGACAATTGTGTTGTCAGTGTGTTGTGAGGACAATTGTGTTGTATGTGTGGCATGGTGTTCCCACAAATCCTGGTAATGAAATTTGTGTCTGTCATCCCCCCACCTAGGCGACTCTGCGTACCCAAACCGGCGGTGGCTGCTGAGCCCCATCAGGAATCCTACTACCCCTGGTGAATTGCGTTATAATGATGCCCATGGGAGGACACGTCGAGTGATTGAACGTACTTTTGGACTGCTGAAGTCTAGGTTTCGCTGCCTGGATAAAACCGGAGGGGCCCTGCCATACTCAGCAGGCAAAGTATGCAAAATCGTGATTGCCTGCTTCATGCTCCACAACCTGGCCTTGCGCAATAACATTGAACTTATCATGGACCCTGAAGACCAACAGGTTGCTCGGCCTCCCATCCCACCCATGTCGACTGATGAGGATAGTGGTGAGGAAGAAGGTGTGGACCAGAGGCGTCAGCTCATTGATCGCTATTTCCCTTGAATGTGAGTAACTACCGCTTGTGCAGCCAGACAATGCGTGATGTATGTTTGGTGGTGGAGTGTGGATGTGGTGTGTCTATGATGCCTGTTCTGGTATGTTCTGTTTGCAAGTGTGTGGAAGATGGTGTACATGCAATGCTCCCTGATGTGTGTCCTGTGATCCACTTAATTGGTGATGAGTGTGGTTTGTGGGATGTTGGAGTACAGTGTGTTGTGATGGGTGTGAATCTCTTTCCTGACCTGTGTTTGTTGTTCTCTCATTATCCCTAGGTCACTCCCACAGAGGCATGATTCTCAACAACATTGATCCCTGCACCTGGTAACGTTACATTCTAAGACAATCATGTGATTAAAACATGGAGGCCACACATCATTGAGTGTTTACATGATGTTTATTTACAGGTTGAGGATTGATGTTGCTGCATATTTACAAAGAAGTGTTGGTGGGGGAGTGACAGTTGAAGGTCATGGCAGATGAAACACCGTGGGGACACCACGAAGTGTGATGTCCAGCTAGTCCAACAGATGTGTGGCAAGGCTTGGCATTGTGGGACAGGATAGTTTGCAGGGTGAATGGCAGGCTCAGACAAGGGTGAAGTCATTGGCACCCCCTGTTAGAGCGGGTAGATGGGGCAACACCACTGCTCTCACCTGGATCCAGCCTCGGACGACCCCTCCGTCTTGGAGCCGGAGCGGAGACAGCTGTGGGGGCAGATTGGTCAGGGGCCACCTCCCTGTCCGTGGGCTCAGGTGTGGGTGGCGGTGGTGTTGGTGAGCGGTCTCGCTGGGAACTTGGGTGAGGGGGTGGTGGTGTGGTGCGGGATAGCCAGTCCCTCCACAGAGCAGTTTGCTGGCCCATGAGGTCCACAATTTGATCTATGCGGGTATCAATAGACCGCAACAGATTACTGCTCTCTTGTGAGTCTTGGTGGGCCCGATCAGACTGTGCCTGCGACAGCTCATAGGAGGCATTGACTCTGGCGATGGCTTCCAGGGTTTCGGCGCCAGGATGGGGTGGGTGTCCTTCCCCACCTCGCCGGACAACTGCACTCCTGGTTGTGAGCTGTGCCGTCACCTGTGTCCTCTCACGTCCACTCTCCCTGCTTGCCTGGGATGTTGATGGTCCATCATCGGCCGATGGGTCAGGCAGGGTGGCACAGGCAGGAGTGGTGGTGGTGGTGGTGGTGGAGGTGGTGGTGGTGGTGGCTGCACAGCTCACAATGGCAGCTGTTGGTGTGGTGACACAGGCCGAGGTGGTGGAGGCAGTGATGTCCTGGGAGCCTGATGGCCCTGGTAGTCTGCTTGGCCCCGCGTCGTCCTCTGCGCCTGAGCTGGCAATGGGCTCGTCCCCAGAGAGTCCGTGCTGTGAGGGGGGCGACTGGTGCTGGCGGTTGCTGCTTTCGCCAGTCAAGTTGCGATCACCTGAGGAACAAGATTATCATGATCAATGCTGTGGACATGACATGTTTTTGGTACCAACACTACAAATCAATGACCTCTCGCACACACCCCACCCACCTCTTTCACCCACCCCACCCACCACCACCCTCCCTGTGGACATGGGAGCCTGTTGGGAGTTATAGTGCTGGTCTCTCACACACCCCACCCACCTCTCTCATACACCCCACCCACCACCACCCTCCCTGTGGACATGGGGGCCTGTTGGGAGTTGTCGTGCTGGTCTCTCACACACCCCACCCACCACCACCCTCCCTGTGGACATGGGGGCCTGTTGGGAGTTGTAGTGATGGCTGCTTTGACAACATGCAAGGCTGGGAAGGTAGGAGGCAACATTTGTGTTTGGTCATGGTGTGTGCATTTGAGGCCAGGACTTCACATTTGGGTGACTGTGTGGTCCACATGCATGGATTGGGGTCAGGGAGATGTGTATTGGCAGTTGTGCATGGCAGACCATGGCAGTGTTATAGTGGTGATTGGTTTGTACTTACCAGCCTCTTGTCCCTCCTCGATTCCTTCCAGGCTCTCAGGGTGCAGTATGCCCAGCACCTTCTCCTCCCATTCTGCATATGGTATGGGCTCCGGGGGAGTGCCGCCACCAGTGTGGTGTGCCCGCAGGTGGTTCTTCGCCCTGATGCCTTTCACCCTTGCCTTGAGGTCGTGCCACCGCCTCTGGATCTCGTGTTTGGTGCGTGGCACGGTCCCTGACGCATTGACTCTGGTCACTATCCTGTCCCACATGTGGTTTTTGGTTGCCAAGGTGGTCTGCTGGACTAGGTTGCCGAAGAGATGTGGTTCGACACAGATGATTTCATCCACCATGACCTTCAACTCACTGTCTGTGAATTTGGGATGTTTCTTTGGTGCCATGGTGTGTGATGTGCAAGGTGTTGGTGGGGTGGGGTGGGTTGTGCAGGTGTGTGGTGTGTAGGGATGGTGTTGTGTGCGTTTGTGTGGTGTGTGTGTTTGTGTGCAGGTTGTATGTGTGTTTGTGTGTGTCTGCTGTTCGTGGTATTGTGGCTCTTGCTTGCAGCTATGCTGTGATGCAAAGGACTGTGGTAGTGGGAGGGATTCTTTTTATACTCTGTGTGGTGGTGGTGTCCCAATGGTTGTTGGCAATCAGGTGTTCTCTGGGTGTGGTGATTTTGGTGCATTTTTCGGTGCTTGGGGGGGTGTCATTGGGTCGTGTGGTTCCTGGGGGTGGGTGTTTCAGGTGGTTGGGTGTTCTGTTTGGTGTGTTTTCTATTTACTTCCGTCTGCCATTTTGTAATCGGTTTGACGGCAGGGATGGTGTTTGTGTGGTCCTTCCGTAGTCATGGTCCGTTTTCCGAAGTATTGTTTCCGTGGCGGTGGAGGACGGCGGTGAGTTCCGTTGGAATGGCGGAGTTATCCTAATCACACGGCCGGACCCTCCGCAGGTATGGCGGCGGTTGGGCTTGTTCCCGCGGTCATGTTCGTCCGCGGCGGTGGGTGTTCTTTTGGTTCCGTCCGCCGGGGACGGTGTTTGTTGTGTTCCGTCCGCCGCGGACGGTGTTTGATGTGATCCGTCCGCCACGGTCGGAGTTTCTTGACTTGATTATCCTAATCGCAACCGCGGATTCTCCGCGGTGCGGTTGGGAGTGATTTTGCCGCGACCATGGCGGACGGTACCCTGGCTTATAGGGTTGTTTTTTTCATGCCTGTGAGATCTATTAAATAGCACGTTATGCATTTTACGACCTGTACCAGTATATCGCATTAAGTTTTTCAAGGATTTATATGGCCATTTTCTGTGTTTGCACAGTAGTGATCATGACCTACATTTGGCATGGCATTTTAAGCACTCCTTACGTATGCATGCTCCTGTTAGAAATAACTCACCCATGGCTTGAATGTGCACAAGGCATTTTCGAGGTAGTATTATGATAAGCACTTTATAATTAGTATTAGACATGTAATGGTTTTAATTATCTATGCATGATAAATAAATGTGATCCTGCTATAACACCACAACCAAAATTTAAAATGTAATACAAAATGAATAATAATATAGTATATTTAAACATATAAATAACAATGTAATATTCAAATCAATAAACATTGATATAGATTTTAAAAAACACTACCCACTTAATTCCTCCAATAAACTCTACTACCAAAAATGTAAATAGAATTCACATTTTAGAATTGCAATACCATCTCAAAAAATAATTACACATTTAAAAATAGGGAAGAAAATTTACCTCTGAGCAAAGAGCAAAAAGACACTCTTCTGATCTGCTCATCAGAAGAGTGTCTTTTTTAAACTATCTTTTAAAGACCTTTTCAGATGTGCTACTTATCACTGGACGGCTACCACTTAAAGCCAGCTCTTGCATGCATACAGTATTTTGAATAATACTAGTGACAACTACTGATAATTATTAATATAATAAGATAATGAGTGTGAATCTACATGTTTCCACCCCAAGGTGACACTCGCCCATTCAAAGTGGGAGGCATTGATACTTGCCAATCAGGGATTATCCCAAAATATCCAGGTCTTAAACGAGTTGACCTTAGTGACCAGATGAAATAAGGTGGGAAACAAGAAAGCTACTCTTTATTTTGATTTATTTCTTGGTGTGCATTGTGTTACAAATTCAGTTGGGGGGACCTGAACCTTTTTACCCTTTTTATTCAGTTTTTGGGAGATTGCTGAAGCGTTGTGTACGTTTTCAAGTGCCCTGCTTATGTATTCCCTACTAAGCAGCCATTTTGATTAGTCTGCTTTCACCACATAGTTAGCAGTCTAGCTTTTTGCGCATGGCCCTATATACGAGCGGCCGTGGTGCCGACACTTTAGGCTCAGGTAGGGTGCTCTGTGACACCGCTATGCATCATTTTAATTTACTTCTTGTTGTGCATTGTGTTACAAATTCTATTGGGGGGGGCCAGGGGCATTTTCACCCTTTTTATTCAGTTTTTGGGAGCTTGCTGAAGCATGGTCCACATGCTCTAGTGTCCCGCTTATTCATTACTAAGGGGCCATTTTGCCTGGTCCGCATCCACTGTACAGTTAGCGATCTAGCTTTTCACGCACAGCCCTATTTAAGAGCAGCTGTGGCGCGGATTTACCATTGCACACCACAGATAAGCCCGTCTGCACCCTTCCGTGCCTGAACAGGCCCAGGGGCCAGGAACCCTGCATCCTTTCAGCCAGATAGAATGGTATTTTCCTCTGACCAACTTAAGGTGCTATGCCCCATCTATTCAGAGGCCTGTCAGGTCTCCTTAAACCATCAAACAAGTTATAAAGCTGCACTCATTGCAACTTCTCACTTAGCTCAAATGGTAACTTTTACAACCCTTCCATTGAAGATGTTACTTGCTTGCCTTGTTTAGAATGTTAGGAAGCAAATTTCACTTCTTCAAAATTAACTATTGCTCCCTCTCAAATCATCAACATCATATATACAATCTCCTGTTGAATAACATGTCCCTGATGCCCTGTTTCTGACTGAAGGGTGGCTACATGAGGCTTCTTCACCTGATGTCATTCCCGCACTACCCCCAAACTACTGCACTGTTAGAAGGGATCACAAGAACAAGTAAGGAGGTGGGATAACCATAGGTTTTAAGGATATATACCAATGCAAAGTACAGGATTTATCTATCACTGCATGCATAACCTTGAGTTTTTTCAATCTGCCAAATTCATAATTTCACAATATCCGGTGCCTTGATTTACTGCCCTCCTGGATAAGCTGGGAATTGGTGCTCAATGGTTCCTGACTTACTTGCTCCATACATTTCAAATGTGCTAACTTCATACTGCTTGGGGACTTAAACATTCATCTGGAGGATCCCTCATGCAGTTCTGGCTTGGCCATTATAAAGGACCTTAGCACCTTGAATCTTGAATTGATACATTCAGCACTCACACTCAAGGCAGGTCTACTGTTAGACCCTATTTTTTCGAACATTAAGGGCCTTCCTACAGAGCCCCTCCCACAACCGCTACTCTGGTCAGACCACTTCACAGTGCCTTTCTCTGTTCCGAATCACTTTCCTCACAGTAGCGGCTGGTCCTCAAGCCATGTCCAGAAACTGGTCAAAACTAGATTTCCCCTCCCTTAATGATCGATTCCGGAACACAATAACGAACCTGGTGCAGGAGGCTGATTTAGGCAAGCCTACGGTTGACCACTGGATCGGGGATTCTTTGGATGCAATCCTGCCGGCCAAACTTAGCTCCTCAGTCAGTCTCCGCCCCCTCTGCCCCGTGGTTTAACAAGGCTTTACACAAGGAGAAAAAATTACGGAAGGGCATGGAAAGGTCCTGGAAAGATCCTGGAGGAAATCCTACGATGAGGTTAAAAAATGTAAGCAGAAAGTGGCACTAAAAAACGATCATGGCTGCTGGGGCTACATTCTACTCAGATAAAAATTCTGCTGCCCAAAAATGCTCCAAAACACTTTTTAAAATTGTTAAAGAACTCTTAGATCCTAAAACCATATCTCTGTCCTCTTTGCGGGCACAGTCACAATGTTAGAAGTTTTCACACTTTTTTGTTAAAAGGGTGACAAATAGCCAACACTCTGTCACGACTGCTCGGACCGGTGAATCCCATATGGATGGTAACATCCCCAATACCAGTCCACGGATGAACTACCAACCATCAAAATAATTACCTCAGATACTTTACACACTACTCAAATAATGTTTTCATTGACTACTCCGGACACTTCCCTTTTTCTGACCTTGTCACAGTCAATAATGTCTAGCTCGCCTAGAGACCATCTTCCCCCGGCTAAATTCAGCACACTGCGTCTAGACCATATACAAATATTGGTAAGACTTCTTAACTCATCCTTTCAAGAGGGACATATTCCCCAGCCATGTAAGCGTGCCATGGTCCTGCCCTTCCTAATAAGTGTAACTTGGACCGCTCCAATTGGTCTAATTTTAGACCAATCTTGATGTTTCTAATTTTTTGGAACATTTTGGAGAAACAAGCAATTGACAATCTTTGTGGATTCCCAAAATGTTCTGCAACCTTAATAGTCAGGTTTTAGAGCAAGACATAATTTTGTATTGATCTTCCAGTTGAAGCCAGGTTTGGTTAGGGTGGTTTGGGGCCATGGCTCCCTGACGTTGAGGGAGGAGGAGTGGTGGATGCACCTTAAATGTGCATGATGGTTTGGCAGGCCGTCTCAGGCTGGCCAAATCATCATGCGCACTTTGCATATTCTCCACAGGCAGTATTGTACAGCCTTGGGGGAAACATGCACATCCTCTAAGTCCCTTTCTGAACACCAAACCATGGCCCTCTGATCAATCTCGCCCATTCTGCCTACCTAACCTTTGTGGTGAATAAAGCACCCATTGTCACCAGCAGGTCAGATATAACATACACCCCTTCACAGGTTGCTGAACTCCCCATGCCTTAACCACATGAAATGGGCAACGTGGGCTAGAATGTACTCGGACCGACCTTAGCATATATATATATACTTCCAAGGGTATCACAGTCTATTATACCAATAGACTGTGATCCAAAAGGGTTACTGATGGTGGATTCATCGACTTCCACTCCAGCTCCAAAGTTTGCACCAGTCCCTTTGACATCACTGCTGATAGCAATGCTACCAGTGCTGGAGGAGGGCCCTTTTCCTATTTCGGTGTCTGACTCTGAGCCAAACTTGTCTATGCCTCGACCAAGGTCGCATCTGGAATCCACATTGATAGACGCGGTTACCATTCAATCTGATTCTGACAGAACACTTTCCCTGCTACCAGTGCTGGAATAAGAAAACATTTACTCGGGCCCATAAATCTGGGGTCAAGGTGTGGCAGAGGAAAGGAGGTGGGATCACAAGAGTCACAGCTTGAAAAGCTGAGACTAATAGTCAACCTATGCATTTAAAAAACAATTCTGCTTCAAATAAATTGGCAACGTGACCTATGTAACAGTAAATCAGTAAAGTAGAGCCTTGTAGTATGAGCCATGGCTCGCTCCTGAGTGTTGTATGGGGCCTTAGTTGCCTTGCAAGTATGCACATTATCTTAAGAGTTTTTTCTAATTATTATTCTGGTCTCCACTTCTCATATGGAACCTATTACCAGGATGTACTTTTAATCCCTACCACCCTGTGACTCCGCGCACCTGTGTAGATGGTAGGCATGTCAGAAGCTTTTCTGGGGCCTGGGTCTAAAGGTTTTAGCGAGGTACACTTTGATTTTCACTTTGTAAATAGAAAAAACGTTCTTGAGGAAACAGAAAGGACTCCATATGTCGCCACCTAGTGAAAAGACCATACAAGCCGTCTCATCATGAATGACCAGACCAAGGTTTTCTGTTTTTTTATGTATCATATAGAATAGTTTTATAGCAAGAGCATTGGACCCTTAAAAGTCTGCGCCACAAGGGATAGATCACCGTACTGCCATCCCCTTGCAAAAGGCCTGGTAGATGGTGTTACAATCATCACACTCCCCTTAAAATTTGTGGTTATTCTTTTCTTGACATTTTTTTCAAAGTTATGGGTTTCTTGTATTTGTGCTAGTGATTTTAACATACAGCCATCCCTGTTTCATAGGAAAATTCTGCGACATAGCACAGGCCTCTGCAGCCCCCGTGGTGCAGGGGGCTGCCCAAACCTCCAGGGGCCCCATAAGCCTTCAGAGGGACCCCATTCCCCCTTAAGCCAAAAATATCAGTGAGATATGGGACATTCAGGGAGCCCTCTTCATATTCCGCAGGCAGACCCATCATTTTACAATACACCATTGGGTAAATGTGTCCATTATCCTCAGAATCTTCATGTTCCTTAGCCAATCAGACACCGAGCTGGGTTCCCCCTACTATTTTCAAACAACGTTCCTTTTGGCTGCCCCCAGGCCTTGAGAGAGAACGATATAACAAATTCACAAGAATATAAGTCAAAAATGTTACATTTATTGCACTATTAAACTCATAAATAGTTCAATTAGGCAGATTGCCAATTTAGACACAGCATTGTATCTGTCGCGATATCCGGAGGCCCTGCATGCTACAGATCATTGAGGTACCCCAGCCAGAAGTTCTGAATTTCAGAGCAGCCTCCACCATACCTGCTCTCCACGGTCTTATAACAGGTGTTTAGCGATTCAGTCCACCCTGTGACCTTCACATGGGTAGTAGTCTCTGAGTACATTTTTTAACTAGACCAGACACATTAAAAAATGTATCTTCACCACAGAGGACAATTGTTTTATATACTTTTGGTGGAAAATTAAAAAATTGACTTTTACATGCATCTATCTAACGCCTCTCCCTGAAAATATTTTTACAACTTTATAATGATGTAGTTTATTCCTCAGAAGTAAATGTAGAGAAGAAAATAGAACAATAAATTATCCAAGTGTGTTAGCCATAGGTGGCACTTAAATACACTCAACAACAAACATTTACAAAGCCAATAGGCCTCGCCTTTTACATGGGGGTGCAGAGCTATTGGGTTTGCCAATGTTTTTTCCCAAGATGACTGTCGAGCATGCACATGCACAGGGGTCATCTTGGGATTCCTTTTCTTAAACTTTATTAGTCTATATTGCTCAAAGATAATGGGCAGCAATTTTGAACCTGTAAATTTAGAAATACATTATGCAATGCATGGGTAGGCAATGCAAACATAGAAGACAAAGTGGTACTGTAGAACTGTGCCACTGCTGGGGCCCCAGAAAAATATAAAAGCAGGAAGCGAAATGAATGAGAAAAGAACGATTGAATAAGCAATCGTCCCAGTAGGGATGCACAGTTGCAACGTCCTCATGAAACAAATGAAAAGAAAATACAATGGAGCAAGGGGAAAAGCATTGTGACAAGCAGTAGGAGGGCAGCGGAGAGCACAAGGAATGCCTTTAAATCCAATGGAGTTCTAAACACATCCATGGTTATGGAATTGTTCACTTTGTAATTGTGATATTGTGCTCAACCTTGTTTAACTCGTCATTGTTTGATCTTGTTCAACTTTTTTTGTTTTGTAATGACTTTGTTAATTTCTGTTGTTTTTTCTTCCCACTTCCTTTCCCACCATTTTGTCCCCCCGCATCTCCCTCCCGCTTTCCACCTTCACATGCCCCCCCATGCCTCACAGTGCCCCTCCCAGGACCACAGCCTTGCTGTAGGTGCACAAAAGGCAAGCCAGTCTGCGCCCGTCCGCCTGGGCGACGCCTAGTGCCAGAAAACCTGGTTCTTCTGCCATTCAGCGAGCTACGAGCCCTGGACCCCAAACCCCACAACAACAACTGCTTCCACACTTCAATGGTAGGACATTTTTCCTGCCGACAGTGTCACTTCTTCTGCAACATCGGAGCACCTGCACGCACAAAGACCACCACCATGCCAGCCACGTCAACCACTACTGCTTCCGAACAACTTCACTACATCCTGCTTAATGCACAAACACTCTGCAAGCACGCCACAGAGATCTGGGACACAAACACCTCCCTTACCCCTGAAGTTGTCTTCCTCACTGAGACCTGGCTATACCCCGCATCCGCTCACGACATCACCTCATCAACTACAAATGACCACATGATCGCACACTGGGACTGCATCAATCGCCATCATCCATAAAGAAACCACCCACTGCACCACCACCACAGATGACATCACCCCTATCATGAAACACCTCAATTCCCAACTCCAAATTGACAGTAAAACCACCATCAGAGGCACCCTTGCCTACAGACCTCCAGGACCCTCCGCACAGTTTCTGCTATACCACCCCCGAATTCATTTCCCACTCCACATCAACTCCAAATACTACATCTTTCTCGGAGACCTCAATTTCCACCTTGACGACCTCAAGGACGTCAACATCGCCAACCTTCTTGAAACCATGAACCACATTGGCATCACCCAACTAGTCACTGACCCCACACACTATGCAGGACACACACTCAACCCCATCTTCTTGGCCTGATGATTGAGCCAAGTACAGCCATGTCACTGGGCTCACCTGGACAGACCAGGTCATTTTCCACTTCAACATTATAGGATCCGCTGGCACCGCCACCAAGCCTCCCAGCACCTTACACAGCAGCTGGAACAAAGTATCAGAGAACCAGTGGACAGACGCCCTCAACACCTCCCACCCTGATACCGCAACCAACCTAGATCAGGCTGTCAAGAACTTCTCCACCTGGATCACTGATTGCGCCAACAGAGTCACCCCTGTCCAGCCCACCAATCTCAAGAGACTCACAACACATGCCAGTTGGTACACCACGGAACTGAGAACCACCAAATGCAAATGCAAGTGACTATAAAGGAAATGGTGCACCAGCATGGAGCTTACATCTAGAGCCGACTTAAGTCATCCCTCAACCAAAACCACCAACTTCTGAAAGAGACAAAGATAAGCACCCCAACGGAAAGCATTGAAGCCAGCTCTAACCACAGCAAAGAGCTCTTCAACGTCTAAGAGTCCCACAACCTCTCAGCCATGGAAAACAGCACCACCCCTTCTCAGGAACTCTGTGACACCCTGGCAGAGTTCTTCCATGACAAGATTTTCACCATGTTCAAAAACTTCGGACCCCAGCCCACCACTGTCAACACCCTTAGCCTCCCCACTCCCAAGGATGTAAACCCCAATGCTATCTCCAACCACCTGCCTACTGCTTGGGACTAGCTCACCACACAAACACCGCAGCCACCATGAACTCCGTCCACTCAGAAGCACCCTTGGATCCCTGTTCCCACCACATTTTCTTCCTCAGGGGCAAAATTATCAGCAGCAAGCTCACTGCCCTCTCTAACTCATCCATAATCACGGCCACCTTTTCTGAGGTATGGAAACACGCAATCATACCCCTTCTCAAGAAACCTTCTGCCAATCCCAGCGAACTCCGCCCCATCTCTCTTCTCTCTGCTTCCCTTTCACCACCAAAGTCCTCGAAAAGGCCATCAACTACCAACTCACAGACCACCTGGAGATCAACAATCTTCTGGAGCCCTCCCAATCCAGAATCCGCACAAACCACAGCACTGAAAACATCCTGATTGCTGCCACTGATGATATCAGAACGCCCTTCGATTGGGGAGAAACAGCAACAATAATCCTCCTGACCTCTCAGCAGCTTTCAACACCATATCCCACCACACCAATATCAAGAGGCTTCATCACATCGGAATTCTAGGAGACACCCTCAAATGGATCGCCTCCTTCCTCACTGGAAGAACCCAGAGAATCCACCTACCACCTTTCACCTCGGAACCCAAGAACATCACCTGGAGCGTCCCTCAAGGCTCATACCACAGCCCTACACTGTTCAACATCTACATGACTCCCTTGGCCAGCATTCTCAGAACCCACAGAATCAACATCACATCCTACGGAGACGACTCCCAGCTCATCCTCTAATTATCAGAAGACCCCTCCACCTTGAAGGCCAACATCTACAGGTACATGACAGGCATCGCCGGCTGGATGAATAACAACGGTCTACTGAACTAGGACCAGCACCCACTCTGACAGGCCATGCTCGCAACCATGGCATCATCCTGGAGAGGAAGCTCACCATAAAACACCAGATCAAATCAGTCTCTTCTGCCTGTTTCCTCACTCTTCACATGCTCCGTAAGATCTACAAATGGCTCCCCATCAACACCAGACAAACTGTCACTCAAGCCTTAATCACCAGCCAGCTACATTATGGCAAAGCACTCTATGTAGGAATCACAAAGCAACTCCTGAAAAGACTTTAGAACATACAGAATTCAGTGGCCAGTCTCTTCCTCGACCTCCCGAAATGGATCCACACCGCCCCCCACCTCAAGAAGCTCCACTGGCTCAACATTCAGAAAAGATGTCACTTTAAGATGCTGATCCACACCTAGAAGGCCCTTCACAATCAAGGACCAGCATACGTCAACCACCGCCTAAACTTCCACCAACCCTCCAGCTATCTGGGCTCCGCTTCCCTCTCCCTCGCAAACATGCATCCACCGAAGCAACAGTGGAGGACGCTCCTTTTTCTACCTCGCAGTGAAATCTTGGAACAAAATCCTCTCTTCTGGAATTCAGGGAAGGACTCAATACCTCGCTGCTCAATTGAACCCATTAGCAGCAATGTTCTCAGCACCTGGTACCCTTGAAGAAGATCAGCCGTGCACCATAAATCCTATTCGAGTGATTATAATGAAATAATAGTTTTCTGATGTGAAAAGTTGAAGACTACACGTCATCCAATCAAAACAATGGAAAATAATCTATGCTCAAGGGCGGAACAAAAGCAAGAATAGGGAGTAAGCCATTGAAGAGGGATAGACAAGAAGTCCCCCCACATAAGACCAAGGGGCTGACCCAAAGCCCATTCTGTATACTGTATGGTACACAAAAAGTCTTCAAGAAAAGTAGGCAAGACCTAAAAATAAGTTATCTATAGGTACCCAAATAATGATAATATTTATTTTTACAGTTTTTATCTAACCAAATTGAATAAAGTGATTTTAAATCTTTTAGTACAGGCTAAGTACTATAAATAATTAAGTGAGAAAACAACCAGAGCTAGCAACTCATAATCTCTATACTGATATTTTTTTTCACAATGATAGCGAAAAATGTGTCTTTCAGAAAGATCGGTCACTAAATACTTTTCCTCGGACCCGCTATTTGTTATGCTCAATCATTTCCACTTTCACATATATTTCCATATGGAGAAACCACAATGACAGCGAATGTGAGTACCTGAAAGCTTGGGCCCTCATTCTGTTTCAGGACGTAATCCTGAATCGGCCAGTAATAGGATGGCAAGTAGCTGGGAAAACTGTTACTACTGTTTTTTTCACATAGGCCTTTCACCAGATAAAAGCTAGTGAAATGTGCAAGTGAGAAAAACTGGAAAATGAGGACTGATATGTGATAAACAATGCAAAGACCTTGAACCCTACTGTTAATCACCAGCAGTTCCGCTATCTCCAAAAATAATTATAGGTCCGGGTGGCTCAATAACTCAAACAAAAACAACGACCTTGCTTAGCCACAACGTCGATCAAGCTAGTCCACTAGTATCAACAACCCATCACACTCAGGGCATTCACACGGTTATCCGGGCTGACGGCGAGCCCGAAGACCATCTCTCATTTGGGCTGACCCCCATCAAAGGGGTTAATGTAAGCAGCACTTTCGCCCTCAGTGGAAACGCAGAACCATTCCAATTACCTGCAACACACCTCCTAAATTTAGGTAGCCCTGGCCTTGATAACAAGGCTATTAGATACAGCCTACAAGGCCAGGGGGAAAATCTCATAACAGAGCGGCAGCCGGCCAAACTCGACCATCACCTTGCGTTAATCAACGATGTCTTGACCTCAATGGTTAACGCCGCCATAATGCATGCCGACAAACTGGATGTCCAGATAAGCCTCCTTCATACAGTTGCCGGCCTGATATCAGGCATAGACTCCAAACTGGAAGACCTGAATTCCCTAATTCAGCGAGCACAGGCAAATACCACTGCTCTACCCAAACCGCTTGATTGCGGGTGCAGCCCTGTGCTGCTCAGCTTGGAAAAATTGCCAGGGATAATGAATACACTAATCGAAGACCTAAGGGCAGAAGCTAGTAGGGTCAGGAGCAACAAAATTCCGAAGTTATTAAACAAGGAACTCACCCTATCTGGAACACAGTCGACTCTCCATCTTACCGGCAAAGAACACCAGCAGGACACCACAAGGGTGACGCTAGAGCAACGAACCAGGGCGCCAGAAACAACTACAGATGCATGCAGCACCATTGTCAAAAAACAAGAAATTCTAAATACTTCGCAGGCCACAACCCAAGACACTGGCCACCTATCTCGGAAAACTAAGAAAAAACAAAAAAAGTTAAATAAACAAAGAAAATGTAATGCCAAACAAAATGGCTCAATTAGGACATGGTTACTGCCGGAAACCAAAGAGGCTTCCACCGACAATAAGCAAAATACGGAGTCCAACATCCCTCAAAATCCATCATTCACAGACGGAAAAGTCATTTGGCTAATTAATCAAGACAAAACCAATCCTGAATCACCCCAGGACGACCATATAAACGAAGAAATAGGCCATCGGCCTACAATTTGGGATAGAAGCGCTGCAAGGATCAGCGGGAACTCTTACCAACAAGAGGAACAGATGACTAGGTCCGACAGCCACACCGTGCCTGGGCCTCAGGCCCTACATCCAGAGAGCTTCCCACTGACTGCGGTGGATGAAGCCCGGCTTAATAAAATCAGAATCACAAAAGAAGCCAACCAGGGCGCTGGCCGAAGGGCCCCTGAGGACTCCACCACGATAATAGCACTTGGAGCAAGGGAAATTTCCCCTTCGTCATTAAAATCGGACAATATAAATCACTGCTCTACAGCTTCTACATGCCTCGTAAAGGACGATGCCAACAATTTGGCACAGAAAATCCCCCAAGATCTAATTCGTCAAGCCCCTTCCACTAACGGGACACATAAGACCTTGACCCCTACACACAGGATGATTTGAATTTATGCCTTCACCCGGAATACGTCTCGCAGGGCAAATGGGACATACTTAATCGCAGCAACATATTAAAACTTTTTGCAAACATCCCAGGCCTGGAAAACATAAAGTCAGCAGACATTGAAAGCGTCCCCTTTCTTACTCAAGGCCCAGGCGACACCAACGAACCAACAGAATTGCTCTCCTCTAACCCAGATACGGTTTTAATATTAAAAAGAAACAAGGAACTATTGGAAGACTGGGGTATAAAGATCACGAGTCGGCCGGCAACAAAATATCCTATGCCACTGAAACATGTCCTCCCGAAGCAACCATACGCCCCTAGGGCCCCCGTCATACAAAGGAAGACGCCTTTAGTGGAATCACCACATCCATCCTTAAAAACAATCTCCACATTACATGGGAGCAACAGTGGAATAAACACTAAATTAACAAGTGATGGGCTAATTAAAGTCACCACAAATCTGGGCAACGGCAGTCGGAGCTGCTCGATACAAAATAACTCTATTGAAGACTGGTCCTGGGTCCCTAGGGCCTTAACACACAACTCCTAACTATGGCACCGTCGAAACTAAGAACAGATCACTACACCGGCAGGCAGACTTACTAGGCATAAAGAAAATAGAGAAACCTGGTAGACAGAGCACGACTATTATGTCCTGGAACGTAGCCGGAGTCGCAAGTCTATTACAATACCCGGCGATACCCCCGTTCCATTAAGGAATAGACATAATTTGTATTCAAGAAACATGGGCCATCAAACCAATTTCAATAACGGGATTTGCGGAATACCATAAACCAGCCGTTAAAGAGAATATTTTTGGCAGACCGTCAGGAGGCATATCAGTATACATCAGGCTCACCCGGAAGCTACAATTCAGGGAAATAAAAACATCATCAAACTCATATATGGCCGGTATCCTGAAAGGCCTATCATCAAGCAAGGGCCCATTGACCCTACTGCTTATTAATGTCTACTACAACCCACATGGACCGGGAGCAAAGGATAAACTCTCCCAGTTACTAGTTGATATTGAAAATCTCCTCCTACAATTTCCCCACATGGAACTGATAATTCTCGGGGACCTCAATACCCACAACATCGGGGTAAAGACAGCCAAATGTAATGACACTCCCGCAACAGCAGCATTTAACGCCCTTTTGCTTGCCTATCAATTGTCATCAGCCCATTCCTTACTATTAAAGAGCTCTCCAGGAATTCTTTGCCTGCCGACTTTCAACAATCATACCACAATAGACTACATCCTACTAAGTAGTCAGTTACAGAAGCTAATGATAGGTTACAAAGTTGTGCAGCGCAAGGAAAGTGACCATGCAGCTTTAATAATGACTTTAAACTCCACAGTAGACAATCACTATACCTTAAAACAACTTGGTTCAACAAATGGAGTCGAACAGTATACCTTGGTGAGAAGGATCAAATGGGGCACGGCTCCAACGAAAAAGTTCGACGAATGGAAAAAAGCATGGGCAGAGGGTACATTGAAGGAAACTTATAGGGGCACAATTGAAGGATGGGACCAGCTGGCCCGTATTTTAGTATTACAGCTACAAGGAGGAAAAACAAATATAATTAAAACAAATAAAGTCAAACTGGACTCTAAGTAGAATCTTGGCTATATCCCCGCTATTAGAGAAAGTGTGAAGCAAGTACGCAGTAAACGAAGGGTTTACTTGAAAACGGGGACAATTGAGTACAAACAACTCCTCCAAGAAAAAGCAAAACTACATGCAAAGCTAGTTTGGGCCGAAAAACGGGAGCAAATCGAAGCAAAATGGCTAAAGATCTTTGGACTATTAAGCCCCAGCAAATCACAAGAGTTTTGGCAATATCTTAACACCATGAATCAAGGGAGTTCACAGAGGGAGAACTCAATTGACTCAGATACTTTGATAGCCCACGTGAAATCCTTGTACTCAGAGGAAGGCATCTCAAGTGTACCAAGTACAGTCCTGGCCAAAGCAACAAAAAAGACTAATTCCACCAATTTATCAAAAAACATGAGCCAGGCGACCCTCTCGAAAAAAAAGCTAGTTAACACAATTCTAAAAAAAATTTGACCCAATGGGGCGCCAGGGCTCAATGGCCTGCCAGGTTCCCTATTCAGGCAAGACATAGACTTCTGGACTGAAAACCTAACGGTGCTATACACCGAATGTCGAATGACGGGGAATGTCCCGGATTCTTGGCGCGGGTCGCTCCTGCACCCCATTTACAGGAAAGGGCCGAAATCTAACCCACAAAATTACCGCATGATTGCCCTTCTTGATATCGAGGGAAAGGCCTATGAAAGCACCTTATTAGCGGACCTCTCAAACTGGGTCAACAAGGAGGGCCTTCTGCCCTTTTACCAAACTGGGTTCAGACCAGGTGCCTCAACAGTGGACAACATCATAGCGCTCTCATATCTAACATACAAGGCTGTAGCACGAAAATCTCTTCCCATCTTTGCCTGTTTCATCGATTACACGGCGGCCTTTGACGGCGTTGACCGCTCTATTCTGTGGCAGAAATTGGAAAACTGGAACATCGACCCTCATCTATTAAAAGCCATCATATCTCTATATTCGGGAACGTGGGACAGAATCAAACTCTCAAATACAGCAGCCACAGAGAAAATCGATACCAATCGCGGACTGAAGCAAGGATGGGTCTTAGCCCCGATGCTATTCAACTTATATACTGCAGACATGGGAAAAGCTTTGACAGGAGCATCACTCGCAACCCCTCGGCTTGCCCACACTAAGATCCAACTTTTGCAGTATGCTGATGATTTGGTACTACTAGATCATACTAAAATTGGGCTTCAAAAAGCGCTAACGTCGTTGAACAATTACAATGTAAAAAACAAACTGACTGTGAATGCAGCCAAATCAAAAATAATTATCTTTGGGTCTTTTCCGAAAAAAAACGTATAAAATGGAGGATAGGAAGGCTGACGTTGGACTGCACACAACAATATAACTATTTGGGAGTTTGGCTAAGCGAGACAGGCGGACCGGGAGTTCACCTGGACAAAATACGGGCAAAAGGGAAATGCATCTCATACGCCCTTGGGAAGCTGCATGCAACTCTACACAGCCCTACAACAACAGCTATTCAAAGAGTAGTAAGGGCTAAGTTAATACCGTCTTTGAATTATGCACAGCAGGCCTTTCCGGGAAAATTATCCAATACCCTGGAAAAAATACACTGCTTGGCTTATAAAAAACTATTCCATCTACCCTCTTGCACCAGAAACACCTTAGTGCGGCTTGAATTTGACCTGAGGCAACAAAAATTAGAAGAATTGGCCCTAATGAGCAAATACTTTCACCTTACTACAGCAGCACCAGTGAACTCCTTGAAATTTAGAATAAAGAAATTTTTTCTGGAAGCAGGAAATCCGTGGTCAAACAGCCTCGCCGCTGCCAAAGAAGCCTTGAATCTTGCAGTGGATAATTGGGACCCCGAACTAATCAAATACCCTGCTATTAAAAGCGCGACAAAAAGACAGGTTCGGCTTTGCTCACGTTCAACTGACTTGGAAGCATTGGAAGCAAAAGGCTTCCATGAGTCCCTAATCCTCCCGCAGACAACACAGACTTCGAAACTCCATCTTACCCAAGCAGTGGGCAAACAAGCAGTCAATAGGATCCTAGCGTACAGATTACACCCTCTCCCCCTTAAAGATCTTTATCCCGCAAGGCCAAATGCGACAAGGCAGTTGGAGTGTCGCCTATGCAAATATAAACAAGAGAGTTTCGCACATATCCTATTTTGCTGCCCAGGGCTGTCTTCTGAGCGCACCCGCTATTTAAAGCCAATTTTACTTAGACACGGAATTGGATCTATAAAGGAAGCCGTCTATCATTTATTCACAATGGAAACAGTGAAGGACATGACTGTGTTTAGTAAATGTATCCAACAGGCACGCCAGAAACTGATGATCCCACACAGTTAGCTCATTAGCCTGGAACAATGACTCTTAAATCTTCGTGATTGGCAGAAGTAGACTAACGAATCAAGTTTTTAATTTTTCTGTTGTTTTTAATTACTTTTACTTAAAATTTTAATCGTTGTGTGATTCTATATTTAATGGTTTTAAGTAACCACAAATAAAATTCTTATTCATTCATTCATTCATACTGTTAATCACCATTTCACGGAGAAAAAATAGGGTCGTTTCAGGGTACCACAGTATTCTAACATCACAGATGTACCAATTCTCGCATTATTGGATATTCCAGATGCAGGGATATTGTACCACTATGCGCGAATAACCTAGAATGAGAGCTTTTCATGGGTGTAGGGAAGTTGTAGGTTGGCACAGATGGGCTGCCCACCTAACATGTAGCTCTAAATTACATACATCTTCAAAAAATGAGCCTTTGGTCCTCCAGGCTCTATCATGGTTGTTAGCAAAGATCGGTTAACCAACACCACCCCACCCCAACATCGCACCTCTATCGTAAGAAAATCTGGAATTTGAGCACATTACTAACTAGACATTTACACAAGTGCGGGCCACAAGTCAGGAGAACCCCCCTACTCTCATGTCCCCATCAATGGGAATACCTCCAAAGTGAAATCCTGTCATGGGTTGGGCATTTCTTTAAGATTAGCTTCCTTGTTTTCATCTGCTAGTGTTAATGGCTACCCCTTCCAGCAGCCACGATGAAGCTGGCACCCAGAACTACACACAAAGTGACCATGGCTACCAGAAAGAACCCCATGGAGTTAAATGCTGGAAGTCATTCAAACCTCCTGGGTGGTGAATGAGTAATAGCAGTATTCTAGTACTGAACCTGAAAGTGAAACATGAAGCAAATAGTAGATTCTTGAGCAAAGAAATTCCTGAGGAAAAAGTTCTAGGAACAAGGGAGAAAAAAACAGGGAGAAACAAACATCAATAAGTATTTACAAAAGTATTTACAAATGCACTGCAGTGCAAGTAAGTGTTCAGAAGCTCCTCTTTTTATGGGAGCAACACAGAAAGTATAACTTGATCCGCAATTCCCCACCTAAAGATGGACTGCCAGATACAGAAAACCAATAGAAGGTAGCCATCTTGGATTGGGATCAACCTTCAAACAATTAGGGCCCTTGGACTGCTAAGATACCAGAAAATAAATGCCATGCGGATGTGCCCAGAACAGCCCACATCGTGAATCCTGAGAGAAGCGTTGAGCACACAGGCACAGCAGGAAGGCAAGTGCTGCCAGGTAAATGCCCTCAGGAGACCCCAAAGTGCACTGCAGTGCGCCCACACTTCCAAATTTCCACACCAGAGGCAGCATGCACACGAAGAGTTTGATACCTGCACACAGCATCTGGGCGGGATGAGACCGGCGCCAGGACCACTTCGGTACAACAGCAGACCCCCTTCCTATGTTCCCAGTTTTCCTGTAAGTTGGTTAAAACATTAGTGGAGCAAGGCAGGAGCATTAACAGCAGGTTGGGAGGGAAAAGTCTCTTGCATGGTAGCAGACGTGAAGCCCTGCCGTGAGTGCTCAAGCTGCTGTGATATCTGGTTCCTTGGTGGTTAATCTTTGGTCATGTGCGAACATGGATCATTTGTGTGAACCATGACCCAAGTCTATCTCATGGATTACGGTCTGATTAGACCAGGAGTGGTGCACCACGCACTGCCCTCATAGTCAAGAACTGAGTAGCACGAGTACGGTGGTGGCAGCATACTGTTTTTATAGGAGGTAATCAGATAATATGGCCAGGATTTCTGACCTATGTCATGGGAGTGAGGCCTACTGGCCCATTCATAGGAAGTTCTGAAGCTGTGGGCTCAGCACAACTTGACCAACATCAGTAAAGATGTGTGGAGACAACGCATGCATGTTGGAGTGTACCGCACTGATATATATGTGAGACAGTGTGTACTGCAGTACAAAAAATAGCGTATGCATGGTGGAGTTCATCTTTCTGGTATGTATGTGCTACAGTACACCAAGGCAGCCTGTGCATCGTGCTGGTGTGTACGTGTGCCCAGGAAGTGGTACAGTATGTGAAGGGCTACACACATGTTTCCGTTCAGCTCTACGTATGATGAGTGCCACTGAGTGGTACAGTGATTGTAGGTCTCTGGGTCCCATATTAGGAACCCCCGGGCTTGCAGGAGGAACATGTGCAGGTAGAGGAGCCTCCCAGATTGATTTGTGGAATGTTTCATTCCTGAGAGCTGGGTGGGACACAGGCTTGAGGAAGGAAACCAGGCTCTTCAATAGTCTTCAAACGGGCTCTTTTATCCTGAAAGACATCACTGGTCAAAGGGGCCTGGACTCTTCTCAGGAAGGAGATAGAGCTAAGGGAATCATAGAGAAAAGGGCTGGGGCCTTTGTAACTTTTGCTACACATATCTCTGAGGCTGACATCCAGGTGTGATCCTCTAGTTACTCCCATGGCCTGTGTTTGGGGCTATCAGATTTGGAGACGCTTCTGATATGACAGACTGCACTCTGGAAGAAGAGCAAGAAAGAGGAATAGACATTTCACGAATTCGGAAACCCCCAGAACATGTACTTCAAAGTAAAAAATACTAAATCACATTTGTGTCTGGAAATGGATTAATAAAAAGGGGAACTTGAGACTCACAATTCATCAAAATGAAGCTGAACACCAATGTGGAGATGCTCAGCATGATTTTTGTCTATTATGACCAGACTCAGAACTAAGAGTCTGAGTTCCAGCTGCTTCCTTACGGTATAGCTGTGTCTTAATTTTATTGTTCTCAATATATACCTTTGTGTCCAAACAATTGACCGTTGTATTGCTAATGGTGGCTGTAAATTGCAGATTAAGAGAATTTATATTGGTAGATTTTACAAATTCATGTGCATCATATCTATATATATATATATATATATATATATATATATATATATATATATATATATATATATATATATATATATATATATATATATATATCAAATCTCCAAATTGCCCCCAGACAGAAATGCACTCAGAAGGAGACTCGCTGTAAAGGCGATAAAACAGGTAAACGCAGCACCTCGTTAGGAATGGGGCCACGTGCTTGACAATCATGCAGGCGCACCATGTGGGAAGGAAACTAAGGATTTATGACTGTGCAGCACCCCAAGGTTCATCAAGAACTTTTAATCGGATACAGCAAAAATTATAAGTGCATCCATCCAGGATTGTTAATAAAGGGCACACACTACAAAGTCCATAAGACTGTGCGTTTTGCTTATTCAAGCTAGCCCTTTGGAGGGCATTTAAATTGTGGGTGTGTCAGGGCACATGGTAATGCCGAACCTCTGAAGAAAGAGCGAAGGGGTCTGAAACGCGTCAGGCTGCAGACGGCATCCTACTGTGGCCGAGTTTGGTGTGCAGAGCGGTTTTACCTGTTTTAACGCCTTTACAGCGAGTCTCCGTCTTAGTGCATTTCTGCCTGGGGGCAATTTGGAGCTTTGATGTTATGCGGTAGTCCCGCCGCGAGAGATGCACAACCTCGTTAGGAATGGGGCCACGTGCTTGACAATCATGCAGGCGCACCATGTGGGAAGCAAACTAAGGATTTATGACTGTGCAGCACCGCAAGGTTCTTCAGGAACTTTTAATCGGATACAGCAAAAATTATAAGTGCATCCATCCAGGATTGTTCATAAAGGGTACACACTACAAAGTCCATAAGACTGTGCGTTTTGCTTATTCAAGCTAGCCCATTGGAGGGCATTTAAATTGTGGGTGTGTCAGGGCACATGGTAATGCCGAGCCTCTGAAGAAAGAGCAAAGGGCTCTGAAACGCGTCAGGCTGCAGACGGCATCCTACTGTGGCCGAGTTTGGTGTGCAGAGCGGTTTTACCTGTTTTAACGCCTTTACAGCGAGTCTCCTTCTGAGTGCATTTCTGCCTGGGGCAATTTGGAGCTTTGTTATGTTATGTTATGTTATTGGGGGTTTTATTGAGCGCTCAGCTACTCTAACAGAGTGTCCCGGCGCTATCAGACCATACATAGCATAACCCCAACAAGGAAGAGGGTTACAGAGGAAACAACCACGTTTTGAGCTCTTTCCTAAAGGACATTAAGTTCTCACTCTTTCTTAACGAAAGTGGCAGGGCATTCCAGGCCTGCGGCGCAAGATATTTAAAAGACCGACCCCCAATCCGGGCACGCCTAATTACTGGGATCGTGGCCAGTAACAATGAAGCCGACCGTAAGGTTCTGGACCGGTGGTGAAAGCCAACTCTTTTCCTCAAATAGAGTGCACCGGTGCCATGGAGAGCACTTAGGGCCAGATGTAGGTAGGCTTTTACCGGGTGGTAACGGCCGAATTCGGCCGTTACCACCCGGTAAAAGCAATTTGACATGTAGGTCCCTGTAATTTACAGACTCGGTAAATTTACCGGTAGGTAAATTTACCGAGTATGTAAAATACCGAGTCGGTATCATTACTGATTCCGGACAATTGGTATGTAGGTGGGACTCTTCTGAGTCCCACAAGCAGTACCACATCGGTATTTTACCATCAAATACTACTTGATGGTAAAATACCGTTTCTGGTGTGCATGCACATGTGTGCATGCACACCTATGCCATATGACAGGCAGACCTGCCCTTAGGGCAGGTATGCCTGCCACATGGCACCCGAGCCTCTTTTGGGGGTGCCAGAGGGTGTCAAAGTGACACCCCCTGCACCCTTGTGACAGTCGGTATTTTCCGATGTGGTAAATACCGACCGGTATATGCCCAATCAATCCTATGGGCTTCAAAGCCCATAGGAATGCATGGGCATTAACTGGTCGGTATTTACCACATCGGAAATTACCGACTGTTTCCGATTCGGTAATTGCACATCTGCAATTACCTACATCTCGGTATTTTTATTTTCCGACCTCTTAAATACCGAGTCGGTATGACTCGGTATTTAAGAGGTCGGTAAATAAAAATTACCTACATCTGGCCCTAAATGCGATGGTAAGGGCCTTGAACATAATGCGTTTCCAGATTGGCAGCCAATGGAGGCATGGGATCTACGGCCGAGGCCAAAAATTGCCCGGGCAGCCGAGTTCTGCACTACCTGCAAGCGTGATAGCAGGTACTCAGGCAGGCAAGGCTTTGATATATATATGAAGGTAGTATTTTTACTATGTTCTTCACGCAGCAGTCACGTTGCACTTTAAAACGGGTGGCCAGCCCCCATGACTGCGTCATGTGATCAAGGCTTTTGGTAGCCGAAATGCGTCGTGGCAGACTGGTGTTGGGCAAAATAAACTTCTAAACACCTAAAGAACGGGTCTCGTCTCTTCCTGAATGTTCGGCTGGGCATGCTGAGAAAAAGGACGACAACATACCGCAAATATCTCCAGGACTCCCTGGACTTGGCGAGACCCCTCCACGTTTGGGCTAGTGCGGCTTGAAGCTACGGTTCCAGGTTCTGGAGCAATTCTACAACTCCGCAAAGGAGACGCCGCCGAAGCCCCAGGAGAGGCGGAGATTCCAGTGACGACGTGGGGAAGAGCGTGAGTGGTTCCGGGTCAGAGGTCGGCGGTGGCTGACTGCGAGCTGGAACTGCACCGGGAGTACCTACAACCTCGCTGGAGCCCCGGAGAAAATCCTGTGTGGAGTGGATCAGGGGTCGGCTGCCCAGCATTGTCAGGTAGGAGAAACGACTTTCCCTGTCAAACTTAAGCCCCAATATTGATACACCATGTCTGCAGACACAGTACGGGGCCGTGTGGAGGCCTCAAAGTGTATGTTCACGGACTCCCCGGCTGGGGGGTCCGTTTCGACTACAACTTCAACCTCGGTGCCAAAACCGAGAAACAATATCAAAGACCTTTTCAGGGCGTTAGAAAAATGCTGCAAAAGTGAGCAGGCGAAGTGGTGGGAGCACAGCTCCCTGTCCGGTTACCTGGAGGTAGGAAGGGTGCCTCGTGGGTTAAGAATAATGTTAGCACCCTCGTATGAAAAGCCTGACCCCCAAATGCTCATTGATTGGGCACAATGTAACTTGGACTCCTCAAAGCGCTTAATGGAAATACTTATACAATATGCGGAAAGCGATAGAATCAAGCTGCTGGTGGAAATTGAAAGGCTAGAATCTGAAATAGAAAAGATTCCAAGTACCCCCGCTATTGTTAAGTATCGTGAGGAGATGGAGGCGCGACTCAAACATGAAGAGGAAATAATTAAACGTCATAAGGCTTACAAATTCCAACGTGATAGGCTCGACTACGAGCATGGGCAGATATTTACCTTCGCCCGGAGGTATGACAATTTAAAACAAGATCAACAAAAGAATGACAATGAAAATATTGCTAGTGGCACGTCAACTCAATCAGTCAGCAACAGTCTATTAGAGGTCTCTTCTGTCTCAGGAGACAGTTCCCAAGTGGAAAGTGAGTCTGACAATGAAGCGAAAAGCAACAAGAGGTCGGGGTTTCGCAAGTTCACTACCGCCCAGGAGTTAGCAGTAGTCCAACAAGACCGAAAGCAAACCCTCCGATCTGGCTCGCAGGGAGCAGGCGCAAACAAGCAAACAGCAAACGCGCAGAGAGGAGGAAACGCAACAAAAGGCGGAAATGCAGGAGGGAGACAAAGGAGGCAACGATCCAAATGGCAATACAACCAAACACTGAAGTAGAGGGTGCCAAAACTGTGGTCAACTTGAGTGACATAACACTAACCCAGAGCGAAACCTCTATCTTATCACTGGGGTTATCCTACAGTGCCAGGGGTGACTTTGATTACACCAGCACCCGCATTGATCTATTTAAATATGTCCGTAAACTCAAGTTAAACAAATACCACAGTACACGGAGATTGAACACCACGACTCCCCCCAACGTATCCACAACAACTCCAAATATTCCTCCACAAATGGGACTTGCACTCACCCAGGAATTACTAGAATTACAGGAAGAGGAAGGGGTAATATCTGAGCTGGCCCCAGGCGGTGAACCGGCACAAACCCTTTGTGCAACGTAATTTAAACCAAAGTCTAAATTTTGCCCTCTGATGTTGAAGGACAATCTAGACATATTTCATGATCGAGTTTCATCGGAACTCAAGGATCTACAAATTAAAAGTGCAAACTCAAAGAAAAAACGAAACTACCATGACATGCAATATCATAACTTGATAAAAAAACTGAAAGGACACAAACAGCTGGTAATCAGACAGTCGGACAAGGGCGGAAACGTCGTGCTCTGGCCAAGAAAAATGTACATGGAAGAGGCTTTACAACAATTAAACGACAGGGAATGTTACAGGAGAACCAACGCACAGGAGGTACAAGCAGCAAAAAATGAAATCTACTCCAAACTGATGGCCTGGAGAAGCAAGGGCTTGCTTACGCTTGATGAAAAGAACGAGCACCCTGTGACCCCAGTTATATACTTTATCCCCAAAATCCACAAAAACTACCAGCAACCACCCGGAAGGCCAAATATTTCGGCCAGAAATAGTCTCCTGGAAAATGTCAGTAAATACATTGACTTTTTCTTGCAGGATTTTGTCAAAAGCTTACCTTCCTTTATACTTGACGCGGGAGACCTATTGAAAAAACTTTCCAACTTTGAGTGGCAGTCAAGTTTTCTCCTGTTGTCCTTAGATGTCACCTCCCTATACACGAGTATTCACCATAGAGATGGGATAAAGGCAATTCATCATTACCTGAGTAAGAGACCCGCCGAACTTACAGAACACTCCAAAATGGTTGTGGATATGATTTCAGTTTGTTTAGAGAACAATGTGTTCTTATTCTTGAATCAGCTTTTTTTGCAAACCAGAGGGGTGGCAATGGGGGCCTGCTTTTCTCCCAGCTATGCCTGTCTTCATATGGGCTACTGGGAGGAGCAGGTCCTCATGCCTAACCATACTGCCACCATGAACACAAAGGTCAAATGCTGGTGGAGGTTTATTGCCGACCTCTTCCTGATATGGGATGGTACAGCAGATGAAGCAACGGTATTCATTGAACAACTGAATGTGAACAATTTAAATATACATTTTACCAGTACTCTCAGTAACAAGTCCATTGTTTTTCTTGATGTTGAAATCTTTATTGATAATGGCAAGCTACAAACCAGGCTTTACAGAAAACCCACGGCCGGCAACACTGTGTTGCAAGCCGATAACCACCATCCAGCTCACCTGATAAAGAGCATCCCCTTTGGGGAGATGCTCCGCATCAGGAGAATTTGCAGCAATGAAACAGAATGCCTTATTGCGCAAAATGAGTGCAAAACTAGATTTCTTGCTAGAGGTTACGACATGAAAATCATTGATAATGCTATGAGGAGAGCTAACAAGGAAGAAAGACAGCAATTGTTGGGTTCCCCAGGAGATAGCGCTAGGGCCTCTAAATCGAGTATGGCTAATAAAATACGATTAATCATGACTTACAGTAACCAGCACAAATCTATCCGCAAAATTGTCAAAAACAATTGGTCTTTAATCACGAGTGACCCTATTGTAGGTAGCTTAGTGACCTCCTCGCCAAGCATTACGTATAAAAAAGCTAGATCCATGCAAAACAGCTTGGTCTCTAGTAGCCCCGAACTAGTCACAGGCTAGGCGGTAGTAGAGGGTTCTTGAAATGTGCTACATGCAAAGCTTGTAAGAACGGTGTCAGCAAATCAGAGTATATGACACCACTCTCCCCCAACCCTATCAAACTAAGAGAGAAACTCAACTGTAAATCTGAATTTGCAGTTTATGTTTTAGAATGCCCGTGCGGGCTCAGATATGTGGGGAGTACCAGACCCCATGTGCACAAGAGAATTCTGCAGCAACTGAGGGCCATTAGCAATGCAGACCCCTCCTACCCTGTGGCGAGGCATTTCGAACAAACCCATGGAAAAAATCCCACAGGTTTAGTCTACTATGTAATTGACAGTGTCCCTCCTCAAAGAAGAGGGGGTGACAGAGAGGGGCTACTACGCAAGTTAGAGACTAGATACATTATCATGCTGGATACCAAGATGCCCAAGGGTCTCAACAATAGTGAGGATTTTCACACATACCTATGAATTAGTCACTCTGCCAAGATTAAAACTATGCACTAAGGTTGAACTTGTAATACGTATTACGATTTAGTCTAAATATTACCATCATTGAACTACCCCTGTCCTCCACACTATTAATTTTGAATCATGAGATATTTTATCTATTCTTTTTATTCTCTATGCACATCTTTGTTTTATTCACAGGTAGCAGTTTGATTTTACTGTTGCGTGATTTTGCACATTTAGCTGATTTGCACTGAACCGATTGCCAATTTGCACAAGAAGTAAAATTGCCCACAATGGCATTAGTGCTATCATGGTCCAGAACCTTCAAATGTAATATTCCATTTGCGGGTTTTACACAGATTCTACTGTTGCTTCAGGAGCATATGGTTGACAATTTGACATGTATGTAATTATTTGGACCATAAACTAAGATTGATTTGAGGTGTTTCTGGCACGGATTAGGAATATTTATATATTTTTAATACATTTTTAAACTACTTATGTGTTTTAATGTAGTTTAGTCCGAATTGCCGTTTTATTCCTCTTCTCTCACTTGTGCACTTTATACAAATTAACAGGTTTTTAGTGACAATGAATTGATAATATTGTATTCATACAGTCAATAGCTTTATATAATTTATATAATGTATTATACATTTATCATTGTGAACCAATTACGCTTAAAGGCATTTATGCATTTATGAAGGTAGTATTTTTACTATGTTCTTCACGCAGCAGTCACGTTGCACTTTAAAACGGGTGGCCAGCCCCCATGACTGCGTCATGTGATCAAGCCTTTTGGTAGCCGAAACGCGTCGTGGCAGACTGGTGTTGGGCAAAATAAACTTCTAAACACCTAAAGAACGGGTCTCGTCTCTTCCTGAATGTTCGACTAGGCATGCTGAGAAAAAGGACGACAACATACGGCATATATATATATATATATATATCATCAAACAATGGCTCAGCCTGCGAGGAACACTCGGGAGGTCAAAATCATCCGAGGGCACTGCCAGTATCCCGAACACAGAGTACGCCTGACGCGTTTCGAGTTTCCCCTTAATCACAGGCAAAAGTACTCACTTCACTCAGCTGTAAACACTTTATTAAAAATGGTGGCCCGCCAATGGGCTTCTAGAAAGTCCTGGAGACTTATGGGATTTGCAGTGTTGTAGCCTGTATCTTAACCCCAATGGGTATGGTATGTATTAATATCGCACATCAGCCCTGGATGGGCCGCAAGGCAGTGGCAGTGTCCAAATCCATGGGCGGCCTCCCCACATCAGCGCAACATCATCTATTGCGCCCGTAGCCCCCTTTGTGTCCTGGGGTGGTGCATCCTTCGCGCCCGAAGCCGGCGCGTTAACATCATCAATCAATGGCTCAGCCTGCGAGGAGCACTTGGGAGGTCAAAATCATCCGAGGGCGCTGCCAGTACCCCAACCACAGAGTACGCCTGACATGTTTCGAGTTTCCCTTTAATCATAGGCAAAAGTACTCACTTCACTCGGCTGCAAACACTTTATTAAAAATGGTGTTCCGGCAATGGGCTTCTAGATAGAACGTCCTGGAGACTTATGGGACTTGCAGTGTTGTAGCCTGTATCTTAACCCCGATGGGTTTGGTATGTATATAGCGAGTGAAGTCTTCTCTGTGTGAGCATTTTTTTTGGGATATTACGTGGCCCGCTCTGGCCACGAAGACACCCCACTGCAGCCTAGCGGGTCCTTTCACTTTCAACACCAAGCGCATACAAGGAGCGATGTTGCCTGTTTGGTGTGGTATGAACTGAGCAGCATGCCAGGTGCATCCAAAAACAGCGTTTTTTATCAAATAATGGAGGGGCATTAACAGCAGCACCACTATGGTAAACACCCATGTGAACTTCAATAGCCAAAGTGCACTGATGCACACGCCCATGAGGGCGGGGCTATAAAAATATTCGCAGGTACAACACAATTTGCATAGCTGTAGTTCACCAGAAGCCCGCCAGTGTTCAAGGGAGCCCCCACCAATCATGACCTCCAACACCCCGATGAACGTCAGACCTAACCGCCCCCCCCAGACTCACCAGCATCAACATCATAACCCTGCCCCTCGGGCACTGTTCAATGACCTCTATATCACTCCCGCAGAAATCATGAGGAAGAATTCACAACACTACCCTTTGCACCCCCTACCGAGGGTCACAAACAGAGGCAGCATGGTCGACACAAATAGCAATAGACATCATAACTCAGTGTTACCCTCCATCCCACAAGACGGCCCTAGCCAAGACTTCATCACCCCAGCCCCTGAAAACATGGCGCACCGTCTTGCCTTATTAGAAAGTCAGTTAGAAATAATATTCTTGGGCCTAAATGAAATCCTAACTAACCTCGACACGGCCCGAAAGCCCCGACAATCCTGGCCCAAGGCTCCCACCCCGACCAACTCCAACCTACTAAAACACCCTATCGGGTGCTCAACCACCCATGCTACCTGGTTACAGAGACTCACTAGAATTGACGCAGAGATCTTGTCTCAGAGTCAAAGAAGAACCAAATCCCCTGTGTCCTGGGTACAGAGTCTCCTAAGAAATGATGCTGAGATCCAGACACAAAGACCTACAAGATCCAAAGCCACAATGTCTGCAGAAAAAGCAGCGGATCTAGCCTTCACATACGACTCTTCTCCCACAGCCTCACCTAAATCCAAAATTCAAGTGATCACAGGCTCCAGAAGAGACTACCCCCCCACTAAACCCACAAGACCCCCGCCTTTCCTCACCACCATACCTAGGGCCCCACCTGGAAAGAATCTAAACAAAAAAAGGGCTCTCCACTAACTGCATGCTCATTAACTGCAGATCAGCCTCTAAGCATGCAACGGAATTAGCAGAAGCCATCCTCTCTCAGGACATAGACATTGCATTCATCATGGACATGTGGCTAAATGAGATCTCCCCACCATGCTTGGATATGCTTGTGCCCCCACGTTTTACTATTATCAACAAAGATAGAAAAGATCAACGAGGGAGAGGTGTAGCTATCATTCACAAGGACTACATCAACATTGTTGAAATGGAACTTGAAAGTACAGCTCCTTTTAATGTCTTACCGTCAACATCAAGACTAAGGATAATAGTACAATACTCTGTCACCTTCTCTATCACCCACCAGGCAACACCCCTACATTCGGGGAACACTTTTCTGACCTGATTGCACTTGGAGACGCTAACAACCTAATCCTTGATTACCTTATCCTACGCTGGAACGAAGTGAACAACACGCTAATTCAAACTCTAAACAACCTTCTCTATGACAATAATCTATCCCAACACTGCTCAGAGGAAACTCACAATAAAGGAACAACCTTGGATGACATCATCGCTCGTCGAGACTCAATTACGATCGACTACATTCTACTCGAGGACTGGTCCGATAACCACATGATCTTATTCCACATCAACCAAAGAGTGCTATCCCTGCCACCCACACAAGACCCACCCAAATGGTCTAGAAATTTCACACAGATTCCCCTTGGCGTCATGGAAGAAAGGTTAACTTCGCAACTCCCCAGTGGCAATGACCACCTCTCCACAACCGATCCCACCTCGCTCTATAACTCGAATGTGGGGGTCTTCCTTGATCAACTAGCACCCCTGAAATAAAAAAAAAGCTGAGCTATTCCGTCCAGATCATGGTGCGACTCAGACATCAACGAGGAAAGGAGACAATTAAGAGCCACAGAAAGATGCTGGAGGAACAATCCTACTACTATTCACCGCAATCAACTCAGAACAGTCCAGGAGAAGTACAACAGTCACATCAAGAACAAAAAATCCACGTTTTTCTGCTCCGCACTGGATAGCGCAAATAACAGACCCAAAGAGCTCTTTAACATCATCAGACAACAAACCTCCAACCCTGCTACGTCCTCAGTGCAGGCATTCAAATAACTTTGCGACAACTTCGCCAACTTCTTCAATGACAAGATCTCCAAGATCAAGCGCTCACTGGTCATCAATAACGTCCCCCTTTCCAATAGCAGCCCATCTGGGGCATATGGCAGCGCTCCCTTACCCTACACTAAACCCTGGTTACTCTTCCACCCCGTTCTAGAAGCTGAGATAGTCAAACTGATCTCCACCTCCAAGCCTTCATCTCACCTCCTAGACCCTTTACCCGCGCAACTGACCAAAAAGCTGAAACTCTCCTTAGCCCCACTCTGGTGCAAGATTATAAACAGCTCCCTAAAAAAGTGGAACCATTCCAGACTTCCTCAAAGTGGGACAAGTCACCCCACCGCTGAAAAAACCTGGCCTGGATATAAACGATTTGAATAACTTCAGACCTGTCTCTAACCTTCCTCTTCTATCCCAAATCTTAGAACGATCTGTACTCCAACAATTAACTCAATACATGGACAGTATCAACCTCCTTGACTCCCATCAGGCTGGCTTTAGGAAAGGTTGCAGCACAGAAACAGCGATCCTCAACATCATCGATGATATCCACAAATCACTTGACTCAGACCGATGCTGTCTACTCATTCTCCTAGACCTATTGGCAGCATTCAACACAGTAGATCACAAAGTTCTAATCAAGGTTCTCCAAGAAAGGGCCGGACTTGATGAGGTGGTCCTCAAATAGTTCTCTTCCTTCCTACACAATCGCTCTCATAGAATCAAAAGCAAAAACTTTGTGTCTGACCTGCACCCAGTCAGTAGGGGAGTTCCTCAAGGGTCAGTGCTCTCCCTCCAATATGTTGAAAGTAGGTATATAGGATGTGGATGAATATCCCAGGTTTATGGCGCTTAGTTAGTTAAGGTCGATATTACTTTCTTGCTATTTTATTTCGCGGGTGCTTAGGATCAAGGTAGTCATCCACAACCTTATTAAATTAGATCAAAAGATCCCAAAACTGTAAACAGGAGCCTAGCACATCACAATACATATCTAAGCATGTAACCAATAAATTTCAATTCAACAAGCACATTTCAACATCATGAATTCTTTTAATGTTCTTTAAGATGTTCCAGCTTTAGCCGACACGTGTTTCGTCGTTCGGGATAGTTACCCACGACTTCCTCAGGGCTGGAAAGACATATACAAATTATACAGTGTAAGCCCAATTACATAGGGCATCTCATGTAACAAATTATAGCAATTTTTAGCCAACTGTCTGGTGTCCAGACTGCATAATATAAGTTAAAACCTGCATATTGTTCAGGAAGGATACCCCTTCTAGAAACAAATACTAGTCCAGTGGTTTCCAAATTTAAATAGTGTCCGAGATTCCAATCAATGATGGTCCAATCCGTGCAGACTTACTACTAGTGTCTCAATTTATGTGGGGATGGGGTTGGCGGATGTTATAATCATTCTTGTGCTTATGAGGTTGTATGCCAAGGTGCTCGTGGTGACTTGTGCTAAACAACAAAATGCTGGGGCATGCCCCAGGCCTACCTTAATGGTATGATCGAGAGCGCTATCCACCAATATCAACAAACCAAGTAATAGTAACCATCTTGTCCCTGCGCCTTACTCAACATCCTTAAGTTATTATTCTTAGTCATATCCATATGGATAGCGCTCTCGAGCATACCATTAAGGTAGGCCTGGGGCATGCCCCAGCATTTTATTGTTTAGCACAAGTCACCACGAGCACCTTGGCCTACTACCTCATAAGCACAGGAATGATTATCACATCCGCCACCCCATCCCCACATAAATTGAGACACTAGTAGTAAGTCTGCACAGATTGGACCATCATTGATTGGAATCTCGGGCACTATTTAAATTGGAAACCACTGGACTAGTATTTGTTTCTAGAAGGGGTATCCTTCCTGAACAATATTCGGGTTTTAACTTATAATATGCAGTCTGGACACCAGACAGTTGGCTTAAAATTGCTATAATTTGTCACATGAGATGCCCCATGTAATTGGGCTTACACTGTATCATTTGTATATGTCTTTCCAGCCCTGAGGAAGTCGTGGGTAATTATCCCGAACAACGAAACATGTGTTGGCTAAAGCTGGAACATCCTAAAGAACATTAAAAGAATTCATGATGTTGAAATGTGCTTGTTGAATTGAAATTATTGGTTACATGCTTAGATATGTATTGTGGTGTGCTAGGCTCCTGTTTACATGTTGAAAGTAGGGCTTGATGGTCTTGGAGCAGATAAGAATGCAATCCAAATAAATAATTACAACTGATTTGAGCATGTCAGAAAATATGTGATCCATGAACCTCTGAAACATGTCTGGGGCATTGCACATATTGGAGGACATTAATCTGTATTTACAATTACACAATGGGATCTTTATTCATAAGAGGTGGTGAGCTCATCTAAGAACTAGCTTAATATAAATACTAGCTCCTCTTGCAGATTTCAGGAAGTGTTTGATTAATGGAAGAGAATAACAATCTTTACCTGTGACTGCATTTAATCCATGGTAGTAAATGCATGGTCTCAACTCATTTCATTGGACCAAAAAATATCAAAGTTCCCCCTGTAGAGGTGGATAGTGCAGTGCGATCATTCTGTAGATTTTTTGTAGGCATTGTCTCAACGCTTCCTCTTTTGGCTCTGATAAGGAAAAATCCTTCCAAATCAGAAAATAGCTCCTAGCTTGAGAGGGATTGCACAATTGAAATTCCTGTGTGGCAGCAGGGAGAATTCCTTGGTTTTCTCAAAAAAATAGGAACATTATTGATACAGAGCAAGTATGGCCAGAAGAACATTTATCATAGTAGAGTTCTGTAGCATCACAATGATGCTCTCTTTGGGAGAGCAATACTTCCCTAAGGTGTAACAGTTACCATGGTAGTATTGGAAGGATAAACAGATTGTCCTTGTTAACCAAATGATATAGGGATCCTGTTGGGCAAGCTAGGGACCTACCAAGATTAGAATGGACTGTGTGAAATGATATTATAAAGGACACAAACTCTTTATGATCACCAGAGTTAACACTGTGGGATTCAACATCTCATTGACTGAGCTGAGACTAGAGGAAAACGATCCACAGTTTGAACCTGCTCACGAGAAGTCTAAGGATCCATGGAGTACTTCTTTCATCACCCAATTGTTGTTCTTATACAAACCCCTGGCTCCAGCAGAGCAAATGCCTCATAAGATCTTCCTCCTGGAAGACTAGCCAGAATGTAAGTCAAGGCTGGCATTAGGGCTGTGTGACATGTGCAGCCACGCCTGGTGCTGACCTCAGAGGGGGCACTGTGTTGAAAAATAAATTATGATTTTAAAAGCACTGCTGAAGAGTTCTTTGTGTGTCTAACAGTTTTCAGGCAGCAACAAAAATGTCTTGTGTTTAAGGTTCCTGCTGGAGAGAGACTGGAGTTTTGTCTAATGACAGTTTTGACTCATCATAAAGTAGTGCAGATGGTTAATAGGCCTGTTGCTAAGACCGTGTGCCATGCAGATTACAGAAATTTATTTTATGTGGATAGCTCAGTAGATTACTGCTTTTGTCACAGAGATCCTTTTGTTACAGCACTTCACAAGTTACAATCCTAATATAATACATTGATCTGTGATCTGTCATCAAAGAACTGCATGCAAACTGCATAATATAGATTTGGATGTTATGTTTTCCCCCCACTTCTTTAATTACCTATTCCCTGCTCTTTAAAGCAAATGAAATGCGTGTGAGAGAGGACTATGGAGAGATGAGGGGCACTGTTGGAGGGTGGTATTTAGGGTGTCTGGTGAGGCGGTTATAGGTGGAGGGGCAAAAAACTGTGTTAAACCCTGTGCCATCAGCACTATGGCCAGTTCTGCAGGAAGTAGAAACTGCAAGGATTGTGAATCTCCATAAGAGCCAGTGAAGGGAATTCAGTGTTCTCCCATCCTTCCCTCCTTTAAAAAGGACGGGCTTTGGGGTTTCTCAATGGCCTCTGTGGACATAAGGTACAAGCTCAGACTAGATCTTCCGAAGAACTACAATACATACAGAGTGCATTTTTTTTCTGGGATTCTCTCAGTCTCTGAAAGCACTCTTTGAGTAGAAAATATCTAAATGGATTTTTCACTATTTGAAGTTTAAGGTTTCTTAGAAATTCTTCTGGCCTTCCAGCGAAAGCGCTAGCACTCCCTGCAACTGTAAAATTCCAAAACCTGGCTATTCTGACCTATGCCTTCTCGTAGACAGTGTTAAATTAGCAGCCCCGAATCCATTAATACAGCAAAAGTTGATGGACGGACTGAATGAATGAGCTTTTCTTTAATCTCCTCTCCGAGTCCTCTGCAAAACAAGGTCTTGGATTGCTTGTGTTCCAGTTCAGAGAGGACCTGGCTGAGCAGAATGCATTGGACTCTTCCTATTGGAGCAGGACCAAGACTAATTTGCATATTGCTGGGCCTAATCTGAGGTGGAAAAAAGAACAATGGGTTGGAATGCTACCCCAAGTGAGTGTCAGTGGTTAGACAAATTGCAAGCATTCCTGCTTTTGTGTGTCTAGTTCAACACAGGAACTATTCCATGATCCTAAATTCTCCACCTAGAGTTGGGCTGCAAGACACAGAAACCAAACTGAAGGCAGCCATCTTGGATTGTGATTACCTCCAAACAACTAGGGGCCAGATGTAGGTAGGCTTTTACCGGTCGGTAACGGCCGATTTCGGCCGTTACCGACCGGTAAATGGATTTTGAGATGTAGGGGGTGAAGGACTGGACTTTTATCAGTACCAGCGGTGCCAGGGAACAACACCTATAACCTTCATGGGATACCTGTTTCGGCGCACAAACTACAGAGACACGGGACACTTCCTTCGACGTCAAAGATTCAAGGTTTATTACTGCAGGGAACACAGAAGTCACGACAAGTACAACACGTGCAACTTGGGGAGACTGCTTCAAATTGGTTCTGTGGATCGCTCCTTTTATACAGTTTTTACCCATAGGACATCATGATACACAAAGTTTACAACCGGTTCCCATAATTATTCCTCAGAGGGGTCGCTTTGGTCACTTTGAAGCACATAAGGTCCGGAACATGAGTGCGGAAACATTTGGTGGTTCCCAACTGTAAAAACCCATCTTCCCAACATTAGCAAATTCCAATCGGCAGTAAAACAGATCGAAAATAGGAACTAAAACAGGTGGAGAGGAAAATGGAAACAGTGAGAGAGTCGACAAGGGTGTAAGAGGGGAGGTATCGGGAAACACGAGATACAGGCATCAAAGGGACGTGCCTAATGAGATGCACGGCTGAGACAATAAACTGGCACGGCAAGATGAGCCTCGAGCGGGGCCATCTGCCTTACAGTATCATCCCCCTCATCATAAAGACACTTACAAAGAACATGTGTCTTCCGCAAATATCGTGGGAGTCCCAGGGTCACGAAGCGGACAGTGTCCGTTCGCTGGCTACTTGAGGGCAAGAGACAAAATGGATGCCGTATCTAAGATGGAACCCATAGGTACAGGTGAATAACCCACATAACTAACGAACAGTTTAAGTTAGCACAGCGAAACTGCGCACACTTACTAAACTCGTCATTTACGGTTCTTAGATACCAGACTCGACCATATTCGTGCGAGTCGAAAACACCACCTAAAAATTGTCACGGAACCTCAGACGCTCCTTTTGCCCTCATGTAGGCAAGCACTAGTCGGAATCATATTCGATATTCATCAGACCCTCGAGATGTTGTTGCAGCATAGCTCTGTCCAATCGAGACCCTTTGGTAACAGGTGGCTGTCTCATACACGTTGTAGCACAGAGGCCACATAAGGCAGGACCGCACTGTACACAAAGGCAACACGTGAACAGGAACACTACAACGACTCCAATGATCGTCAGAATTTTCCAACCCCAGGTCGACATCAGGCCCCAAAACCATCCAAGTAGCGTCCAATCCCCTACATCCACGTGTATGGATTCGGAAATTTTATGCAACCTCGAGATGGCTTGATAGACAGTCGGAGCGTTATCAGGAATAAAAATACAGCAAGATGAATGGATCACCTTACAAACTCCACCTCGGTCTGCCAAGATTACATCTAAAACCATACGGTTTTGTAACGTCATAAGTCTATCCGCCTGAAGTTCTGTGGTGATATTACCAAGGGCACTGGCAGTAATATTAGCTGTCGATTCTACCACTCGAGTCAACTGTCTCAGATTCCTACTATTAACCATAGGTCCCCAAAACGGGAGGAAACCCTTGAAAAAGTCTCCTGCCTCTTGACCGGCAGTATCCTCTTCGCTAATTACGCCTCTCACAACTCTAGTCTTGTGATAATCTGCATCTACAGTGAACGTCGGAGGCAACAAGTTTGCGATAAAACATGAGCCCACAAAGTCAGAGGGCAACCATGCATATGCACGATCATGACAGATAAAGTAGGTACCCTTGGCAGCCAGGAACACAGGGGACGAGACCATTGGCAATATATAATTTTCAGTGCAAGCACTCTCTCCAAGTCGAGCTTTCGATCTACGGCCACGACCTATTAGACAAAAATTACCAATGTGGGGTACGACCCATATCGGAGGTGAATCTTTAAGCTGTTTTTCATTAGTGAACACACTATATTCGCCTCTACTTAAAATCCTATAGGCTTGTACCTCTTCTTCAGGGATAAGCGAAAGATCATAGATATCGCTATCTAAATCCTCTATTGCTATCGACAAAGATTTTTGGTACGAGGTAGGACCAGAGTAAGGGGAACGTGGTTCTCGAATGGGGTGGAAACCCAGTGCGCTTCGAAACATTGTTTGAAATGCTCGAGCAGACCCTTGGGAGCTATACGGTAACACTAGATATGGAATTCCCTTATCCGTAGTATGGGGCATCAACCCACATACCCAACAATTAGTAGTGTTAACCACTAACTGATGCTGATGAAGGAGTTGAATAAAGGAATTATTGCGGAATTCTGCACGTCTAGCCTGCTCGTGTTCAGGTAAGATGTGAAAAGAATGAGGAGAGTCAGTGGGGATGAGTTTAAGGTCAGGGGTAGGAGTAGGTATGATAGAAGACAAGAAGTGAAACATTGTGTAATACACTGCACCTACCAAAAATGCAGAAATAGTCATAAACAATACGAATATTTGAAATATGAAACATTTGGTACGACTGAGTTGCTGCAGCTTGAATCTTCTTGCTTGAGCTCTTTCCAAGTCCATCAGCTTCGAAAATGCCATTCCCTATGACCGTCCGCAACGTTTCTTGACGCACTTCGTTCTGTGTAGCAATAGTCAATTCCTAGGAGTTCCCAGGAATCGACGGTCTTTAACCTAGCGTCAAGACCTACTAACCAGGAGGAAGTACACGTGCGGCCCTACGGTCTTTATTTCAATATATATATATATATATATACGCAAAAACAATGTCTCTCAGCTGTGGAAACAAAAAGGTGTAAAGAACGGAGCTCAATAAATATACAAAATAATTGTAATAACGTGAGTGTTTTTACAGTGTTCAGGGAAAACGGGATAATGCACTTATCAAGGGACAGAACGGATTTTTTTATTAGTCTCTGGTGCTTGATCGCAGAAAATAACGAGTTTTCCCAGAACGTGTCTGTTCATTAAACAAAAGATCTGTAGAAGGGACAACGCCCTGTTGATCAGCTGAATGCTCTGGTCTTGAGTTTTCTATTGACAAATGTTCAGTATTGCCTTTTTGCTGCACTGGGGATTCTCCGACAGGTTGTGCGTCGCTGAAAGGTACAAACGCTGGCAATCCTTCGGTTTCAGTTGATGCAATGCCTTTCCTCACCCACGAGTCTGCTGGCAACGGAATGGGGACTTTCTTGGTGTGGGTGGCATGCACCCAATTTCTGCGCCCCTCAAGACGAACTGCAGTTCTCGTGGCAAGGAGGACTTGGTAGGGTCCAGTGAATCTAGGGTCCAAATTGTTCTTGCGTGAGAAGTTGCGCGTCACCACCCAATCTCCGGGTTGGAGTTGGTGGCCTGGACCCTCCGTCTGTGTTGGCAATGCTTCGTGAACCTGTTGGTGAATCAACCTCAGTTTAGCAGTCAAGTCATGAAGATAATCGATTAACATTGGATACTCAAGTTCACAAAAGACACCTGGTCTAGGGACCCCCCAAACATTGGCAGGACGACCGAATACTATTTCATAGGGACTGAGCCCTACTCGGGAGTGTACAGTTGCCCTTGTTGACAGTAATGCTAAGGGTAAAGCGTCAGGCCACGAAAGACCTGTCGTAGCCTGAATCTTTGCTAGTTTTAGTTTAAGGGTGCCATTGTACCCTTCCACCAATCCTGCTGATTGTGGATGGTTTGCACTATGAAATTTTTGAACAATCCCTAATCCGCGACACACACTCTTCATCACGCTCCCAACAAACTCACTTCCGTTGTCTGACCACACAACCCGAGGCATTCCGTAACGGGAAAAATATTCTTTGAGTAAAATTTTTGCCGTGGACAAAGCCGTATTATCCTTAAGGGGGTAGGCCTCAATCCATCGGGAGAATGCGCACACCACAACCAATACATACTTCAAGTTATTACATCTTTCCATGTGAATAAAGTCCAACTGGATAACTTCGAAAGGGTATGCAGGAGGAGCAAAATGGCCAGGTGGAGTGGGAGTGCCCTTACCAGGATTATGCATCAAACATACCATGCAATTCTTAACCAAACGTTCAGCACATTTCGTAATACCATCATTTTTCCACACAGGAAACAGCAATTTACAGATACCTTTCGCGCTAATATGTGCTAACCCGTGTGCCATAGTCACAACAGCCAGCACATACGCATCAGGCAACATCCATCTTTTCTGTTCCGACAAGTCAATCCAACAACCATTCGTATCCAACTTTCCCGTACTTTCTTTCCACTTCGTCTTTTCAGTCTCGGTAGCCTCATTCTGAATGGATTTCACACTCTCAATAGTGTTTTCACACATACTTGATTCTGTAGGCCACCTTACCGAACTCGTCACATACATTCGAGTGCTAAGGTTCCGGGCAGTTTCTTTAGCAGTTTCATCCGCAAATGCATTACCACAACCAACATCATCCGTCACTTTACAATGCGCACTACACTTAACAATCGCCACTTGCTTAGGCAACGTAAGTGCATCCAGAAGATCATTCACAAGCTGGCCATGCTGAATCTTCTTACCATGTGACGTAAGGAATCCTCTCTCTCTCCACAGTCGTCCAAAACTATGTGCCACACCAAATGCATACTGGCTATCTGTAAACACATTCACTCGTTTATCTTTAGACAATACACATGCTCTCGTCAAGGCAATGAGCTCAGCAGCCTGAGCTGAATTTTGACTCAACCTTGCGCTCTCCACAATCGTTTTCAATGTAACTATAGCATACGCAGTTGTCACATCACCATTCGGTAATTTGAAACAAGAACCATCCACATACAGAGTACCATCGGGATCTGTCAATGGAGTATCCTTTAGGTCAATGCGACCCTTGGTTTCCTCCTCAGTTTTGAGGTAGCAGTCATGTACTGCTTCACCACTTGATTCTGTGTCGATCGGCAGCAATGTTGCTGGATTCAACACATTACATCGTTTTATCCGTATATGACTGGCCAACAACGTCAACTCATACCCGGACAATCTTGCGCTCGTCAGATGTTGAGTTTTCGTTCGGTTTAATAGAGTGTCGACTGCATGCGGAACCATTACCGTGAGCATATTACCCATGACTAGACCTGCAGACTGTCGAATGGACGCCGCAGCTGCCGCTGTTGCCCTTAAGCAACTTGGCAAGGCTCTTGCTACTGGGTCTAAAGTCGAAGAAAAGTATGCACATGGGCGTTGCTTACCACCAAAAGATTGTGTCAAAACACTCAACGCGCAACCATCCCTCTCGTGAACGTATAGTGTAAACGGCTTACTGTAATCAGGAGTACCCAACACAGGAGCCGAACACAACGCATCACGCAATTCAGAAAAACTTTTCTGACATTCTTCAGACCAAGGTACTGGAGATGAAACATCCTTGCACGTAAGGGCTATCAATGGTTTTGCCAACAATGAAAAATTTGGAATCCATTGTCTGCAGTAGGACGTAATACCTAAAAAGGCACGAACATCTCTTTGGGATTTTGGCACAGTCATTCGGGAAATTGCTGCAATTCTCTCTGGGGTCAACCTTCTCCCTTCTTTTGACAATAAGTGACCTAAATAGGTAACTTCTTGGCAACAATATTGTAGCTTCGAAGGTGATACCTTGTGGTGCAAGTCATGTAAATAGTGCAATAATGATACTGTAGCCGTTTTGCACATAGCTTCTGTATCAGCTGCCACTAAAAGATCGTCTACGTATTGAATCAAAGCTGCACCTTTAGGCAATATAAAGTCATCAAGTTGACTTTTAAGTGCTTGGCTGTAGATTGATGGACTCTCACAGTAACCCTGTGGAGCGCGTTTTAGCCTAAAACTGCGACCTCCTAATGAGAATCCGAACAGGTCTCTGCTTTCTTCTGCGATCGGAATACTAAAGAAAGCATTCTTTAAATCGATCACTGTGAACCAGGAGGCAGATGCCGGAATCATTGTTAGTAAAGCCGTAATGTCGGGAACCACAGGAAATTGCGGAACCACTATTTTGTTTACCTCTCTCAAATCTATAACAAAACGATACACAGGAGGTTTAGTTGGGTCAGTTCGTTTCAAAATTGGCAATACAGGGCTATTACACACGTTTCCACGAGTTTCTTCAACAACACCCTTTCCAATGAGATCATGAATGATTCCTAACAGTGCTCGTTCGCCTTCAAGAGAAATACGATATTGAGGTAACCGCGGTAATCGCGCATTTGGTTTTAATTGGATCACATAGGGTGGAATGTCCAACAGGCCCACGTCATTGGGACCTGTGGCCCATAAGGACGCTGGGAGGGAATTCAATTCCGGTGGGAATTTATCAACCGATAAATACATGGGAGAGATCACTCTCCTCCCCAATGTAAGTTCCACTCCTTCAGGGGAACAATACAATGTTGCATATAATCGTTTCAACAAATCCAAGCCCAAAAGATTTTCACCACAGCCTGTAGATAGAATCAGTGGAGCCGTTAGCTCACGTGGTCCAATCATAAGAGGCAAAGGGTTAGAGACTGGGTTACTAACAGGGGCGCCAGAGAATCCAACGGAAACATTCGTTAAGCCAGACAAAGGTGCGCCAGGGAGTTTTGAATGCATGATGGAACTTTTCGTCGCACCAGTGTCTAACAGAAAAGGCTCAACTACACCCGATGTAGTCACTGCAACGTAAGGCCCACTCTGATCGACCGGAACTGACACTACTCCCTCTCTTTGTCTTAGGCTGTCCTAGTAGTGGTCATTTACAACAGTCTCGTGGTCTATATAATAATCATCAACATTATATTGTGCAGACCGAACTGATCCCGCATTTCGCTGGTCAAAATAATTATTTGCATCCGATTGATTCTGATGACGATCAATCTGATTGTGGGATGAACCACGACCTCTACCACGTGGTGCCTGCTGAGGACCACTGCCACGATTTCCTCGAGCTGACACACCATTTAAACGGTCTTTTAAAGCAAGACACTCATATTTCAGATGTCCCTCTTTCCTACAATATGCGCATTGATTATATCCTAGTGTAGATCTGGGATCAAAGTTGTCAGGACGCTGCTGCATCCTATCAGGCTGTGCACGGGGTCGATACTGCTGTTGCGCATCATTTTGGTTCGATCGCGGAGGGTATGCTTGCTGCAACAAAACCTTCGTTTTGAGTTCTTTCGTTTTCTTTTCTACACGATCACTTTCTTCCTTTTCCCTATTCTCATAATACTGAGCCGTTGCCAATATTTGCGCAGGGGTTGAGACTGCCCACGCACTTTCTGAATTCTTTAATTTGTTGCATAGCTCAGGCAGCAAATTTGACACAAATTTGTCAACGAATAACCGCTGACCTCCCTCAGCGCCCATGTCCTGGCCGCTGTGGTCGATAAACGCTTCCTCAAACCTCGTAAAGAAATCCGAGACGCTTTCGTCTTTCTTTTGCTTACAAGCTGACAACTTATCCCAGTTCACCTTCATCGCTGGCATGAGAGTTTTCATGAGCGTAATGATTCTCTGAGGCAAATCCAAGATCATTTGTTCAGGTTTAGCTCCACCAACTTGTAATGCATCAGCTGCTAGCAGTGCAGCCCAATCACCCCCTAATTCAACAGCGTGATTGGCTTGACGAATTTTAGCCCAAACTGGTTGCGGTACAACATTGCCAAACAACATGTCGATGTCGGCAATATTCATAATAGAAGCTTCCACCAGTTGTGATAACTCCTTATAATAACCAGCTGGATTTTTACGCGGATCGGGTAAGGATTGCTTCACCTGCAAAACTTCCGATCGTTTCCATGGAAGATGTATCCACACCCTTTGGAAATGTGGTAAAACCGGAGGGTTAGCTTGCGGATCTCCAGGCACCCACAGTGGCGGGACTTCTCTCATGGGATACTGACCAGGAACCGCTTTCCAATTCTCAGTGGTATCATCTAATGACACTCGAGAACGTGCTGCGGGTCTAAATGCTAATAAACGTTCCACGGCACGTCGTACATCGTCACCTACAATCATACCATTCGAAAAGTTACTCTGGAGTTCAATTATGTCGGACGGTACATCATCTACATCATTATTGTACCATTCTTCCCTCAAAAAGTTACACATTTCCTCAAATACGAATCTCTGCGTAGGCTCATTAAACTGAGAAAATGTATCGAACACTACACGTGGAGTGTAATTGGCAGGATGTCTTATCCACCTATGGGCCATTGTTACTAACGTCTCTTTCTCCCTACCACTAGGGATCTGACTCCGTCTCTGAGGAGTATCAGATGAATCCGACGAAAATAACGGACCAGGAAGGGGTGAATAAAGGGTAGCAACAGAATTAGGAACACGCTTACGAACAGAAGGAGAAAGAAAAACAGGAGCAACAACATTAGAGGTAAAAGAAGACATAGTAGGAACGGACAAGGTAGTCGGAGAAGCAGAAACAACAGTCTGAGAAGGTACAGGTACAAGAGCAGTAGGAACGATAACAGATGGAGGTACAAACGTAGGATTAACAGCGGGCTGGCCCGCAGCCGCTGGAGCAACAAGAGGAACAACAGGAGGTATTACAGGAGGAACTACAGGAGCAGTAGCACCCTGTACATAAGGAGGTGGTGATTTCATCAAGTAGGATAGCAAGGGATCCTCCTTCAAATCTTCTTCTTTCTTTTCTAATTTATTCGGTAAAGCTGGATAACATTTATCTATTTTCATATGATGTAATCTAGTAGCTATTTCCATGTCTTTTTCTTCTTTGTCTTGTCTACATTCTTTTATAGCTTGCATTATCGGAACAAATTCCTGCTTTTTATCCTTTTTAAGTTGTTTGATTTCTTTCTGTTTGGCCTCTTTACGCCATATTCGAAAGGAATCAAACATAGCTGGCCTAGCTTTCTTTAAAAATAATTTAGCCTCAAGATTATCTAAAATCAAAAGTTCAAAAGTTCCGTGTGGTGGCCATCTAAGGTCACCGTCCTTCTTTGTGTAGCGGATCCAGTAATCATTATAGATTATGGGACCCACACCGTGTCGACTATATAGATCATGTATCGGAGTTCCAACTGGAGGTATCGGACATGAGTCCTCCAACCGGGAATCCATTGCGCAACATTTGAAAATACGAAACAAACCACTATGGCTAGGCATCGTGCACACTAACCTAGTATCAAACTTCAAAGATTACCGAAGCAATAAAACCTCGTGTAAGTCAAAACCCTCGGTTTTTGGCAATTGCAACTGTCAAATAATACTAAGGACCAATACTAAGAACCACAAATGCAATGGAACCATGCAATACAACAAAGCCGTAAGGCTATTACAAAGCTCAGAGAGCTATTACCACAAAGCCTGAGGAGGCTATTACAAAGCTCAATGAGCTATTACAACAAAAACCTTAAAGGTTAACACCAAAGCTTTCAAAAAGCTAAAAACAATCACTAAGGACTGGGAGCGACCCACAAATACTTAACTCAGAACTTCAATGGCGTCACCAGGAAGGCCCGTCTATCGTCTCGCTTTGTACAAAGATCTACGCCGGGCGTCGAAGACAGGTCGACAGTCAGGGCATCGGTCCATTGCAGCCGTCAGGAGGCGGGAATCTTCGCAGGGAAAAAACTTCGGGCCACTTATTTCGACAACAGGATCGATGAAGCGGGGTGCACCTTCCCTCGGAGATTTCACACGAAGTTCCTCACGAACATCAGGCTTTGGACCGGACCGGTACCACTGAAGTCGCCCCACGTTGGGCGCCAACTGAAGGACTGGACTTTTATCAGTACCAGCGGTGCCAGGGAACAACACCTATAACCTTCATGGGATACCTGTTTCGGCGCACAAACTACAGAGACACGGGACACTTCCTTCGACGTCAAAGATTCAAGGTTTATTACTGCAGGGAACACAGAAGTCACGACAAGTACAACACGTGCAACTTGGGGAGACTGCTTCAAATTGGTTCTGTGGATCGCTCCTTTTATACAGTTTTTACCCATAGGACATCATGATACACAAAGTTTACAACCGGTTCCCATAATTATTCCTCAGAGGGGTCGCTTTGGTCACTTTGAAGCACATAAGGTCCGGAACATGAGTGCGGAAACATTTGGTGGTTCCCAACTGTAAAAACCCATCTTCCCAACATTAGCAAATTCCAATCGGCAGTAAAACAGATCGAAAATAGGAACTAAAACAGGTGGAGAGGAAAATGGAAACAGTGAGAGAGTCGACAAGGGTGTAAGAGGGGAGGTATCGGGAAACACGAGATACAGGCATCAAAGGGACGTGCCTAATGAGATGCACGGCTGAGACAATAAACTGGCACGGCAAGATGAGCCTCGAGCGGGGCCATCTGCCTTACAGTATCATCCCCCTCATCATAAAGACACTTACAAAGAACATGTGTCTTCCGCAAATATCGTGGGAGTCCCAGGGTCACGAAGCGGACAGTGTCCGTTCGCTGGCTACTTGAGGGCAAGAGACAAAATGGATGCCGTATCTAAGATGGAACCCATAGGTACAGGTGAATAACCCACATAACTAACGAACAGTTTAAGTTAGCACAGCGAAACTGCGCACACTTACTAAACTCGTCATTTACGGTTCTTAGATACCAGACTCGACCATATTCGTGCGAGTCGAAAACACCACCTAAAAATTGTCACGGAACCTCAGGGGCAGAATCGGTAAATTTACCGATCAGTAAATTTACCGATTCTGTAAATTACCAAATCGGTATTTTTACCGATTCGGTAATTTTGAGATGTAGGTGGGACTCTTCTGAGTCCCATAAGCCTTTCCGAATCGGTATTTTACCATCAAATTCAATTTGATGGTAAAATACCGATTCCGGTGTGCATGCACATGTGTGCATGTACACCTGTGCCATATGACAGGCAGACCTGCCCTTAGGGCATGTATGCCTTCCACATGGCACACAAACCAGTTTTGGGGGTGCTAGAGGGTGTCAAAGTGACACCCCCTGCACCCTTGTGAAATTCGGTATTTACCGATTCGGTAAATACCGAATCGGTAATGCCCATTCATTCCTATGGGCTTCAAAGCCCATAGGAATGAATGGGCATTACCGGTCGGTATTTACCGAATCGGTAAATACCGAATATTACCGATTCGGTAAATGCACATCTGTATTTACCTACATATCAGTACTTCTATTTTACCGATTCATAAATACCGAATCGGTAAAATTCGGTATTTATGAGTCGGTAAAATAGATTTACCTACATCTGGCCCTAGGCCCCTTAGCCTGGGCTACCAGGAAATTAATGCCAGAAAGATGGGTGGCTAGAACAGTCCACATCACCGGCGCTGAATGCACATTCACAGCACAGAGATACATGAAACCATGTCAGTGCCCTCAGGAGACCAATGCTGCACCACAATGCGCCGACACGTTCCTGCCTGCCCACATGCAAAGAGTTTGATGACCCCGTGCAAGGTTCCCGGCCGAGGAGGGCAACATGGCTGCTGCTGCACGGTAAACCCACAACCTGCAGAGGATCCTACGCTCTTCAAACAGGAGTGTCTAGAATCCAAATGGCAGCAGTACATTACACCAAAAATGTCTACCATATATTCCGTAGTAATTGGTTTTATCAGTCCCTTTCTAGTGGTCAGTACAGTAGCTGGATGAGTTAAGCACCAGCTACTATCATTAGGTGTAACTATAGGTCCTTTGTTCCAATCCTGACCGTGTCAACTTGGCCATTCATCCTTGAAATGTCAATTGAGTATTATTTAATTGAGTATCAGGAATACCTTTTTTTAATATGTCCAGTGCTTATAATCGCCAACACTGTCGTTTTAGGTGATATGAGGAAACACATTATTACTTCCTCTTCTGTTGATCCTTCTGCGAATGGACAACGCCTCTCAAAGACAACAAAGGATGCGATTATTCCTGTTGTATATTCTTACTTGTGGTCAATACTGGATTTATGTCCTTCCTTCCTTCCTTTGTAAAGCGCTCTGATATCCCTCGGGATCTTGTTCGCGCTATATAAAGCTTTATATATAAATAAATAAATAAATAAATAAAGTATGTCTTGTGTTTGCTCAGTAATGCATTCGCTCTCTCAATTTCTGTGTTTTATAGAAGCTCTAGCAAAATGTAAGTCTCATATCTCATGTACCCATCTTGTCTCTTTAACGAAACAGCCCTGGCTGTATTCTGTTCTTTGCGAGTCAGCAGAATCAGCACAGTCAAGAGGTGGGACCTGTTCTTCCTTCTGAAACAAAAGAGCGCTTCTGTCTTTACAACTCTCTACTGTGCGCAGATGGGATTGTGGGTGATTGGTGAATGGGCAGGGCAGACGCTCTCTCCTACAAAGACACTGTTTCTCGCTTAGCTGCGGGCACCAGCGCTCATTGTAATGTAGTTTACACCCTGCAGGGAGGCGCCGAAGAACAAAAGGACTACACGCCCACGCTCGGCGAACAAAAGGAATGTGGGCGCACCCAGTGACTGAGGGGCAGCCATTGTTTCTGTTGGTGATATTGGGGAGACTGACACCCTGGGAGCCCCTCGCTGATCTGTTTAATTGTCTGCCTTAAAGGCATGTAGGTCACAGCTGAAAACATAACTAATTAAGAGAGGTTGTTTTCGATCAATTGTTTAGTTTGGGGTCAAGTTCTCCCTGTTACTCCTTCTAACATTTGGAGCCAGGACCACCTGCTGGCCAGCGGCAGTTGTTACCACGCTGTAGGCCCATAGATTCATAGCTGCCAAGTGTTCCCATCTCACCTGTGACATACTCCTTCAGACAGTCTTAGTTTTTGTTGCCCTTCATGCTGGGAATTTTGAGCCCGTACTAGCAAAGTTAAACATTTTACCACAAGTCCAGAATGCAATGCGCTGTAGAGTATAACAATGCAGGGCTGGCTGATGGTGTCATGTGTAGCAGTGGGCCTCTTAGCAGCTATGTATAGATCAGAAGCTGCAATCCCGTGTAAAGTTAATAATCCCAGTATTACCCTCATTTTATTGACACAAATATAATTGTCATACTGCCATCCACAAAAATGTTCAGCCCAATGCATTTCATACGCCGAGTAGGCATCAAGTGAACCCATATCGCATGTGACACTTTGAGCCACTTCCGGCTTTTTTGTCAACAGCTCTGTGTATGCTGGGACTTTCCGTCACGTTATAATATTAGATTTATATTGAACTGAAAGTTCCAGAATGTAAAGTGGTGTTGCCTAAACCACCCAGACTTGCTGCGCGCAGCCCACTTGATACGGGACGCTTGCCAATTGTGTTGGGAATTTTACACTGGGCAGCATTTAAATGTCACGACCTTGGTTGAAACTTGATATCTGGGAGCTGTGCAAACGTGTACGGGAGGCCACAGATGAAAGGGCAGGTTGAATGTCAATGTCACCCTGACCCAGACACCTATGTTCTGGTTGGACTACAGATGCAAAGCGAATTGCCAATGTAGATTACAAGATTAACTTTGCAAATATGAACTTCTGGACACAGGCAGTGGAAATTTCGTATTAGAGAACAAATGCAGCAAGCTACAGGACCCTGGTTAAGAATCATGAGAAGTTAACAAACACAAAGCAAACATTATAATACCAACCCTGGTCATAAACATAACTCAATGTGTATGATTTTTTTTGTAAATCCTCATCACCTTGTAATGGCTGGCTTTTTATATCTCTGCATCATCCCCAATCGTGCGTGCATCCTCTGTGTAGCGTCCTTCCCAGTCCAGGAGCATGAAAATGAACACGCCACACGGAACAGTTGATTGTACATCTTTAATAATCAGTACATAATATCACACACTGAACACTGATTATCTCATAACCATTAATAACCACACCTTAACACCTCCAAGCACGATACGTAATTCCACTTGTGAGTACTCCCAGAACTGCAAGGGTCCTAGTGCACATAGTCTCACAGCACTACACCTCCCTCTTGTTTAAATAAAAAAGAACAAACAACAGTTACATTACATTTCTTCAATAAGTCGTCGAGGTGCTCGCACTAGTTGGCATGATCGAGTGGCATGAAGTGGTTGAGCTGCACTCTCTTTGTGCACCAATGGTACAGATTCTAATGCTTGACCTGGACGGTCAGGCGGGTTTGCCTCGTTCATAATTGCAGGAGTTGACGATCGTAGAGGTATGTGCTTAAGGTGTGACAAGTCCTGTGTGATGGACTGTCCAGGACGATGGGCCACCACCGTGTGTCCTTTGCACGTCACAACCCTCAGAGGAGCTACAGCAAACAGAGTGTCTGTTTTCCGCTTTCATTTCTGCTTGATCAGGACTAAGTCACTTTTATCAAAGATTGTCTCCTGAGCTCGTCGAAAACGATCGGCGTGTCTTCATTTTGCACTTCCAAGGATTGTCTGTGACACAAACCTGATCAGCATTTAAAGATAGGTCTACTGTCCATTGTGGCAATTTGGTTTGGATCGGTCTCTCAAATAGCAAGGTGGCGGGACTTTCACCAGTTGTGGGTTAAGTTGACCAATAAGAATAAAGGGCTTGACACAGGGCTTGGTTTAACTCAATACCCTCCATTGATGCTCGTTGAATTATCCTTTTTAGGGTACCCATGAATCGTTTCACCACACCATTTGCTTGGGGCCTCAGAGGAGTACTCTTTTGATCAATCAATCAATCAAGTAGTATTTACAGAGTGGGGATTGGCACCCGTGAGAATATCCAGACGCTTGCCTCAGGTCTCATTTGATGAGCCAGGTCTTGAGCCCCTTCCTGAAGTCGGTCAGCGAAGTCGAGATGTGGAGGTGGAGGGGGTTCCAGGCTTAGGCAGCAAGATGAGAGGAGTATCCTCTGGTGCAGCAGTGGCATATGTGAGAAATATGCGCAAGGGCAAGGTGTGTAGAGCGCAGGTGTCTGGGGAGGATTGTGGAAGTGTAGCCGGTGGTTCAAGTAGGCAGGTCCTTGGTCGTTGAGGGCTGTTTAGGTGTTGGCCAGGAACTTGAAATGGCATTTCTGCTGGACTCGAAGCCAGTGGCGGTCTTTCAGGTGTTGGATGATGTGGGTTCTTTTGGCAGGTTCAGGATCCGTCTGACGGCTGCGTTCTGGTTCGTCTAGAGTCTTTGCATGAGTTCGGTGGTGGTGTCTGCATAGAGTGCTTTGCCGTAGTCCAGTGGTCTGGTGATGAGGGAATGCGTTACGGTCTTTCTGGTGCTGATGGGGAGCCACTTGAAAATCTTGCATAGCATGCAGAGCTTGTGGAATCAGGCTGAAAAAATGGCATTGACTTGATGTTTCATAAGAGTTCACTGTCTAAGATAATGCCAAAGTTGTGAGCCTGGTCTTTCGGCATGGAGGTAGGTCCGAGTTCCAACGACCACCAGGAGTCATGCCCGAGGGCTGTGTGCTTGCCGAAGATGAGAACTTCCATCTTGTCCATGTTCATTTCAGGCAATTGTCCCTCATCCTTGCTGAGAAGTCCTTCACGCAATTGTGGAAGTTGTACTTCGCTGCGGAGGGGTTGGCAGAGACCGCTATGACAAGCTGTGTGTCATCGGCATAGGAGATGAAGTTGATGTTGTGCGATCTGATGATGTCTGTGAGTGGAGTCATGTAGATCTTAAAGAGTATTGGGCTGAGGGATGAGGCTTGGGGAATGCCACAGATGGTGTGCTTGACTTTTGATGGAAGGGAGGGAGGTAGGCAGATTTTCTGAATGTGTCCTGTGAGATAGGTGAGTCATCTGTTATGCCAATCTGGTGTAAACAATCAATGAGTGTGTGGTGGGAGTTTGTGTCAAAGATGTTGGAGATGTCAAGCAGGATCAGGGCAGCTGATTCTCCTCTGTCGAGTGTGGTGCAGATGTCATCTGTTGCGGCAATCAGAGCTTTCTTGTGCTGTGATTGGCTCTGAATCCTGATTGGGAGGGTCTGGCAAGTTGTTTCTTTCCAGGTGTTCGGTGAGGTGTAGGTTGATGGCCTTCTCCAGTACTTCAATCAATAAATCAGGGGATTGTAAGCGCGCTACTCACCCGTGAGGGTCTCAAGGTACTTTGGCAGACAATGGAAGTAGTGAGATGGTGTCTGCAGAGTAGTTCTGGAGTTCGATGGGTTCTACCGAGGGTTTCTTGTATAGGGGTCTGATCTCAGTGTGTTCCAGGAGGCATGAAAGGTGGCCGTGGTTAGCGAGGCATTGATGAAGGTGGTGAGATGGCAGCTGACCTCGTCTCTTCCGGGGTAAAAAAGTCAGTTGAGGCAGGGGTCAGTTGGTACTCACAAGTGGATGGAGTTCATTAGGGTGGTTATGTTTGGTACGCTGAGACGTTTCCATGTGTTGAGCGGATGGCCAGCCTGAGGTTGTCGTTCAGAGGATGGGGATCGAAGTTCTTATAGACGATTGCTATCTTTTTGGTGAAATAGTCGGCGAGGACGTCGCACAGTTCTTGTGAGGTGGGGATAGAGTTTTCAGTGGCTGACAGGCAGGTGAGCTCTATGACGATGGTGAAGAGTTCCATGGTTTGGTCGGTGCTTGTGTTGATCCGGTGGGTCAGGGCCTTTTTTTTGTTGCCACTTTGATCTGTCAATGGTAGTCGTTGAGGGCTGATTTGAAGGTGGCTCTGTTGGTGTGGTTCTTGCTGCTGCACCATCTTCCTTTGAGCTGTTTGCACTTGTGTTTTGATATGCTGAGTTCCGGGGTGTACCAGTTAGTTTGTTTGACAGGTCTGTGTGTTTTGGCTGGTTTGGTGTGAGCGACTTGGTCGGCAGCGCTTGTAATCCAGTTGTTAAAGTTCTTTACTGATTGGTCCACGTTGGTGCTGTATATGGGCTGTGTGGTGCTGAAGGTTTACCTCCATTGTTGCTAAGTGACCTTGGACCAGCTGCGGAAGGGAATACTGTGTTGGTTGGGACATTATGGGCATGTCCGGCGATGGTGAAGTGTATGATGGAGTTGTCCCACCAGGTGAGTTCGGAGGTGTGGTTGTATTGAATTCTGTTGCTAGACATGAAGATGGGGTCCAGCGTGTGTCCTGCTTTGTGCATAGGATCTGTGACATGTTACTTGAGGCCGATGTTGTCCAGTCTCTCCAGGAGTTCAGTTGGTGTTGGCAGAGTTACCTAGGTGAAAGTTGAAGTCTCCCAGTTAGATGTAGTATTCTGATTCAATGGTGAGTGGGGGGATAATTCAGCGATGACGTTGCCCATTCCGGTCCATGGTCCTGGTGGTCTGTATGCAAGGGTGCCTTTGATGGTAGTGTTGTCATCGGTGCAGAGCTGGAAGTTCATGTGTTTCATGATTGGCGTGGTTTGGTTGACAGTGACGGTGCAGGTGATTGACTATTTGACCTTTACCCAAACGTGAAAAATAGACGGGGTGTTTGGTCCTCTTGTCCACTGGAAGAGGGCCCTCATCTAGAACATACGGCAGAGGGAAAAGAGCTTAATAAGGTGCTGGGAACGCATGACCTTCAACACACTATGGATTTAATCAAAGGAGGGGACGCTGGGCGGATAAACCCAACTTTTAAAGGAGAGGTTGCGATTCAGTTATTGATTTTATCTTTGTATCACACAAACTGAAACAGGAGCTTTTGGGGTTTGAAATACAAATGAGCGCATGTAGTGACCACAACACCCTGGTCATTGTCTTGAGGGACCCCAACAGGTCTAGAACCCAGGAAAAAAGGGGTGCGAAGGGGGAGTTAATGGCGACTGACCAAGGTAGAAGGCTGAGATGGTCCAAAATGGACGTCAACGCCTTTTATGAACCATTAATGGCAGACAAAGATCATCATGTATGGAGGTGCCTGAATCTCGAAGTAACGGGGGTTGATTTAGTTAAGGCTTATGAAGGGGCAACATTGCACATTGACAGACTCCTCAGGGTCAAGCCCGGAAAAAAAGGACTGATGGAACACGGGTGGTTCGATCAGGCCTGTTCCAAGGCCCTGAGAGAGCTTAAATTGGCACTGAATACCTGTCCCAGGGATAAAAGTAGGGTTATGGCGTGCCGAGGCTTATATAAAGAGGCGGTAAAGCGACGTAAATCCTTTCTGCAACAGCAGGCCTGGGAGAACCTGAGGGAAGCAGCAGACACAAAAAATATGACGGCATTTTGGAAGATCATTAATGACCCATGATTCCAAGACAGGGATAAGCCCAAGATTGCAAATCACATCCTGGCGGAGTCATGGTTCGAGCACTTTAATGGTCTATACAATTTTAGTACTCATGAGGATTGCCTAGTTACTAAGGAAGGGCCAGGAAGAGAGGAATGTATAATTTTCTCGCTAAATGAGATTAAGGTAGGCGTGGAGGGATTGACCAGAAACAAAGCGCCGGGAACAGATGGTGTCTCCCCGGATCTGTTTCTAGCACAAGTGGAGCTGTGGGCCCCCATTTTGACCAGGGTTATAAATGCCGCAGTGTGCACGGGCATGCCTGAATCCTGGTCGACAGCCACAATTGTTCCAATGTTCAAAAAGGGTGATAGGAAGAGCCCTTCCTGTTACCGACCTATCTCTCTGATTGACGTGTCCGTGAAAGTTCTTGGTTAGGCTATACTTAACCGTCTATTAGACTGGGCAGAAGAACACAAGATCATCGCGGACGCGCAGTATGGTTTCAGGGTCAGACGTTCCACAACGGACCAATTTATTAATCTGTACCTCCTGACGGCCAAGTACATGATAGCTAGCCAAGAGACCGTGTACTTGGCGTTTATGGCCCTTACGGCGGCATTTGACCAGGTGAATAGGAACAAACTATGGGAACTCATGGAGGAACTGGGAGTGGACCAGGGCCTAGTAAACATCTTGAGATCGCTACACAGGAATACCCGTGCCCAGGTCAGGTACAACGAGGAGGGCAGTATGACAGATCAGTTTCCCTGTACGAGGGGAGTTAGACAGGGTTGTATTTTGGCACCCTTCCTATTCACCCTGTACATTAATGGCTTAGAGAAAGCATTGGCCGGGTTGGGAGTGGACTCGCCTAGGATAGGTCATAGGGGGGTTCAGGTTCTGCTTTATGCAGATGAAGCAGTACTTCTGACCCGAACCCCGCGTGGCCTACAAATATTGTTAGACGGCTTTGTCCATTTCATGGAGAGCCTGGACTTGTCAGCAAACATTGCCAAATCTTATATAATGGAGGTAGGGAAGGCGCCCCCAAAGAAATATAAATATACGATTGGGGCACACCGCATAGAAAAAGTCCAGTCTTTTTCATATTTGGGGATATTAGTGCATTCCAGGCTCAATTTTAAACCTTTGCTGGAGGAAAAACGTTGCACCCTAACTAGAAGCATGGGGGCGATTATGAACCATGCACATAGGTTGGGTCGTTGGTCTCCTGATCAGATCCTGATTCTTTATAATTCAATATGTTCTGCCAAAGTACTCTATGGCAGTGAGGTCTGGGGCTTTGTGGATGCTAAGTCGCTCCACATTGAAAAGAACAAACTTTTAAGAAGATTACTGAAAGTGCCACAAAGCACCCCGGGCTTCACTGTACATGAGGAATTGGGTGCTGCCTATATTAAGGACAGGATAAAACTAAAACCGGTTAGTTGCTGGGTTAAAATTTGGACAAATCCACAGGCCATCGTGACAAGAGATATCATACAGGACTGACTGGCACGTGATAAGGGGATGAATATCCCATGGCTTAAATATGTTAGAGAAACCTTTGGAGCTATGGGTCGCCTGGAACTTTTTACTCACCCTACGAAATTGCTGGCAAAGGACAAGGTTATGGTCAAGGGGGAGTTTTTGAAATTACTGGGTTCCAGCAGGGAAGATCAAGAGATAATAAAACCCGAAGTGAGAAGGCATATCCTGATGAAATCTTGCCCGGGCATTGAACCTTATTTGTATCTTATTCATAGTGCCCAAGATAGGTTCCTCATGACGCGTTTCAGGCTGGACTCTATACATCATAGCCTTGCGGTGCCTGCAGATTTTACTAAAACGGTGGAGCAGAAGGGTCCCTGCGGTTGCGATCTTTGAACTTCGCAGGATACCCTTCATTTTGTACTGTTATGCCCGTATTACATGCACCCAAGGAAGCATTTTTAAAAAAGAGTTTTAAAAAAAGCAGGGTTTAGACAGGCCAAAGTGGCTCTATTGCATTTGAAACTTTCTGCAGATATTTTAACTTTGCATTGTACTGTACATTTTTTAAGAGTGGCAATGCGCCTTAGGAACACCAGAGGGGTCGTGTGAACTGTATATCCACAAATTGTTTTTAAGTAGATTTTGTATTGTAAATTTTTTCAGAGGACCATAGCGCCTTAGGAACACCCGAGGGTATAGGTAATTTGTACACACATAATTGTTTTTAAGTTTGTGCTTTATGGTGCTGCTTTTTTGATATAGGCCCTCATGCTGCTCATTTATTGCACCTGCACTTTACAGACTACTATACTTTTAACTGAATGACAATGGAGCACTTTAATAACCTTTTGCTGCTTATACATTGGATATGCACTTAACTGAATTCGATCCATTGACAACGTCAACCCATCTTGTTGTTTATGGATTGCATATGCACTTTATTGAATTGTATATTCATAGGCTCGTTTTTGGTCCACTGAGGAAGATTGGTGGGATAGTGGAGTGTTTTATGCACTGTAAGGCTGTTCCAATCATGTTGCCTCACATAGTGTAACAATCGTTTTTTTAAACAAATGGCATGTATTGTTTTTTATGGTCATTTAGGCCGAAATAAAGATCTTTGATTGATTGATTGATTGACTATTTGTGTATGGTGGCTGTGCCCCATGTCTGTTAGTGCAGTCACAGTGTTTTATCTTGTAGCCGATGGGTAATGCAGTGGTGATGTCTGGGGTCATTGCTGGGATGAGCCATGTCTGAAGGTTACGTTGAGGGTGATGGTGGACATGATGTCCCAGATTTCCATGGCGTGTTGCAGAGTGATCTGGCATTGGTCAGGAGGCATCTAAGTTGGTCTGGTGGGTTTTGGTTGGTGCGGATTGCATCCTCCGGGATATTGCGGAGGGGATCGGTCCTGGAGTGGATGTGAAGCGGCAGTGGATACAGGTGAACGATCCGGTTGTGAAGCGGGGGATGTGAGGCAGCAGTTGTTGCAACTGGTTCTAGAGTACCTGTGGAATTCCAGAGGGCCAGGTTTCCTGGTGCTGGGCATGGTACAGGAGCGGACAGGCACAGATGGGCTTGCCTTTGGCGCACCGTCTGTGCACCATCGGTGCAGCCACACTACAGCCTCCATTAAGTAGACCCTGGGAGATTGGAAGGGCATCGGCGACCAGGAATTAGAGCAGAAAAATGGGACCGCAGTGTGCGGGAGAGCAGGAAACAGCAAGGGGGCGAAAGGCAGGCAAGGTTTCTAGGGGACAGAAGACCATGGTACTGGTCCTGGGGGGCAGGTGAACGCCTGTACTACCTGCTGCTGGGTGCCTGACAGGTCGGGCAGGCCTGCAGTCGCTGGCGGCAGTGTAGTGAGAGCTGAAATGGACCTGCTCAATGGAGCCTTGCTGCGGACTCCATTAAGCATGACCAAGGAGGGGCGTGGAAGAGCTGGAAAACGGGAGAGCGGGAGGCAGGTCAGGGATGTGGAAGAGCAGGAAAAGGTGAGGGGGCGAAAGACAGGTAAGGTTCATAGGGGAAAGGAGACCTTTATGCCATTCCTACACTTGCTGCTGCTGGGCGACTGACGGATCAAAAAGTAACACTATCCTTGAATTCCCCAGCAGCAATAAGCCCATCCAACACGTTTTTTCTGATTATACTTTTCCCGTGGGCTATCACATCCTTACATTTCCTCCTACATTCCTAGACTTTCTATCAAATTTACTTTTTCATTTTTCTTTTTTGAAGCTGCTAATAAGTTTGTGTGGGCCACCGAGCAAGCACTATTAACCTTTCTGTGAGGCTTTGTCCTTATGCTTCTAACCGCGGTCATCAAATTGTTTCAAGGATTCAGAGTACAGAGTAGGAGTCAATATTCTCTGACGGCTCTGCACTTTGGTCTAAGCGGATCTCAAACGACTGTGCATTTATCTTCATTAACCCTTGTAATAGCTGATTTGAGTCTAGTTTACTCCATCTAACCAGTGCACCATTATACTTTGTATATGATAGGTCAACTCAATCAGGCTCAATTACAGGTGAATCCAAGCTCAACTTTACTCTGATGATAAGTGGATTATGTTCACTGCAACAATTTGAAATGATATTAAAGTTCAACATCCACTGGGAAATCTCATGGAGAATGGTATATAATCAATGGTACTGCACGCTCCTCCACCCGTAAAAGAGGTCAGTAATTTAGTCACACTTGGACATGCAATCAAAGCCAATAAAAGAACATACTTCATCAACAAATGAGTAAAATGAATTAGGTCCTTATCTTTTGTATCTTCCACCTCGCAGATTTCAGCTGTAGAATATGTGCACAAGGAGGAGTTAAAATCTCCCACCCAGATAATATTGACTGCTATCTTACTATTTGAGATGAACATATCTAGTTCATGTTCTACATCAGCGGTTCTTAACCTTTTGACTTCTGTGGACCCCCACTGAATCATTACCAGAACCTGGGGACCCCCGCTGAGTCATTACCAGAACCTGGGGACCCCCGCTGAGTCATTACTGGTAGCCGGGGACCCCGGGCCTAACCAAATTCAAGGATTTGAACCTCAAAACAATGCACAAAAATACAAAAACAATCATAGACCAAACAAACCATCAAATATTACAATGGAATATATCAAAGTTTTTAAATGTTCAATTTTGCTTCTTTATTTTTTATTTTTTGTTAACATTTTATTTAATTAAACAGAAGATCTGCCGGTACATTCTTCACATTTAAAAGAACAGGTAGGTATCATCTCATCATCATCAACATACATAATAACGTACAGGTTATACAGCCTTGCCTTTCATGCCTCATCATCTGAGCCATGATCCACAACAGGGGGAGTACAGATATGGCCTCTATAGGCATTCCATTTGTCCCACACTCTCCCCCATTTCTTGGGGCAGCCTCTGTGAACATATGTAGCTTTTTCGGCCACCATGATCATGTCCATGTCCTTACGCCACTCCGTTAGGGTTGGAACTTGTGATGCCCCCCATTTCTGAGCAATATTACGCTTTGCTACTATCATTCCTGTTGTTGCCTACTGCCTATCCCTTTGGTTGAGGTATGTTGGTTCCCATATATTGAGGAGGCAGCACTTAGGAGCAAGCAGGACTGCGTTCTCGCAGACCTCTGTTATGGTGTCCATTACCCTTGTTCAGTATGATGTGATCACTGGGCAGTCCTACAAAGTGTGGTAGAATGTCCCCAAGTATTCACATTGGCGCAGACAGCGTGGGTCTGGGGCTCTACCTATCTTGTACATCGTCACCCTCGTGTAATAAGTCCTACACAGTATCTTAAATTGAATGAGGCGCAGCCCAGAGGAAACCGCCACCTCTCTAAGTGATGCGATCTCATCCTGCCAGTCTGTGTCATCCAAGTCCCCGACCTCGGCCTGCCAGACATCCCAAAGTCGTGTTAGAGGATCAGTCCGGTTATTGATAATTTTCCTGTAAGGAAGGGAAATCGCTTTCTTATGTAAATGATAAGTCAGTAGTCGGTCTTCCAAGGGGGATGATTCAGGGAGTATGTCTGCTGCAGGAATTGCTGCTTCCAGTGCATGTTTAACCTGCATATACCAAAACATTTCCCCAGGAGCCATTTCATAATGCTCCTGCAGGTAAGGAAAGGTGACCACTTTTCCTTCTTTCCATAGATCCCCAGCTGGGAGATCCCAATCAGATCCCACTTCTGAAACCCTTTGCTCTTACCCAAGGTACCTAGTCTACCGGTGTCCCATGGTGGGGTGTGTTGCTTCTTTATTTTTAAGTATTTTTTTTAATGTATTAATTGTAATATTATTTAATTTTCTTAAACAGTTCAGACCTCCTATGTAGGCTTTACTGACCCCCAAGGTTCCTCGGACCACAGGTTAAGAACCACAGTTCTAAATCATTTATTATTATTGAATTGTTTCGAGGATCAAAATAAAAAATAAAAATGAGTATGATTTTTTAAAATCAGAACATCTGATATTCATCATATGGTAATATGGCGTGGAAGTGATAATTTGCATCTTGCTAATTGGGCTAACAATAGATATTAAGATACATAATCCTCTTGGCTCTCCCTGGTTGTGGTCATTCAGCTGAACTATAAAATGAACGATAGCCATCTAAATAGAACGGATCAATTGCCCATATTTTCTGCCAACAGATGATATCAAAATGGCCAATAAAATCAATCCAGTCTGGGTTGTCAAGTGTGGTAGAAATACCTGCAATATTCCCGGAGAGTAATGTGGTTCTGAAAATCTGGATTTGTGTAATCGTTCTGGACTCGAGAATTAAAACTTCGTCGAAACATGACGAATTTGGTATCAAAAGACCGAGAATGACGAGTACATCATGCACATATATTTTCAGCATATTCGAGTGACGATTTCACCTCGAAATCATCATTTGCGTTCTGAACCCTTGGCTTCCATTTATGTGTTGCCCTTTACATAGGCCTTAATCCAGTTGAATTCAATTCCACAAGGACACATACTCCTTAATCGACTTTTCCATGACCTGTGCAAGTTGGAACCATTGCCCCAGGCCGAACTCGTTAGGTCAGTTCCCCTCCCAGTGGCCGAGCAAGATAGCATCTAGGCTCAACAAGCCATAAAACCATTTCAGCGCGCACACCTGCCGTATCTTGCTCACATCTGTCTCTACTCTTTTGCTTCACTTACTTTATGATGGGGAGGTGCCTGTTTTATTGGGGGTCCACCGATATCTGATGAAATGTTGGGCCTTGCCAGGTGATTTGTTGTAGGCAGCACGACGTGAAATATGTACATGTCATCATGACTCTGCTTTCCTTTTGTAAACCAATAACTGTAAATGACATACCACAAATTCGAAGAATGTTTGCCTGAAGCTGAATATTCTGTATAAAGAGAGAAGCCTGACTTTGTAAATTCGAGCAGTCTCCTGAGAATATACTTCCCCGTGTTGTACTTCTAGGACACTTGTTACCTTGGTTGCAGCCAATAAACTAATCTTTGACTTCACCTAGAAGACTCTGAGTTTCTGTGGTCTGGATCAGGAAGAACCCGAGGTCTCTGGGTGTACCCTGACACCGCTGGGTTACCGGTGTCTGTGCCGGTTCTGAAAAACCCAGTACCTCAGCTGGCGCCCAACGTTTGGGGCGATTCCAGTGGTACCAGTAAGCCAGAGGATCGTGAAGAGCTTCGTGTGAAAATTCCAGAGGACGGCCAACCACCTCATCGACCCCTGCATGTCAACGTGGTCCGAAGGTCTTTGCTGCGAGGTTCCCCGCTTCCCGACGGCTACAAGGACTGCTGCCCTGGCTATCGCACTGATGTGGACCCTTGAAGTTTGGTAGAGCGAAACACTAAGACGAGTCTTCTGGTGACGTCATCGATATCTCAGTTAAATATAAGTGGAGCGTCTCCCAGTCCTTAGTTGATCTTAGTTTTGGTATCCTTGGGATAAAACGTTTTGTGTTGGTACTTGCAAGCACCAAAACCGAAGGACTCGTGTATTCACGATAAATGTTGTAATCGATAATCCTTTGAAGTTTGGAACTAGACTAGAGAGCGAAGATGCCTAGTCTTAGACTTGGAAATTTGTTTTGTCTTGGTTATAATAATAGGGACTCCCGATTGGAGGACTCATGTCCGGTTCCTCCAATTGGAACTCCGACTTACGAGCTATATGTGAAACATGGGGTAGGCCCCATCACCTACAACGAAGTATGGATTAAATACACCAGGAAAGATGGTGTCCTAAAATGGCCCCAATATGGTAGTTTTGATTCCGAAATCTTATACAACCTTGAAGTTAAACTCTTTAAAAAGAAAGCCCGGCCGGCGATGTTTGACTCTTTCCGCTTATGGCGTAAAGAAGCCAAACAAAAAGAAATCAAATTAGCTAAGAAAAATAAGAGAGAAGAGGGAATTTCAGTAATGCAAGCTGCTATGCAGTTTAAAGATAATGAAGAAGAGCAGATGAGTGAGCAGTTGCACAGGCAACGTAAAATGGCAATGGATAAATGTTATCCAGTTTTGCCGTCTCTTCAGCAAGAGGCAGCAAAAGTGTGTGAGAAAGACCCATTAATGTCGCATTTACTAAATTCGCCACCCCCCTATGCGCAAAATGCCACGGCACCACCGCAACCTTTAGTTGCGCAAACTACGCCTCCTGTTCCTCCACAGCACCCTCCAGCTGTTCCTCAGCTGGCTTTTACTCCTTTGGTGCAGCCTCCTCCAGGCCCACCGACCACCTCTGTTTCACCTGTGTTTTCTACGATTTTGCCTACTGTACTTTTTACGTCTCCTAATGCTCCCGCGATTTTGCCTAGTGCTCCTTCTATTTCCCCTGATACCTCTACTGCTATCTCTGCCCCTGCCTTATCTCACCCCGTTTTTCCACCCGTTCTTCCTTCAGTTTCACCTTCCATTCGGCAGAAAATGGCCAGCACTGTTACTAACCTTCTTTTACCTCTTTTCGGGTCGCCTACTACGACCCCTAACATGGGAAGAAGACAGTTGCGAAGTCGACTGCCTGACTATCAAGAGAGAGACTCGCTGAATAGTTTAGCAAGGAAATGGGTCATGGACACCGTAAAATATGATGTAGAGTCTGTCATGGAAGTCTTCCATCAATGGGAAGCAGCGACACAGAGATATGTTTTCGAACAGATGTGTGCTTTTCTTTGGGAGGATTTAGAGGACAATGATCTGGAATGCATCCCGCAAGAGATGTGTCGTGTACGGTTTAAGTTTGGAGAGGGTATGATTGTAGGTCCAGATGTGGAGAAAGCAGTTGAAATGTTGTTATCATATCGGAGTAAGGGAAGCAGTTCTGGGTCACCATCTGAATCTAGTACATCTAGTAGGAAAAAGGCGCGACAATACCCTATGAGAGAAGTTCCCCCACAATGGAGAGAGGGTGACACGACTGCTGTCCCACCTATTCTGCCACACTTTCAGCGTGTATGGGTACATGTCCCATGGAAGCGAGCTGAAGTTTTAGCACTTAAACAAACATTACCTGATCCGCGTAAAAATCCTGCAGGGTATTACAAAGAGTTGTCGCAAACTGCTGGGTCATGTATAATGAATTTAGCCAATATCGATATGCTATTTGGGAATGTTGTTCCACAGCCTTTATGGGGTAAAATTCGTCATATAGATCATGATCAGGAATTAGGTGACTCATGGGCTAATATTGCCGCTGCAGATGCCCGACAAGTTGGTGGTGCTAAGCCTGAGCCTTTGATAGCAGAACTCCTTGGTAAAATAGTGGATTACATGAAAACAATAATGCCTGCAATACGTGTAAATTGGGATAAGTTGTCTGCATGCAAGCAAAAGAAAGAAGAAACTGTTTCAGATTTCTTCACCAGGTTCGAAGAAACATTTGTCGACCACAGCGGTCAAGATATGACCACAGAAGGTGGTCAGAGATTGTTTGTCGATAAATTCGTGCACAATCTGCTTCCAGAATTGTGTAAAAAGTTAAAGGATTCAGAAAGTTCTTGGGCAGTCTCATCTTCAGCCCAGATATTGGCTACTGCACAATATTACGAAAATAGAGACAAGGATGAGAAAGATAGAGTAGAAAAGAAAACTAAAGAACTAAAAACGAAGGTTTTGCTACAGCAAGCCTATCCGCCACGTAGTGGTGGTAATCAGAATAATGGTAGCCAGAATCACTACCAAAATACTTTTCAGCAGCCTCAACAATATCAGAGGAACTCGCAAAGAGTCGAGTACACTCAGCCACGTGTACCTGTAGGCCCCAACCAGTGTTCATATTGCAGACAAGAGGGTCATTTCAAGTATAATTGTCCTATTCTATTACAACGTGCAAATGGAGTTTCTGGTGTTAGAGGTCGTGGCAGTCAGCAAGCTCCCAGAGGTAGAGGGCGTGGAAACGCCCCTCAGAACGCACGTCCCCTTCCACCACAAAACTCTATGAACAGGTTTGATCAGCAAAATAACGCATCTGATAGGACAGCTCAATACTACGTTGATGATTTCTATACAGAAGATGAGTATTTGGAGAATAATGATTGCTAGGACAGCCAAAGACAAAGAGAGGGAGTTGTTTCAGTTCCAGTAGATCAGAGTGGACCTTACGTTGAGGTGATTACATCAGGTGTGTCAGAGGCTATTCTGTTGGATACTGGTGCTACAAAGAGTTCTATTATGCACTCCAAACACCCTGGCGCACCTTTGTCTGGCGAAATGAACGTTTCTGTAGGTTTTTCTGGCGCCCCAGTTAGAAATCCGATTTCTGACCCTTTGTCTCTTTCTGTTGGTCCTTGTGAATTCGAAGCACCCCTCATTCTGACAACAGGTTGTGGTGAAAACTTGCTAGGATTGGATTTGTTAAAAAGATTGTATGCGACTTTGTACTGTTCTCCTTTAGGAGTACAACTTACTTTAGGTAAGAAAGTGGTTTCTCCCATGTATTTGTCGAGGGATAAAATTCCTGCAGAATTGTCGTTTCTCCCAGATATTCTTTGGGCCACTGGTCCTAATGACGTAGGTCTTTTAGAAATTTCACCATATGTTGTAACATTGAAAGCCAACGTTAAAATGCCACAAATTCCCCAATACAAAATTTCTAGTGAGGGTGAAAAAGCTTTGCTAGCGATCGTTTACGAATTAATTAAAAAGGATGTGATTGAAGAAACACGAGGAAATGTTTGCAATAGTCCTGTTCTGCCTGTCTTAAAACGAACTGACCCTTCTAAGCCACCTGTGTACAGATTCGTGATTGACCTTAGAGAAGTGAATAAAATTGTTGTGCCACAATTTCCAGTTGTACCCGACATTACCACATTATTGACTATGATTCCAGCCTCTGCCTCTTGGTTTTCGGTGATTGACCTGAAGAATGCTTTCTTCAGTATCCCAATTGCTGAGGAGAGCAGGGATATTTTTTCCTTCAGTTTAGGAGGTCGAAGTTTCCGCTTTAAACGCGCTCCTCAGGGCTACTGTGAAAGTCCATCAATATACAGTCAAGCGCTAAAAACACAGCTTGATACGATTGTTTTACCAAAAGGTGCTACTCTTGTACAATATGTGGACGATTTGCTCATTGCTGCAGATACTAAGAAAATTTGTAAAAAGGCCACGTTGACATTATTTCGTCATCTGTGTGATCTGCATCACAAGGTGTCACTTTCCAAACTGCAATATTGCCGACAAGAAGTGACCTACTTAGGTCACCTCTTATCGAAGGAGGGAAGGAAACTGACCCCAGAAAGAATTCAGGCAATAGCGAAATTGAATGTGCCAAGAACACAGAGAGAAGTGCGGGCTTTCTTGGGCATTACATCATACTGTAGACAGTGGATTCCTAATTTTTCGTTATTGGCCAAACCCTTGGTGGCACTAACGTGTAAAGGTACACCCAATCCCATTCCTTGGTCTGAAGAGTGTCAGAAAAGTTTTCTCGAATTACGCACAGCATTATGTTCGGCTCCTGTGTTAGGTACCCCCAACTACAGTAAGCCTTTCACATTGTATGTCCACGAGAAGGAGGGCTGTGCATTGTCTGTGTTGACTCAGTTATTTGGAGGTAGGCAGCGCCCATGCGCCTATTTTTCGTCAACTTTGGATCTGGTAGCTAAAGCGTTGCCAAGTTGTTTAAGAGCCACAGCAGCAGCAGCTGTTTCTATTCGACAGTCTGCTGGACTAGTAATGAATAATACACTGATCGTGATGGTCCCACATGCAGTAGACACGTTGTTAAATAGAACTAAGACACAGCACTTAACTAGTGCTCGGTTGTCAAGCTACGAATTAACACTGTTAGCAAGTCATGTGCACATAAAAAGGTGCAGTACCTTAAATCTAGCCATGTTGTTACCAATTGCAGAGGAATCAGATGCTTTAGAACAGCACGATTGTTTTCTCACAACAGAGGAAGAGACAAAAGGGAGAGTAGATTTATTTGACACTCCTCTTGCTGAATGTGATGGTACATTATGGGTGGATGGTTCATGCTTCAAGCTCCCAAATGGTAACTTGACTGCAGCATATGCTATCACGACTTTGCACACAGTTGTTGAAACTGCACGAGTACCACATGGTTCAGCTCAAGCTGCAGAATTAGTTGCACTCACGAGAGCATGTGTATTGTCTAAAGGAATGAGAGTGACTGTCTACACTGATAGTCAGTATGCGTTTGGAGTGGCTCACAGTTTTGGACGATTGTGGAGAGAACGTGGATTCCTGACTTCGCATGGAGCTAAGATTCAGCATGGTCAGTTGGTGAATGAGCTTCTTGAATCACTGACCTTGCCCTTGCAAATGGCGATTGTGAAATGTAGTGCTCACAAGAAGGTGACTGATGATGTTGGCCGTGGGAATGCATTTGCTGATGAGATCGCTAAAGAAACGGCAAAGAATGTGATGAGCCGAATGTATGTTGCAGGCCCTGAAAGATGGACTGGTGATGTTGGAATATGTGAGGACACGATAGAGAGTGTGAAGTCCATCCAAGCTGAGGCCACAGAGAAAGAGTTGAGCACGTGGAGAGAGAGTACAGGTAGAATGGATGCAAATGGTTGTTGTATTGAATCAACAGAGCATCAGAGATGGATGTTACCCGATGCATATGTGCTTGCAGTGGTTACAATGGCTCATGGAATGGCTCATATCAGCGTGAAAGGGATTTGCGAGTTGTTGGCCCCAGTGTGGAAGAATTCAGGGATTCCCAAGTGTGCAGAGAATGTTGTCAAGAATTGCATGGTATGTCTGAAGCCCAATCCTGGTAGGGGAACCCCAACTCCAGCTGGTCATTTTGCACCTCCTACGTATCCGTTCGAGGTTTTGCAGCTAGATTTCATACACATGGAGAGGTGCAACAACTTAAAATACGTGCTCGTTGTTGTTTGTGCTTTCTCAAAATGGGTAGAAGCATATCCCCTGAAAGACAATACTGCCTTATCCACAGCAAAAGCCCTTGTGAAAGAGTACTTCCCCAGGTTTGGAATGCCTGGAATGGTCTGGTCTGATAACGGAAGTGAATTTGTGGGTCGTGTGATGAAGAGAGTGTGTGAAGGGCTAGGTATTAGGCAGAAGTTCCACGCTGCAAATCACCCCCAATCAGCTGGATTAGTAGAATGTTACATGGCACGCTTAAACTTAAATTGGCCAAGATCCAAGAGAGCACAGGTCTTAAATGGCCTGACGCTCTACCCTTAGCACTCCTATCCACCAGAATGACTGTGCATTCGCGAGTGAAACTCAGCCCTTATGAAATTGTCTTTGGCCGGCCAGCCAACATATGGGGAGTGCCTAGGCCCACGAAGTTCAGCGAGCTAGAACACCCTATTTTGCTTGATTACCTGTATGAATTGACGGCTAAATTGCGTGTTTTGCATCAACAGGTACATGACTCCCTGCCTCCAGCCTCTGATACTCCAGGACACCCCATAAACCCTGGATCCTGGGTGTTGATAAAGAATTTCCAAAGGACTAAAAACGACCAGCCCAGGTGGACGGGACCATACCTCGTCCTTCTCTCTACCAGATCGGCAGTTCGAGTGGAAGGGAAGAAGGCCTGGATCCACGGGGTCCACTGTAAAAGGGTACCCTTACCTCTGCCCTATGACCAGATTAAAGAACCTGATGCCGTGCCAAATACCGTCCCTTTTAATGATTCACATGTAAAAGGAACTGACTCTGAACAAGAAAACGAAGACATTTTGCACAAGGCTGTGCCACCTTCCAAGCGAGTGAACATTACAGAGCCTGACCTTTTGTTCCCAGATCAGACAATACCTGGGAAGCAACGGTATAATTTGAGACCGAGAAAAACAAACTAATAAAGTCATTTCTTTTGCAATTTGATCTATGGACAAATAAAAAAAGATACTTCTTTTTCCCCCAAGTACTATTTTTGAAAGTGCAGATCTCCCATCTAGGTAACTTGCTTATTTTTGTTTTTCGAACCGCCATCCGGGTTCCGCTGCTAGGGCCGCGGTTGATTAAAGTCTTTGGGGTGCAGCTGACGACGTTAGGTCGGTAGTTCTGGTTGGTCCAAGGGAGTTGCCCTAGACTGACGGAAGCATCCCTTAGCAGAGGCAACCTCCCACCGCGGGCAGCACTTTAGAGAGGATGGAGTTTCCCGATGTGGAGAGACCTGCCAAACAAATGAACTTTAAGCAGAGACTGTGTAACACGATGACAAAGAAACGTTTTATAATATTGTGTATTTTTATGCTATTCAGCGTAATGATCTTATTGATAAGTTATGTTTTATTCTCTTTCCATGTAACATTTGCGCCCACTGCATCACCCATACCTCCTCCTACTGTTTCCGCTCATTCTTTCCACCCTCTGCCCGACCACGAATCAAATAGGAGGTTGGAGTTCATTAATAACTCCTTTGTTCAGCTGTTACACCAACACCAACTTGTAATGAACACAACTAACTGTTGTGTGTGCGGTCTTATGCCACACACAACGGATAAAGGTATCCCCTATTTGGTCCTGCCATTTAGTCACAATGGATTTGTATGGGCATATAGGACAATGTTCATATATGCACACGAAATCTACCCCCTGCGTTCTATAACAGACAATCCTAGAAAAAGTGCTCTAGTCAAAGGTATAGTTGACATGATTAAGGAAGGTATTTCTTATGAGACTATCCCTAGAGATGAGACACTATTATAGATAGGATGGAACATGACTGGATATGGAACTACTCTAAGTGAGAAACAGCAAACTAAGAGATCGTCCCCGATTTGGATTGTACCCCATCAGGGTCATCTATGTCTGCAAGGTAATGGCACGAATCCCAGGGCTCAGTTAGGGAAGAGTGTTTGTACTGAAACATATATGTTTGGATCTCAGACTTCCCCTGCGTTTTTAGCAGCTAAGGGTACTTATTTCATCTGCCACGATAGAGCCTATACATGGTTGCCCCCTGACTTCTCGGGCTCATGTTTTGTTTCCTTTCTGTTGCCTCCCACCTACACAGCAGCGGCAGACTACCACAGGACAAGGATAGTTGGAGGTGTCTTAAGTAAAGAGGACACTGCAGGTCAAGAATTTGGTGACTTTGCAAAGGGTTTTCTGCCGTTCTGGGGATCCATGGCTAACAGCAGAAACATAAGGAAATTGACAAGGGTAGTTGAGTCCACCGTGATAGAAACTACTGGTGCCCTTAGTAACCTGACTGCTGAGCTCCAGTCGGATCGGCTTATGACCCTTCAGAACAGGGTCGCTTTAGATGTCATCCTTGCAGACCGAGGTGGAGTATGTAGATTGATCCAATCTAGTTGCTGTATCTTCATCCCTGATAACGCTCCAACAGTGTACCAGGCCATCTCCAAACTACATAAGATTTCCGAATCTATTCATGTGGATAAGGGAGTTTGGTCATTGATGGGATGGTTCTGGGAACTGATATCCGCCTGGGGATGGAAAATTCTAATGGTCATTGGGATGGTCTTAGCCATTCTTTTCCTGTTCTGTCTATGCATACAGTGTGCTCCTGCAATATGTGGCCTCTGTGTTACATCATGTGTAAGGAAACCTGTGTCAAGGGATGAACTAAGTACTAGAATGATGTTACAGCAACATCTCAATGACTTTAGGAATATAGATCTGGACTCAGACTAACATGAGGATAGATTAATTGCCTATGTAAGGGCAAAAGGAGGGATTGTGGTTCTGAAAATCTGGATTCGTGTAATCGTTCTGGACTCGAGAATTAAAACTTTGTCGAAACATGACGAATTTGGTATCAAAAGACCGAGAATGACGAGTACATCATGCACATATATTTTCAGCATATTCGAGTGACGATTTCACCTCAAAATCATCATTTGCGTTCTGAACCCTTGGCTTCCATTTATGTGTTGCCCTTTACATAGGCCTTAAGCCAGTTGAATTCAATTCCACAAGGACACATACTCCTTAATCGACTTTTCCATGACCTGTGCAAGTTGGAACCATTGCCCCAGGCCGAACTCGTTAGGTCAGTTCCCCTCCCAGTGGCCGAGCAAGATAGCATCTAGGCTCAACAAGCCATAAAACCATTTCAGCGCGCACACCTGCCGTATCTTGCTCACATCTGTCTCTACTCTTTTGCTTCACTTACTTTATGATGGGGAGGTGCCTGTTTTATTGGGGGTCCACCGATATCTGATGAAATGTTGGGCCTTGCCAGGTGATTTGTTGTAGGCAGCACGAGGTGAAATATGTACATGTCATCATGACTCTGCTTTCCTTTTGTAAACCAATAACTGTAAATGACATACCACAAATTTGAAGAATGTTTGCCTGAAGCTGAATATTCTGTATAAAGAGAGAAGCCTGACTTTGTAAATTCGAGCAGTCTCCTGAGAATATACTTCCCCGTGTTGTACTTCTAGGACACTTGTTACCTTGGTTGCAGCCAATAAACTAATCTTTGACTTCACCTAGAAGACTCTGAGTTTCTGTGGTCTGGATCAGGAAGAACCTGAGGTCTCTGGGTGTACCCTGACACCGCTGGGTTACCGGTGTCTGTGCCGGTTCTGAAAAACCCAGTACCTCAGTAACTTGATACCATTGTCCCCTATCGTCTTTAATTGCATCGAACAATTCCTGATACTGAACACAATTTATTTATTTTACAAACTAATATGACCAGATTTTGAAAACCAAAAATCTGGACATTCCACAAATATAGAAGTGGGACTACAATTTTCTTTTTGATCAGCCAAGGGACGGAGAATTATTTGAAAGCGCTCACCAACATAGATAACACAGACAATGAGGGATTAAGAGGAAATTAATATTACGTTTACATACAGTATTATCTGTGTTAACTAACTTGATTTCTGCTAGGGCATGCTAACTAATTCTGCACATGAACCCTTGAAAAGTTTACCCTCTCTGTGTGCAGTCAACTCTCTGAAAACGTGGGCTTCTGCTAAATTTGCTGGGAGAGATGGTTAAAAACAGGAACTGTCTAGGCAAATTCGGTTGTTAGGTCACCTTATTATAAACTTGTGACTCAAAACCCTCAATGCGAGTTATACACTGAATACAATTATGTCATATGTTAAAATGCAGATTCATATCCAGTTAGTTTGAAACCACCCCACAAATGTTGATGCCTCCTATCAGGGAGAGGGGTACAAAATTACCATGACATGAATCATGTTAAGGGTGAGAGGTCACTGGGCACCCAGGCCTTCTGTGGATGACTTATCTCTCCATCTGACAGGTTTAGGTGACGTACTCTGTGAGGACATAGCTATATATATATAAGTGGCCGACATCCTGGCACCAGTGGCATAGCAAGGTCAGGTGGTACCCGGTGCGGAAAATTTCTTGTTGCGCCCGGCTAGGCAAAATGGCAAAAAAATGTGTTTAAAACACATACTTTTGCCATTTTGTCACCCCCCTCAGTGATGACACCTGGGGCGGCCCGCACCCCCCTTCCTACGCCACTGCCTGGCACCTAAAAAGCCTGCCCAGCTCACACTTCAACAAAAACCTAATCAAGGTACAACAGGCCTGACCTGATAGGCAGTGCTGAATATGCATGAACTATCCCAAATATGAGCCTTTTACATCACAGCAAACCCAAAGTACGACCAAAATACCTCATCAAGTTCCACCAAAAGGGCTTCCCAAACGGACAGAACAGGAATAACCAAGAAAAACAGCAGGATCCTACTATAACCCGTGAACTGATAGATGGGTGGGTGGAAAAAAGAAGTATGCTGCTAGCTGGTAAACTAGGTGATCCGGAAGGTAGCAATGCAACACTGTGAAGTGAATGGTGACTGCAGAATCAAAAAGAGGCAGCGCTGCCTTCACTAAGGGTTCACCTACTTGGGCCCAGAATCCACCCATTAACAGTGACTCTATCTGCTGGAGATGAAGAGCTTTTCAGTTTCACCATCGCCGTCGCCATTACCCGCCCAAGTGCACTTCTCCCAGTGAGTTATACTCCCAAAATGAAGTAAATCCTGAAATTAAAGCCCAGCCTGAAAAATTGGGTCTTCAATGAATTCTAGTCTCTAGTAAGTGAGTGGGGCAGTCAACATTCTTGCCATAATAACATTGTCATAAATAACCACTCATTTTCTAATTTGACAGCCAAGCATGTTTAACAGAAAGTTAGGGCCACATTTATCAGGAGTTTGCGCTGGGTCAAAGTCATGCAGAATGATGCAAAGTAGTGCACATTTTTTCAAGCATATTTTTATTGCAGGGCAAAAGTTATTTTGCATTCGAAAGGGGCCATTTTTACCACATATACTGCTCAACGCTACTTTGCACCACTTTGCTTCAATAGAGCATTATTTGGGTGTAACTTGGGCAGAATGAGAGCAAGGACTCATAGTTTGACACAATGCCTGATCTTCTAAAATAGCCAGATCGGGTTTTGCATCAAAAAATAATGCCACCTTGAACATGGAGAAATGTTTTCATTCTGAAGACATTCAACACACTACATGAGCCATGTCCTGTACAACACATTATATAAAAAAAGTGTGAAATGCTTAAGAATTTGTCTAGGCCTAGGATTTAGTATTGGAAGTATGTGCTTCCAGCACAAATCCTATGCTAGATAGCACACACATACCACTCTTGATGCAAAGGTTGTGCGCTAACGCAGCGGAGCAGCAGCAGGTCTTTTTCACCAAATATGGCTCTGCGCTGCTTTCTTCCCCTGGAATAACTCAATGCAGCAACTTGAATCTGCCCCATAGTGTGTATGCCTGGACTGCCCAGCCTTACCACTGACACCCAGGCCGTTGATGGCAAATACATTGAAAACGCATCTATATGTCATTTCTCTCCTTACCTCACCTCACCTCTTCTACCTTAGCCATCTCTCTTAGCCTCTCTCTGTTTCGTTATGTACCTACATTCTCCCTCTCTTTCTCAGCTCTGTGTACCTCATCTTTTTATACTTCTCTATCTCAAAATACACAATATACCTCACACAACTTCACCTCTCTCCATCTCTTTCATGACCTTGCCCCTCTGTTTTTATCACTCTCTGTACCTATATCTGAATGTGTCACTCATGATTCCGTCTATCCACCTTAACTTTGTCTTATCCCTTTTTCTAGACCTCACTGCACTTTTTCCATCAAATCACCACATATCTCTTTTCCATCTACTTAATTTCTCAGGCAATCACATCTCTATCTTTGGCTCTCCTATCTATGTATCTCCCCGTGTCTCTGGTACCTTACCTCTCTTTAGCTTTCTCAGCCATTTCTCTACCTCACCACTCTTCCTTACCTCTCTACCCGACTTCTCTCACCTCTCTCTCTGACTCCTTAATCTCTCAATTTAACTACTCACTTTCAGTGCCTACTCTTTATCTCATTCTATCTCTGTTTCCTTTCCTTCACCTCTCTAACATCATATTACTTTCTGGTTATCACATTGTTTCTACCTCTATAAGGCAGGGGATGAGAAATTAGGAAAACAGGTATTTGATTTTTATGGGGAAAATCGTCAAAACAGCTCTTTACATTTTCTCTGTTACAAGAAGAGCACCAGTTGTAAAAGGGGATTCATTTTTGTGACAAATATTGAGCAACTAAAACAACAATTTCGAGTGCTATGTGTATATGTCTTACTTTAATACTGTGCACCAGTCCAGCAAACATCTAAAACGTCACCCGTCTCATGTTTTTCCTACAGTGGGAGTAACAAGCTGGTTAAACATCGAATTCCACATAAACTATTGTTGCAAGTAAAAAATCTAGATTCAAACTCAAAAAGAAACTGGTTTATCAGTGCTGGTTCAAGCTTTCTTTTTGTGCAATTGGACTGATGCTAAACAGGATGTCTTTGTGTGCCTCCATTTCTGAAAGTTTAACTTAATTCAGTATTGATTAGCATCACAAGGGATTGAATTAGCCAAAAGGGTTAATTAATTCTAAGTTGCTCCAAGAAAGGTGCTCCAAAATATATCTGGCCCATTGTCCCAGAGATCCTTAACATGTCACTGCTTGGGGCTGATGTAAGGATGTATCTACTTTAAGACACAAGTAATTTTTTGAACCTCATTCTGTGACAGGGGCAGCATTTGGTTCTCCTAGAGCAGTGTTTCCTGAAGATTGGGTCCCAACTCTTATTTTTGGTGAGTCTTGAAAATCAGGGCAATTTGCCAGCGATTTAAAGTCAAGGTCAGAAGTCAAGTGAAAGGAGTTTTAAAGTGAATTATGTGACTATGTAGGATTTTATTTGCAATACACAAGAAAATGTAAATATCTCTAAATGAACTGTATGCACCCTGCAATTAAGAGAGCCCAAATTAAACTTTTTTTTGTATTTCGGAAGTGTGCTGGAAACACTCATTTTAATAGGATCAAAACAAACCAAGACCATTACAGGGTGATGCGCAAATTATAAATATTCACGGAAACAGATTTCCAAGCATTATCGTTTGTGTGCTTTATAGTTTTGTCAGAAGAACTGTATGTCTATGCAAATTTAGTGGCCATTTCAATGGTAAACGTGATATCATTAAATGACAATGCGCTACCACACAATGCTGTAGTTACATAAACAAATCGCCCGCCTTATGTCCATTAAAGGTAGGCAAGTCCAAAACTTTCGCTAAGCCCAAATTAAATGGGTTTTTTGTATTTCGGAAGTGTGCTGGAAACACTCAATTTAATAAGATCAAAACAAACCAAGACGGGGAGAGCGCGCGACGCGGCGGACAAGATGGCCGCCCCTCCCTGAGCTCCGCGATTTCGGCGGCGCTTCATTTAAGGCGGTCCCGCTTCCCGACAGCGTTTCTGGTCGGAAACGGCGGATTCTGATGTCGGAACTGCCCCCCAGCACACAGGTATGTTCTTGACTGCGACAATGCATCTTTGGGGGCCAAATTCTGCATAAATGTCGCTGCCTCAGTTCCGGCCGCCATTTTGTTTTTCTTCATTTTTTCGTTTTTCCTCAAACGTCCTTCTACTGCTTCTTCTGCTGCATTTGTCTTCTCAACTGCCATATGTCTTCCTTTATTGTTCCAGGAGGCATTTGCTTTTCTTTGAGGCACCTTGAGGTGTTCTTGCACTAATTTTGGCGTTTATTTCCTGCCCCTCACATCTTCATTGGAACCAGCCTGCTTGGTGCGTCACTGCTTCACTTCTGCGCCCTACTCTCTACCACGGAGGTACATTGTTCTCTACTGGGGGTGTTCCTGTCTCCACTTCTGCAATTTGCCTTGCTTACACACCGCATGGTGGGCTGCTTTGCTCTTTACCTCACGCTGTTTTCTCACCTCAGTCACCATGCAGCAGGCGCATGGCGCTAAAGCCTCCACCGCAGCTTCTTCCTCACGCAAGGATCCTACATCAACAGGCAAGTGTCCCAAGACGGATCCCCCGTCTCCTTCTAAATCTCCATCTCCAGTCACCCTTGAGGACCTCATGGAGGAATTTCGTCTAATTCGTCCCTTTATTGCGGATACTACTGCTACCCTGCAGAGATTAGACGACAAATGGTCCAGCCTCGATCAAAGGGTCACCGACGTTGAACAAAAAATCAGCGACGCTCAAGATGTTGTCGCCAAGGTGGATAGCCTCACCAAGGAAGTTCAAGTACTCAAGAAAACGACCGAGGACTTGGAAAATAGAAATAGACGCAATAACCTGCGTATTTACGGCATTCCGGAGAATTCAGAAGGGTCCAACATCATCCTTTTCTTGAAGTCATAAGTCCTACCAATAGTTGGGCTGCCTAAACATGTAGATCTGAATATTCAAAGGGCGCATCGTCTTGGCCCAAAAAAATTCCTCTTCCTCTTCAAAACCTAGAGGCATCATTGCTTATTTCCTTCTGTATTCCGACCTCATGTCTGTTTTGCATTCAGCCAAACAACAGAAGCAACTACTTTGGTCGGGCCATAAACTTTTTTTCTCTCAGGATGTCTCCAAACAGACTGCGTCACGCCGAAAGGAATTTCTTGATCTGCGGCCTACACTACGCTCCATGAACGCTAGATACGGACTTATTCATCCCTGCTTCTTCAAGGTCACATACAAAGAGAGGTCTTATAGCTTCGAGGATCCGGCAGATCTCCGCAGATTCATCCACTCCCACAGAGAAGACTCCATGGAACAAAGCGACTCTTAGTCTCCTCATGTTTACCTCTCTGTACTTCACTTATTGTCCATACTTGGGCTGTTTATTTGTTTTCTTGCATATGTTCTAATTGGTTTTTGTCTCCGCTGTTTTCTAGGTTCGTCGTCCTATGTTTTGGTTGTCAGCCCTTCCATCATACCGTGCTGTCTCTGTCTCCATTATTCCATTTCGATGTTGTTTTTGCTTAACTGTTTGGTAAGTCTCCTCCATTTGTTTTATATTGTCGTGCTCGGTCTTGGGTTCTTTTTCTTTTATTCCCTGTTCTTCTTCTTGTCTATCTTTTTCATGTTCCTCTGACCGGGTTTTCTGACATTTTCCCTTTTGTGCGGTCGTCTTTCTTGCTGCTCCCGCTCTCACTTTATTGTCTCCTTTCTCCGTTAATTGTTCTGCATGGCTGGAACCGTTTTGGTTTCCCTTGGCATCCTTCTTTCTACTGTCTTTTTTCGGGTAGCGTTTAGCTCCCACTTCCTTTTTCTTCACTACCCTCTCCTTTCCCTTTCTTTTCCTTTTTGTTTTTTCTCATGTTTTCCCGTTTCCTTCATCCTTTCCCCGTCATTACTCCTTTCTCTCATTTTGTACAATGGTTTTGGCTCCTCTCCTCTTCTCTCTTCTTCCAATCTCTCTCTCCCTCTGCAACTTAAAGTGGTAGTAATGCATTGTTTTTTCCTACTCTCTCTCATTCATTCCCATAACTCTTTTTTTCTCCTCTCTTTTCATTTCACTGGGCTTGTTACTATATGCCTTCTTTTATCTTCTCTCCTCTATCTCTTCATAGCTGCTGTACTTTTTTTCTCTCCTTCTTCTCCCCTCTCCTCTTATGAAAGGTTTCAGACTCATATCTTGGAATGTTAAGGGTCTCCACAACCCTATTAAGAAACAACGTATTGTGTCTCACCTCGCTCGTTTACAATGCCAAATTGCCTTTTTGCGGGAGACACATCTTACTGCTGATGAGTTGTCTAAGTTACGCAGACAATGGGTTGGGGAAGTTTACTGTTCTCCGGCTGTAAACCGTAAAAATGGTGTTGTTATTCTATTTCATAAATCTCTGTCTGTTCAAATACATAAAGAAACTGCTGATTCTAATGGTAGGTGGTTGCTCCTAGACTGCACTGTTAATGATGTTCATCTTTCCCTTTGCAATGTTTATGGTCCCACTGGGGTGGATAATTCTTTCTGGAATGTTTTTTCTTCCCTTCTTTCCTCCATTGCCTCTAAAGATTTGATTCTAGGGGGGATTGTAATCAATTGATGGACCCTTTCTTGGACCGTAAATCCCAAGCACGTTATGTTCCTACCAAGATGCAAAAATCCTTTCACAGATCCGTCTCTTCTAGAGGCTTAATAGATTCCTGGAGAATCTCTCACCCCGATTCGTTGGAATTTTCTTTTTTTTCTCCTGTGCATGCCTCCCATTCCCGTATTGATTACATTTTTCTTTCCCACCATGCTTTCCAATTCATGACTAACTCTGAAATAGGCTCCATCCTTATCTCCGATCATGCCCCTATTATCCTGGATATGGACTATCCCTCCCCTACTCCCAAGACCCGTCGATGGCGCTTTAACAATTCACTTTTACTTACCCCTTCCTTCACTGATTATTTCACACACTTTATGGAAGATTTCTTTACTAACAACTTGAATACTTCCTCTGATTTCCACTTTCTTTGGGATGCCTTCAAGGCTGCTGCTCGTGGTTGTATTATTGATTTTGTTGCTCATAAAAAGAAGAAGGCGCGTGATCAAGCATCCTCTTATATTAATCGCATTAAAGAGCTCGAACATCTTTATTTTACCACCAATTCTCCTGATTCTCTGTCCTCCCTTATTAAAGCGAAAATTGAATTTAACAAACATTCTTGGGATTCTGCCTCTAACCAGCTTCTCCAATTTAACGCTAAAATCTATGGTGGTCGTAATAAGGCTGGTAGGGCTTTAGCGAATTATCTCAAAATCAAAAAACAAAAATCTAAAATTGTTACGATCAAGGACTTGCAAGGCTCCCTTCATTCCTCAGACTCTAAAATTCTTGACTGTTTTGTCCAATATTACTCTACCCTCTACATGCCTGAGTCCAATCCTTCCGCTACACAAATTGATTCTTTCTTCCATTCTATCCCTAAACCTTCCGCCCCTCTTGTAGATTTTTCTTCCCTCGATGCCCCCATCTCCGAAACAGAAATTCTTACGGCTCTTTCTCTTCTCCCTAAAGATAAGACGCCTGGCCCAGATGGCTTTACGGTACGGTTCTTTCTCCACTTCAAAACTATTTGGTTCCTTATTTGCTCAAATTAATTAATCATTTTCTTGCTACCGGTGAATCTAAAGGCTCTTTTACGCAAGCTATGCTTGTCCTTCTCCCCAAAAAAGATAAGGATCCTTCCCTGTGTAAAAACTATAGGCCCATCTCCCTCATCAACACCGATTGTAAGATATATGCCAAACTATTAGCTCTACGCATCAACTCCGTTGTTCCTGATTTAGTCAATATTTATCAGTCCGGTTTTGTCAAAGGTAGATGTATCACTGATAACTCGAGGACCCTTCTCAATATTATGCACCTTTCTGCTAAAATGGATTCTCCAATAGCGGCTATTACCCTTGACGCTGAGAAAGCTTTCGATCGTGTTAATTGGGATTTTATGTTTGGTGCACTTCGTTGACACGGTTTAAGCCCCACTATCCTCAAATACATTAAATTGCTCTATTCTGTTCCCAGTACTTCCATTTGGGTTAACGGTTCTCAATCGCCTTATTTTCCCCTCCACAGAGGCACTAGACAAGGTTGTCCGCTGTCCCCTCTCCTTTTTATTTTGGCATTGGAACCTTTTTTGGAGAAAATTCGACAATCCCCCGCCTATTCCGGTTTCATCTACAAAGATGTAGAAATCAAATACACGGCTTACGCAGATGATATCCTGCTTTATATTTCAAATCCTATTGTTGCCCTTCCCGCTTTTTTTTCTTTACTACGGGGTTACTCTTCGGTCTCCGGTTATAAGTTAAATATCGATAAGTCAGAGATCCTTCCTCTTAACAAACACTGTCTTCCTCATATGTTTCATGGCTCAGGCTTTGAGTGGAATCCCGGATATATTAAATGTCTTGGTGTCTTATATGCTAGTACCATTAGAGAAACCATTAAACTGAACCATTCTGATGTTCTTAAGAAACTCTCCTCACTCATTGATCGTTGGTCCCCTCTCTTCCTTTCATGGTGGGGTCGTCTTTCCACCATCAAAATGATGCTCCTTCCTTTAGTTAACTTCTGCCTTTCCATGCTTCCTGTCTCCTTTCCCCATTTCTTCTTTAAATCTATCAATGGACTCTTCTCTAAATTCCTCTGGAACAAGCGCAAAGCCAGGGTATCTCTACTTCGCCTCCAACAACCTAAACATCTCGGTGGTGTTAACTTCCCCAATATCTCCCGCGTTCACTCTGCCTTTTCCCTCAAACAGATTTGGCCCTTTCTTCAAGACTCTTCTCCCCCACCTACCACGGCTTGGAGCTCTTTGGAATTGGCTCAACTTCTCCCCTTCTCGTTTTTTACTGCTACCAATCTTACCCAGCCACCTCAGAAGTCTGTCTCTCCTATCTTTAAACACTCTAAAGCTTTGACTCTTGCTCTTTTTCGTTCTTTCTCTTCATCTTCTGACCTTCATTTCAACACTCCCCTCTGGTACAACAAATCTCTTAAACTCCGCAATCGGGCACTTTTCTGGAAGGAATGGATCGATAAAGGAATTCTTACTTATAGACATCTCCTTTCTAATAGCTCTTTACTAACCTTTCAGGAACTCCAGGATTCCTTTGGCATTTCCACTAAATATCTCTCGTCCTTTAATAACCTTCTTCCCACATTATCCTCTCTTATTCTTCAGGATGTCCCATCATTCCCTTCTCCCCCTTTACTTGCCTGCCCACCAAACTTCCATATCCCTTTTAAGGCCTCTGCCATCTACAAGTTATTATCTCCCTCTCCCACAGATAGGCCCAAAACCCGCCTTGAACTTAGATGGGAATCAGACCTCGGCCACACCTTTTCCCTGCTCACCTGGGACTCCATTTGGTCTAAAATTCACTCTGTCTCTCGCTCTGCCAGCACCACACAGACCTTTTACTTTTTTTACAATCGACTCTATTATACCCCTAATGACCTATACAAATTCAAATTAATTGACTCCAGAAAATGTTGGTCTTGTTCTTGTTCTACTAGTGATTTGTTTCACATGTTTTTTCTCTGCCCTAGAGTTAAATTATTGTGGTCCAGGGTTTGGTCCACACTTAACAAAGTTCTGTCCACTGTTGTTCCTTTCGATATTGTTACCATTTTTTTGGGTGGCTTAGCCCCAGTTTGGAATGTTCCGCAGCATACACGCAAATTCATTGACCTTTCTATTGCTACTTCTCTTCAAGTTATCACTGCTAATTGGAAAGACACTACTAATGTTGCTTATAATGCTTGGTGGAATCTACTCTGTCACCATCATAGATTGGACCGTGCATGTGCTTCGTCAATTCCACTATTGATAAAACGTGATTTATTATGGTCACCTTCAACAGAATTTTTGTCCAGACACTACTCATGATCATCAGCAGTTGTTATTTCTCTTATTTTTTTGCTATTGTTTTTCGCCTAATTTTTGCTATGTGATGATGTTTTCCCTTTGCACCTCTCTCCCCTCCTTTCCCCTTACTTCCTCTTTTCTTTTTTGTTTTTCCTCCTCCCCCCTAAAATTGAAAAGTTATAAAAGCATTTCTCATTGGTACATTTTTTAAGCCTTCTTGGGGTTTATCTTTCCATTTGCAATGTTTTCGACCTTTTTTTATTTATCTTATGTTGTTTCCATCCTTGCTATTGTACTCATGTTTTTCATTGTTTTAATCTAATCAATAAAGCTTTTCAAACTTTAAAAAATAAAACAAGACATTTACAGGGTGATGCGCAAATTATAAATATTCATGGAAACAGATTTCCAAGCATTATCGTTTGTGTGCTTTATAGTTTTGATAGTAGAACTATATGTCTATGCAAATTTAGAGGCTATTTCAATGGAAAATGTGATATCTGTAAATGACAATGCGCTACCACACAATGTTTTAGTTACATAAAAAAATTGCCCGCCTTATGGGCCATATGTATCATTGAAATTCGCATTCGCAAAGGCTGAAATTCGCAGAATTTCGGCCTTTGCGAATGCGAATTCGCAAAATGATATGTATGAAGGAAATCACTATGCAAAATAAGGAATTGCAAAATTTGCGATTCCTTATTTTGCGATTGCATTTAAGGAATCGCACATTTTGCGATTCCTTAAATGCAATGTATGAAGGCAAAAAAATTGCTAAAAGGCCTTAAGGAATCGCAAATTACCACCAACTTCTAGTTGGTGGTAAGTTGCGAATTCCTTGAAAAATGCACATTTTTGCATTTTTCAAAGTGCCATGTGACACACATACATGCCCTTAGGGCATGTATGTGCACCACATGTGCACCTATGCTTATTTCAGGGGTGCAACAGGGTGTCCTTTGGACACCCCTGCACCCTTGAAATTATTCTCAATTTGCGATTAGCAATTTGCGAATCGCAAATTGAGAGAAAATTCCCATTCCTTCCTATGGGCCTCCTGGCCCATAGAAATGAATGGGAAAGTATTCCTTAATTACGAATTCGCAATTTGCAAATTCGCAATTAAGGAATATCAAGAAATCGCTAACAAATTGCATTTTTCTTGATACATACCATTTTGCGATTCTGAAATAGCGATTTCTTAAAAATCGCTATTTCAGAATCGCAAAATGGTTCCTTGATACATATGGCCCTATGTCCATTAAAGGTAGGCAAGTCGCAAACTTTAGCGATTCTAAAAAGTGAGCTGTGGTTCTAAAAAGTTTGGGAACTACAGTCCTAGAGGAAAACTGGTGCCCTACCACCTCTCCAGACCATGTAATGTGACTGGTGGTAGAACAGGTAGCCACCTTATTGTTCCCTGCCTTAGATCCAGCCAAGACAAGATGAAGTGACTACTTTAGAAAAAAGATAGGACCTCACTTAACAAGCATTGGCAAAACCAGTAGTTCTGATTGTAAAGCGTGACACACAAGCATGCATAAGTGCAAATTCATACATGCTTGGTTTACGTGCATTAGAACTTTAAAGCCAGACATTTTGACATTGCCAATGCTTGCTAGCTTAGTATTCATTTGGAAAAGTGTGCAGTAAGATGGATGTTTTTGCCCTCATTCAAAAAGTTTCAGGGAGAAGCATGCCCTTCATGCCCTAAAGAGCTTTGCTCATACTGCAATATGGGGCAGGCTCTAAAACAGTTCCCATGATGCCTTTAGCTCTAGGCCATGCCAAGCCTGATTGTGGAATTCTCTCTAGTACAAAACTCATGTGATCAATCAAATTGACCTCAAAGATATGAAAATACAAAAGCAATGGCTAACTTATAAGTGAAAGTGCTTCTTCGCATGGGAAGCTGGCTCAGTGGATGAATGTGAGAATGCTTCAATGGTTGGAAGAATGGATAGGTGAGTGAGTGAGTGAGTGAGTGCATGAATGGATGGATGACTGATTGAGTGCACGGATGAATGGTTGAGTGAATGGATGGATGTGAGCATGCTGTCTGTATGCAAGGTGGTGAGGCTGAGGCATAGTGGTGAGGGGTGCTGGAGAAATAGCAGTGTATGTTATGTTCCGTTAAGTGCATCTGTACTTTGGGTTTCCTTCCCTAACACAGCTTGAGTTCTGGCTTCCTATTGCATTGATTTAGTTTATGCTGAAATCTTATTTCAAACCTGTGCTTATATAAATGTCCCTCAACCTTGCTGCATCAGCTGGGGGATTGTTGGGTCTTTGGTACATACCAGGCATTAAGGGTCCCCTGAGCAGTGGGCTACACTGGTATGGCTGTTACTTATGGAAGAACTCTTCTGAGACTTCCCTCAGAAATATTATGGAGACAGTTGTTGGAGGCGCAGACTTGCGCAACATGGCAGGTGCCTGTCACTCCTCTCTCTACAGTCTGTGCATCGAGTGATGTACCCGGCTTGGTGCAGTGGCGCTGGTGCTAGTGGATGGCTGTTGCCTAAACATGCCCATGGACGCCTGTGTACATCACTACATCTCGTGAGAAGTGGAAGGTTCATGGAAGAGGCTTCCAGAGCAACAGCAACTTGTTTGACTGTGTACAACTGCACGAGGTGCTGCTTGTCCATATGGTCCATTTTGGTATAGAGGCAGTTGTAAGGGTATAGGCAGTACTCTAGCTGAAGCTACTGCATAGCCATCACAGCTCAGCAACAGCCATGATTACTGTTGACATCATAGAGGCAGGGCTTCTCTCATGGTAGCAATGGGTGGAGCTCACTGAAAATAGGCCCCTCCACATTTTTCTCCCTGGAGCCAATATCAGCCTAACTTGGTGCTCAGCTCTAGGATGGCAATCAATCAATCAATCAGTACATTTATAGAGCGCACTACACACCCATGAGGGTTTCAAGGTGCTGAAGGGGGGGGGGCTGCTACTGCTCGAACAGCCAGGTCTTGAGGTGTCTCCTGAAGGTGAGAAGGTCTTGGGTCAGTTGGAGGTGGGTGGGGAGGGAGTTCTAGGTCTTGGCGGCGAGGTAGGAGAAAGATCTGCCGCCTGTTGTTGTTCTTCTGGTGTGTGGTACGGTGGCGAGGGCGAGGCTGGATGAGCGGAGTTGGCGAGTCGGGGTGTTGAAAGCGAGGCGTTTGTTGAGGTATTCGGGTCCGTCGTTTGTCGTTTGTGTGCGTGTGTGAGGAGCTTGAACGTGATCCTCTTGTTGACGGGGACCCAGTGCAGGTCTCTCAGGTGGGTGGTGATGTGGCTGTGGCGGGGGATGTCCAGGATGAGGCGTGCGGAGGCATTCTGTATGGGTTGTAGTCTTTTCTGTAGCTTGGCCATTGTCCCTGCATAGAGTGCGTTGCCATAGTCGAGCTGGCTTGTGAAGAGGGCTTGGGTGACAGTCCTTCTTACTTCTGTGGGGATCCATTTGAGGATCTTTCGTAGCATGCGGAGGGAGTTGAAGCAGGAGGAGGAGATGGCATTGACTTACTTGGAAATAGTGAGCGATGAGTCCAGGACGAACCCAAGGTTGCGTGCGTGGTTGGTGGGAGTCGGTGCTGTGCCCTGGGCGGCGGGCCACAAGGAGTCATTCCAGGCGGAGGGGGATGGTCCAAGGATGAGGACCTCCGTCTTGACTGTGTTCAGTTTCAGGCGGCTGATCTTCATCCATTCGGTTGACGGCCCTCATTCCTTCTTGGAAGTTGGATTTGGCGGTGACTGGGTCTGTGGTCAGGGAGAGGATTAGCTGGGTGTCATCGGCATAGGAGATGATGTTGAGGTCGTGTGCGCAGACGATGTCGGCGAGGGGGCTCATGTAGATGTTGAAGAGTGTCGGGCTGAGTGATGAGCCTTGGGGTACGCCGCAGATGATCTTGGTGGCCTCTGAATGGAACGGGGGTAGGCGGACTCTATGGGTTCTGTCGGTGAGGAAGGAGGAGATCCAGTCCAGGGCCTTTCCCTGGATCCCTGTGTTGTGGAGACGTGTTTTTAGGGTGCGGTGGCAGACAGTGTCAAAGTGGTCTAGGAGGATGAGGGCTGCGGTTTCTCCGTTGTCGAGCAGGGTTCTGATGTCGTCGGTGGCGGCGATGAGGGCGGTGTCGGTGCTGTGGTTGCTGCTGAAGCCAGACTGGGACGGGTCGAGGGAGCCGTTGGTTTCGAGGAATGGTAACCACTTGCATTGATGCTCATATTTTGGCCAGGTAAAGAAGGGCTTCTGCCCTTGAGGAGGATTTTGCCACAATTGTATTGGCAGTGAGAAGGATTCAAGTTTTTGGGGTGCCTACAGGTCATGGGTACACATTGCGTGCATTGTGTCCAATTACAAATAGGTGTCTTCTGCAAAGTTTTCATTTCCCCCACTGGACACAATCATTTTGTAGAGACACACGCAGGGCCGGCTCTAGGGCTGTGCGACAGGTGCCACCGGCTGGTGACTTCACAGGCGCAGTGTTTGCGAGTTAATTTTGTTTTTAAAAGCACCTGATGCCCTGTTCCTTGCCTCCAGCAATTTCCACGCAACAATAAGCCTGGCAAGATAACTCCGGTAATTAATTTTGTTCCTGGAGAGAGATCTGAGTTTTGTCTAGTTGAGGTTTTGACTGATCATAAAATAGCACAGAGGGTTAATGTTCCTGCTGCACAGAACATGTACCATGCCGATCACAAAGTGTATATGATATAAAAAGGTCAGTGGGTTACGGCTTTTATAAGAGACATCCTTTTGTTACTTGTAGTTTATAAGTTAGAAACCTATTATAGAGCAGTGAAATATTAACTGCTAGAAAAGAACTGATTGCACACTACAAATTATGGATTTGAGCATGGATTAATGTTGCAAAACGGGTTCATTTGGGAAGAAATGGATTCTTATTATTAAAAAGAACCCCCGACCATTGTGTTACATTTAAAATTCTGAGCTTGTGCTTCCCCCGACCGAGCATTCTTAAACTAAACTGCCTACTAGTATGAATGATAAATGACTCCTACACCTCGTAGTTCTGTCTTATGTAACATTTCCCATACACTGATGTATACACCTATGATCAATTGTCTCTGTGTAGTGTGTGTGATGTAAAGTGGTTTGCCACCCTACACTGGTATGTGTGGGGCTTTATAACTAAATAATGCATCTGAGAGAGAATGGTTATGGAGACTTGAGTGGTACTGTTAAAGGGTGGTGGTGAGAGACTTCTTGGCGGAAGTGGTCATTGGGTGGCACCAACAAACATTGTTGCACAGGGTGCCACTTGCGCTAAAGCCGCGCTGGACATACTGCAGCCCTAGATTTGTAAGGACTGACCAATTAGGGGGCCATATGGTGGCAGTGTGAGGCAGCCTGTTGGGTGCTGTGTATTGCTCAAGAACAGCTGGGTGGGAGAAGCTGGGGGGCGCATGGCAGGCGTTTGAGGGGGCAGCCAGGTGATGTGAACTGTTGATGAACGGCCTGGTGGGAGTCTGAAGGGGGGCTTGGGGGGGCTAGACAACAGGTGCAGTCTGATGAAAGGAGCACGGAGATACAAGCCCTCTGGGCCAGGTGCCCTCCAGACCCTTTCAAATAGTTAGGAATAAGTGAGAATCCTGCCTTTCCTCTGAGCAGTACAGTTTAGTTCCTGCAGTCTGCTTGTCTGTTACAGGAGTTCAGGGCCGGCTCTAGGGCGGTGCGATCGGTGCCACCGCACCAGGCGCTGACTTGGGGTGGGGGTGTCATTTTTATAAAGTAATATTATTATTTTAAAAGCACCAACCTGCTGGTGCGTTCCTGGCCTCCAGCAATTTTTGTAGGCATCAATTAACTCCAGTGATTTATCGTGTTCCTGGAAAGAGACGGAAGTTTGTCTAGTGGATGTTTTGACTCATCCTAAGGTAGCACAGAGGGTTAAATGCCTGCTGCTAAGAACGTGTACCATGCAGATAAAGTGCATGTAATGTAAACAGGTCAGAGGGTTACTGCTTCTGTAGGAGAGCTCTTTTTGTTACTTGTCTTTTATAAGTCAATTTCGTAATATAGAACATTGAACTAATAACTGGCACCAAAGAGCTGTGTGTAAACTGCAAAGTATGTTTAGAGCTATATGTTTTTTTGCCCAGTCTTTCATTATCCTAATCTTGACAAAAGTGTTCATTTTGAGTGGAAAATTATTCTTGTTATTAAGGAGAACTGCTAACAATGGTGTTACATTTTAAATTCTGAATTTGTGCTTTTCCAGAATAAGAACTCAAACTATATTGCCTACCAGTATCGATGACATGTTACTCCTACACTACACCTTGTATTCCTGCCTGATTTACACACCTATGATTGTCTCTGTGCAATGTGTGTGTGATGTAAAGTATACTGGTATGAGTGGTGCTATAAAATTAAATTAATCTAAGAGACAGTGGTTACGGAGACTTGAGGGGCACTGTTAAAGGGTGGTGGTGAGGGAATCCGTGGCAGAGGTGGTCATGGAGGGGGCGCCAAAAGAAATTGTCGCACACGGCACCACCAGCGCTAAAGCAGGCACTGCAGGAGTTACATTTTCTATCCTATTCACCAAGCTACATACACATGTAAATAAACATCCACATAATGTCATGGGCGGGCCCAAAATGTGATGGACAACCCAATGTCTGAATGGGGCTCACCCAAAGAAACCTATGACTGAAGGGGGCTTATCCAAAGTCCCTTGATGTATATGTGTAAATGAATATTGTCCGTTGTCCCAATGTGCCAGTTAGCATGGCAATACACAGCTGTATGCTCACTCTACCTATGATGGAGTGCTCGTTTTTTTTACAAACGAGTGTTCATCGAATGTTCAGTTTAAACTCTTTCTGAGGAGCGATGGTATTAAGAAGGGGGTCGTGAAAATATTGCCTTTACCCTGCGAATAACTATTGTGTATTGTCTTGTAACTTAACAGTACCATCCACAGGATATTTCACGAGCAAGGAGAGAGTCGGATCATTCAAAGTAGAAGTCTTTAAGGCCATATAGAATTAAAAGAAATTTGGAACCATTTTGTTGGAAACGTTTGTTCCAAAGGGAAGACGCCTGGTCCTTTGTTCGCTTCTCTGTTCGATCGTGATTCGGGGATTAAGCATCAGAACAGACCTTGACCATTCAACCACAAAGATATAAGTGGGACATAACATTGCATCTTCTTTTCGAACTGACAAGGAACATCCCCCCAGAGATACAATTAAAAGTCAAATAGAAAATGATAAAAATTATTGTCTTCCTTACTGACTGCTCAGAGACAGAATCCGGAGTCTTCAAGTTGACGATCTCGGATTCAAGGACAAAACAAGATGCTTTACTGACTGGACAGAGGGTAGCATCAGAGGAGCGCCGCGAGGGCCCTCAAGCATGAGACAAACTCATGCAGAAAAACTGACCTGAGATAAAGAGATAAAAATATTTTTGGTTGGAGATAGACATCTCAGGCTGTGCTTATTTACAACATATTAGGCAATGGGAGAAAAAACATCTCACGAACAATGAATTATCAGTGTGACCATACAAATGTTCCCCATGTATGGCAAGCTAGACTGAACGAAACCTAACTTTCCCACCCACTGCAATGCTCAATCTTTTGTAAACTCGTGGTCTGAGTCCTCCCAGGGTCCTCTCTGCATCCTCAGAAACCAATCGGAGCCCACCATATGTAGTGTGAAGGTCCATCAAAAATGTGCTTTCTCAGCTCTCCTTACAAATGAGGAGACACATCCACTCAGATGTGAATCTAAAATACCATGCCAGAGGCAATACTCAGAGGACCCCCAGGCATCAGATGAAGAGATGGGCTGTGCAATAGGGCCAACAATTGATCCCCTGGTGTCGACCACATCCCTCACCACCCCAAAGAACCAGATCAATGGAGCACCCAGCCAAACATAGACCAGAAACAGCCACAGCAGTGAACATCCCCAACCTCCTGTAAATATTTAATACTTTATACGCTCAGCTTTGATCCCCAGAAAAGAATAGCCAATCGTTTAAAATTATGTTTGATCCAAGATCCTAAGGTGCCTGGAATCTCACTTCCAACCGCACCACACCCTAAAATATAAAATTAGAACCACTGCATATTGAAACATTGTCACAATGAATGATAAAATAATACAGCAAAAGTTCAACCACCCCGGTAATGCCAGCAGCGAGCACAGGAGTGGCTGTAAGTCAGTCGCAGAAGAGGTGGAGTGACCCATGGGCCCACCTTTTACGGGTGGTTGTGTCCAGCCACAGCTTCCATCTTCTTTCGAGGCCCCTGCCACCCATGAATCCAACTGAAAGGAAACACTTTGGCTGCAACCCCCTGCAATCATAGGGGGCTGGCACCATGAGACTACCATGTCAGGCAGCACACCACGCCATCCCTTGGCATCCTCTGAACTTCGGCTCACCCCATTCAGGGTGAGTCTCACTGCAATTCTTTCAGCCATAGGGAAGACAGTGTGTACTCAATGGGGCCACTGAAAACCACGTTTCCAGTCTTTGAGGCATTCAGTCTTAGGCAACTCTACCTCATTATGCTATGTAAATGTCTCATCCGGCATATGTAGGTTTGATGCTGTTTCATGTCATTGCTTAGATCAAAGTCATTAAGAAGCCCTGCCAATAGCCCCGGGGTTGTGTTTAGTTCACATGGCCTCAGTGCCAGTTTTGATATGCCGGTTGCAGTTTGATTGGAAGAACAACTTCTCTCTCTAGAGGGATACAAAGAACCTCAGGCCAGCACAGTACACACCCTGCAGTCTACACAGCTTCATCGACCCTCAGAAAAGGCACAGGCAGATTCTAGCTTAGAACTGCCCACAAGTCTGGCAACTGACTAGTGTTTTTTTCACATGGAGTAAAGAAGAGTCTGTAAGGTCACGTTGAGATATTAACTCAACATCTTTTGTTTTCTTGACAAAGAAGTTGTATGCAAAAAGGTTACAGAGCTGGAGGCATCTGGGAAGCGAAGATTATCAGGTTATCTCTCTCTATTTCTTTTCCTCTGACTCACTTTCTCTCTGATGTGGCTCAAGTCCAACATTGTGCTTCATCAGCACGTGCAATCACATGTCCCATGAGATGTGGCAGGCATGTGCGCATTGTGTCTTCACAGGTAGTGATACTATGCCACTATGCAGCCCCAGGCTGAAAAGGATGCTGATGTGCCGGTCTAACCATGTCCACATGAGTGCCTGCACTCACTTGGCAGTGCTTGGAGTCTGGATTCTTACAGCCTGCTCATCTTGTCACTTCGCTTCCTGTGTTGTGAGTACTCTTGTTGTGGCATCTTACCGTACGTCATCCTCATTAATTACAGGCAGATGATTGTGCATCGCCGGGTTGTACAGGTTAGACAACATGATGAATCATGAACATGTCACCTGCGGTGCATACATTTTCAGAATGCGGCCCTTTTCTTTTTCTTCCTGGAGATGCATGAGTCTTTGTTTTAGAATGTATAGCGCACTCTCCCACAGTCCTTGTATTTGTTTACATTCAAGCTTATCTGCCAGTTTACTTTTTTCCTGAGACCTAGTGGCCAGGCTCTTGCTGAAGAAACACAGGGGCATATTACCAACGATTAGTGATATTTATCGCTAACTAGGCTTAGCAACAAATTTTTTATCGCTAAGCATCGCCGGAAATTATCGCTGAGATAACGTGCTATTAGCAAAGTTTATCTCCAAAGCGATACATTTTCCGGCGATAGCGTGAATATCTCTGAGAATACAGAGATATTCACGCATTAGCGAAAAAATGCTCTTAGCCATGTTATCCACCTCCCATTGGATAACATGGCTAGGAACTGGTCAGAGGCGACGTTAGTTTTTGGCGATAGCGGGAATATTTCCATCGCTACGCCTGCCTTGCTAATAGGCGATAGCGACGTTAGCGACTGCATTCAGTTGCTAACAGGTTGGGTACGCCCACTTTGCATGTCATTAGCGATAAATATCGCTGACATGCAAAGCGGGACCCAAACCGCTCGCTATCGCCTAAAGCTGTCGCCAACTGCTGTTAGCGACAGCTTGCTAATAGAGCGATAGAATTATCTCTGCTTAGCGGCCGAAAATGGCCGCTAAAGCGGCGATAATTGCCTATCGCCCTGCTTGGTAATATGCCCCACAGATTTTGTAGTTAACCGATTTATTTATTTTTTTATCAAAAAATCTGAAGATTTTTTTTTATTTGGGAACTTTTCTGCAGATTTTCTGTCTCTGTCTGGCTTGCATTGGTAGACAGAAAGTGTGTAGAAGAAGGGAGAAATGACTTGGTGAAGAGGACGAGGCAGCAGTGAAATCCATTAACACAGACTAGCTGTACCCTAGGCTCCCATCCAGATCATCCTTCACTGTGACAGCAGCTGAGGCGAGGTGTAGGCTGGGCTCAGCAATCGTCATTTGACTCGAGGCCTACCGCCCAACATTGGATGTTGCAAGCACATGCACCAACGCACAAACGTGGGCCCTGTGAATGGCGTGTAAGGATGCTGGTACCCTGGCATCAGGACACAGCAAGGCTGATGAAAGATGCGTGGGAGAAGAGGTATGAGGGAGGTAAAAACCATGAGATCAGGACTCTCAACAGATAGCAGAAGAGAGATGTTCGCGAGGGAGACAGAGTCTATGGGCCTGATTACAAGTTGAGACGCTATTTATCACCCCAAACAAATAATGACGCCATGGGGTACGCTGTTTATCAGTTGAAATAAATAACACCTATTATGAGTTAATGGGGAATAACATGCAGATTTAGGTGTTTAACCCACCAACATCTGCATTACTGTGGGTCTCATTTACAAGTCCCTTGTGCCACCAGTGCTCCACTAGTAAATATGGGAAAAAGTGATGTAAGGGCGGTGCAAGTTGCTTGTAAATAAGCCCCAAATGCTTACGTAAATGACCCCTTGCGTGCTGCTACCTCACTTTTTCTCATATTAAATATGACGCACTAGCGGTGCAAGGGGCTTGATAAAAAGCCCCTGTATGTTTTACCCTATTACATTTTGGCAGGTCTGACTCGCCGACATATAACAAATGTTGGGTTATTTAATGTATGCAGTAATTATTAGATGCATTAAATAAAACCAAACACGTAAATCTGTTTCTTGCGTAAACTCCTGTTTAACTAGAGAACAGAATTACCCACCCAACTTTAATCAGGCACAAAATGTTTGAATTATCTTGTTTTCTAAACATTCAGGTGTGTTAAAAATAAATTCAAACGTGCAATTGATGTACATTGTATTATCTTTTAGTGCTGAGCTATGAAACATTATTATGATCCTTCACCATTTTTCCTCTGATCTATTTGGGTTCCCAAACATATTTGACCTTTTTTGCTGCGAAGCCCTGAAAAGATTTCCACCTATTCTCACACAATTGGACTGCATTTGGTCATGCACAGGTCATATTTCAAAAGATAACACCTGTCACTTGTGAAAATGGGTTATGGTATTTGTTTCCCGTGTGGGAGAAAAGTGATGAGGTATACACGTCCCACTTGCACCCCCTTGCATTAAGTGTTCTGCCATTACATTGGCTGACTCTGCATTCTGGCAGCAATTCATTACGCAACTTAAACCGTGAACCAATAACCCTTCAGAACGTATTGCCATTCAAAGCAGTCGTCATCTCCAGATTATGGTTGCCATCCCAATTCTAGAAGCCACATTGTTCTTGCTCTGACTTCTTCATGATGATATGTCCAGTTGATCAATTGCATGAATTTCAGGAAAACTCCCACTGCACCAAAACTCTCCTTCACATTGCTGATTTGTGGCTCCTGGTTTTGATGTTTGGGCTGTCTGGTGCGCTGGTATTCTTATCTCGTTTTAAAGTGATTGCTTGAGTGTCCGTTGTTGTTTCTTTTATCTCCACCTGGGAACAATGATGGTTGTAGCTTGTTCTGCTTCATTGCATTCTACATCATGCTAATTTGATTGCATTGGTCCAGGTGAGTTAGAAGACTGGTGTATTATATTGTCAGGGATAATATAATATAATATAATATAATATAATATAATATAATATAATTTAATATCTGAAGTGGGGCATGGATGGAGTAGAATGAATGGCAGAAATGGAAATAAATTAATAGTGAGTGATAGAAAGAGACAAAGAGTTAGAAAGGAACAAACAGGCAGAGATAGGTCTACTAGGAATGTTGACAGAAACATCTCCTCCTAGTTGCTAGCTTTTTTCCCGCATTCCCCATTGTTCACCATTTCATAGCAAGCAATAGCTATTTGTTTTTTTTCCTTATGGTCTCTGATTGCATGACAACAGAAATGTATTTTGTGGATAATTAAGAAAATCAAACTTCTCTATTTGACCTTCAATTACAACAGTGCTTGGCCAGTGATACCGGTTCAAAAGCAATATACTGAAGGTTCCTGCTTTGCACTAGAGAAAATACATTGTCTGCAACTTTTTACAAAATTTCCCAATGCTGCTATCAACGTTTCTCTCCCATGTATTCAGTGCCTTACTTTTGCAGATACAGCTTAGTTCACACTCACTCCTTTTTCATCCACCTCTGGTGCTGTCAACCCCAGCACATTTATCTCAACCTAATGCCAGAAGCTGAGAGTAAAAACAACGATACATCTCAAAAAGGCAGACGACAAAGAGCTCAGATCAAAACCAACTCTTTGGCTGTGAGCTATATTAGCCATGTGAATTTGAGCACATCTTTTACATTGTGAATTGAACAACATACAGTCTAAAAAGTTAGACCCAATGGTACCATATCTGCAACCTGCTACAAGAGAGAAAGTGTTCTCTAATACCCTCCCAAAAACTGCAGTTCATAAGGGCCCTATTCAACACCGGGGGGTTGGGGGGAGTTCTTGCCTCCCTATTGGTGGCAGAACCTCAGGCTACCTTTACAGCATCTGCTCAGCCTCCAGGAGGCTTCGGCTCGGCGATGGTTGAAGGTGGGGAGGCGGTTTCTTGCCTCAATATCATCAGCAGAACCTCAGGCTACCTTTACAGCATCTGCTCAGTCTCCAGCAGGCCTCGGCTCGGCAATGGTTGAGGGTGGGGAGGCGGTTTGTTGCCTCCCTATCATCAGCAGAACCTCAGGCTACCTTTACAGCATCTGCTCAGTCTCCAAGAGGCTTCGGCTCGGCGATGGTTGAGGGTGGGGAGGCGGTTTGTTGCCTCCCTATCATCAGCAGAACCTCAGGCTACCTTTACAGCATCTGCTCAGTCTCCAGGAGGCCTCGGCTCGGCGATGGTTGAGGGTGGGGAGGCGGTTTCTTGCCTCTCTATCATCTGCAGAACCTCAGGCTACCTTTACAGCATCTGCTCAGCCTCCAGGAGGTCCCGGCTCTGGGGTGGTTGAGGGTACAGGGCAACATGTCAGCTTCCCTTTGTCTGGTGTCTTGATCTCGCCTGCATCTGTTCTACCTGGTGTACTATCTTCTGTTGAGATGGAATCTCATTTCCCAGGACTACGACTTTCTGGTCCCAGTTTCTCAGAGATTGTTCATAAGCTTTTTACTTAGACAAAAAAAATGTCACACACATTGGACTAAAATTGGACAACCGCAGTGCATTCCCAAGCCAAGTGCATGAGATTAGCAATATGCACAGCTCGATGCAGGCAGCGCATGTCATTCTGCAGCCCCGTCCCAAACAACTACAAGGGCATAGGGTACACTCTATGCAAATATTTAGAATTAATCAAATGAAGCCTGTCATTTGAGGAGTGGCTCCCCAAATTACAGGTCAGGCCTCTGGGCTGGCCAAACATTCATGCGCACGTTGCATGTTCTCCATGCAGGCTGCTTTACAGGCTGCTTGGAGGACATGCCCAGCCTCCCATTCTCTGGCTGAGCGCCAATCCATGGTGCTAAGATCAATCACAATGCTACATTGCAGCGTTGTGATTGGCTATCGGGAGGCTGGGAGTATGTGCATCCTGCTTCCTGCCCTGTAAGAGGGGAAGAGGACCGAGAGGAGGCGACGACGGCGGATGGCAGGGGTAGACAGGTAAGTGTTAATTTTTTTTTTACTTCAGTGGAGCTACCATGTGGAGTCTAACTTGCCAGGGACTTTGGACAGTATTGGAAGCGAGGAACTCTATGAAGTGGTAGGAGCTGGCAGCAGTTCCCAGGGCCCTTTTGTCCTTTGCCCCACTGATTCTCAAGAAAACGATCCAGATTAGAATGGACAACCAGGTCCCAAGGACCTACATCAATCACTTTCGGGGTGCCTGGGTTCCTTGGTTGGCTGCCCTGGCAGAACAGGTAGGGTTTTGGGTGGAGGCGAACCTGCAGTCTCTGATAGCTATTTTTCGGCTGTGAAGAGAGAATATGCATGCTGATTGCTAGAGCTGGATAGCTATTTTTCGGCCGTGGAGGAAGAATATGCATGCTGGTTGCTTGAGCTGGGCTTTTCCTTCTTATCTCTCCCTTGCAGTATACCCTCAGGTCTTTTTGAACAATACAGTTTGCTTCAAAACCCCATAGCCGCAACTGTTAGCCTCTCCCTAGGATACTCTTCTGCACCTGTTTTGTTCCCTTCTCCATTGTCAGGAGGTCTAGGAGTGGACGCGATGAGTTTCAGATGTCCTAGGGTTCTCCTCTGTGACTACCTTCCCTTTCTACTCATCAGCAAAGTTCTATCAAAGATCCAGTAGGAGGGTACGGAATTCCTTCTGGTGGTCCTATAATGAAGAAGACAATCTTGGTTCCTGTGGCTGTTACAATTAGCTGTTGATCCCCCTTGGGTTTTTCTGATTGCTCCGTCTCTTCTGAAGTTTCTGCAATTTCCAGAGTCCTCCTTCGCCATCTTTATCCAGGGGTCAGGAGATTGGAAGGCGGTGACTGAAATCTTTAGCTATTCTTCAGATATTGTGGCATCAAATCAGAACTCTAGGAAGGGAAGTACACTCAAGGTCTATGAGAAACATTCGTTTAATTTTACAAAGTGATGTGATGCTAATGGGTCTAAACCTATCTCGGTGAGGGGGGTTAATGTGCTCAAATTCCTAAGAGACACGGTTTTATTAGGTTTAGCTAAGTCCAGTCTGAGGAGTTCGTGGGAAGTGATAAAAGCTATTCGGGGGGGGCGTGGTCTGCCGCGCAGCGGAATGGCCACTCTGTGAGTGAGCTCTGCCATCCGGGACCTAATCCTTGAATAATCCGTTCATATGGAGAGCTGTTGAGGAGGCTACTACTACCCACGGCTGGTGGAACACTTTTGGACCCTTATGCTGCCATTCCAGTGTCCCAAGGATATACTGAGGCTGAGTTGAGCGGAGATTTGCGAGGCTGTCGGCTGCCCGTGACAATCCGGACACTAGATAGAGCTGTGGGTGGACAGCCTGGAAATCGAGCCCGTGGCTGCTGGGTGGCAGATCGCCGCAGACCAGGAGAGATGACAGGATTCCCCTGCCGGTGGTGACCCGGGATCTCGAGGCATGTGCGAGGTCTGAGGCGGATGAAAGACTAGCGAAACGTTTAACTGTGGCTGCAGTTACCTGCCGCTGCATGTGAGGAGCAGTAGGCCGATGTCTCCAGAACCCTGTGCCGCCATTTTGGAACTGCGCTGAACTGCGGCCGCGATCTGCAGCGGAGGAGAGGGTCGGAGACTGGGCATGCAAATAGGCCTAGGATCGTTAATCTCACCGAGTCCACACTGAGAGGGATTGTGGCTCCAACATGGCTGCTTGACTTGAGGGGAGAGCGCTTGAAGGAGTGTAATGCTACGGACGGACTGTTCGTCACTCACAGACCAGACCGGCTATAATGGAGGAGGGACACCCACAGGGAGAATTTGATATTCTGTGGTAAATAAATAATTAATTACCGGTACTATTTTTGAATACATTAATAATAACAGATAGCTCAAAAAATAAGAGGCAGGATCCGAGGAATCTGAGGTTAACAGGCTTTAATCAGGCATAAGGGAAGGGACAGGATCGGAATAGCCTGGCATGAAATGGACGGCAGCTGCAACGTCTCATTAACAGTACAAGCTATATATACTAAAACATCACAATTACATTACATACAGTAGGCGTAACAAGTGACAAGCGTAAGATAAGAACACATGGGCGTGAAAAGTAGGCGTGCACAGGGCGTGCACGTAGACATGTGATGAGAACGTCACAGAAGTGTCATGAAGTGGGTGGATACATGGAGGGGGCTACCTGAGCAGCTGAGACCTTTAACCTAGTGGTGCGCGCAAACGGACTATGACGCGTATCTGGGGAGAACTGGGGGCTCTGACTTCTGCACTAGAAGAGGAGACTAAAGTCTGCGATGTCAGGACGACATGTACCTATAGCATATCTGGTGTTTGGAGTACATGTTGATAGAATCCAAAAGTCATCAGGGTAAAGGCTACTTGACACTAAGACTGGTGCATGCATATATTCTTCATGTATTGCGTGTGCTATGAATCTTTTATGAATATTAATACAGTAATTCTCTTGCATGGAGACAGGAAGACTAGACTATAGCTGAAGCTGTTTATACGGTTCATTAGCTTAGGAATGTGAAGACGAAGAGCTGAACTGATAACTGTAAGCATAACATATTCTTGGCAGACAGGCAGGCAGAGCCAGGCCGGGCACCGCGCTGCGCGGCAGGAAGTAAGCGAAGGGTCAGGGATGCGGGAGGGGCTGCATCGCTCCTCGGAGCAGGTTCAGGAGACAGGAGCTTGAATCTGGTGTCCGGGCCCTCATGAGGCCTAGAAACGGGGACATTTCGCTGAATTAACGTGCACAATTGAAAACGTTGGCAACATAGGCCTGGAAGCCTAATTCACGTTGCTTTCACGGGGACTGGATAACTGGCATACTAGAGTTAGACACAACTATAATTGCGTCTTTATTCGGTCATAGGGGGAACATATGCATATTAATCATGCACTTATAACATAGGATGGGGAACACGTAGGCACACATGATAAGGCAAAATTCAATTTTCCACATTCCCTCCTTGTGCCCTACGTTTCCATCAGGAAACATCAATATTCATGATACCATCTATCATTTCATATAGCATCATTTGCTCGTCTCGAATTGTCTGGGAACGGGACTTTGGACTAGGAATACAAGATGTAGCACACAAGCCGCAAATCGCAGGGCCACATTGTAAACAGAGACAGCAACTGAATATGATCATTACTGCTATACCCAGGAATGACAATACTTTCCATCCCCAGGCAGATATTATACTCCAGAGCCAACCGGACCATGTCCAGGTGCCTGGATTCTGGTGTAACTGATGGGCAGACGTACATATGCGGTCTGACCACATACAAAATATGAATGACGTGAGGCTTTAAAAATAGATTTCCCACTGTCACTATACTCGATCACAGTAGTACAATCACTGTGTCCTAGATGTACAGAACCATTCTTTCTGACACATAATTCGCCTTTAACTGGTAGAACTGAAATAGCAGGCAAATCTGGAGTAGTCTCGGACTGAACATTCAAAACCATGAAATTCGAGGAATAATTACCTAGATCATATACTTCATTTTCTAGATCTAACCCTGTTCTATGGGGAAGACCCTCCTTGTCTGGGAAACATGTTCTATTCAGAAGGGACATGTCGTTTGAGGATGACGTTAACGTGCACCATGCTCCACACGAACCATTGTGTGAAAATGGATAAGGAAAGAGTGGCAGAACTCCCTTCGGTGTCTGGAAAGGGGGGAGTCGACCACACACCCAACAATTAGTGGCATTGCTAGTCTGGTGTGAATAGTGTAACATACGGATAAAAGAATTGTTGCGCATGGCAAGACGATAGGATAACTCGGGAGGAGGCTGGTCACTGAAAGTGTGCTCTGCTGTAACATTAGAAAACATATGTACATGTGAATTAATAGGAAAGCATAAATGTAAGGCATAACTTATACAAGTAACCATAAGACTCAGAAATGTCATAAATACAAGAGTAATAATACATCTACTTCGGAGATTCTTTTGATAACGTATTCTCTTAGAGTTTCGACTAACTCTCTCACTATGTCGGTCTATCTCATACATGTCAGGAACCTGTCTAACCGCTTCACCCGAGAGGGACTTAGACAATTAAACTGGCTGACTTACTAGACCTTAATTTTTCCTTATACTCCTGCTGCGGAGTTTTCTCTAACAGGGGAAGTTTAGATTCAGTGTCTGGGCAGTCCTTGAGAACGGGGCAGTCTTTGAAAAATGTCTTTGGTCGAAGTCCATGGAATCGCTTTACATGGCTGCAGTGCAACCACCCCTTCCTGCCTTCCACCTTGATAGCCGTCCTCGTGGTGAGTAGTACTAGTCTTGGCTCCTTCCAACGGGGCTCCAGCGGACTTGAACGATCAAAGTTCCTCACAAGGACTAGGTCGCCTGGTATGACCTCGTGCGGTTTCACTTCGGTGTTGTCTGGAAAAGCAGCGGCAACCTGTGAACGACAAGATTGTAGTGCAGACATCAAGGAGGCCAAGTAATCTGTCAGCATATTACTGTCAACATCAGTTATCTTACGGGGTCTAGGAGTACCCCACATGTTTGGGGGACGACCGAAAACTACCTCAAAAGGTGACAGACCTGAACGGGAGTGAGCGACCATTCTCATATAAAAAAGGGCGACTGGTAGTGCTACCATCCAATCTACGCCTTTCTCTGCGCATACCTTTGCAATGCGGATCTTTAAAGTCTGATTATGTCTCTCAACGAGACCTGCTGCTTCGGGATGTCGTACACAGTGGAACTTCCACTGGTACCCTAACAGAAGAGATACTTGTTTCATGAGTTCGGATGAGAATGGCTGGCCGTTATCTGAATACACGACCCTCGGTAATCCATAGCGGGGGAAATACTCACGAACCAACTGCCTGGCAGTGGTCGCGGCAGTGTAATCTGGGACTGGATATGCTTCTGTCCATCTGGACAAAGCACATACAACTACGAGAACATACTTGAAACCTCGACATCGCTCCATCTGAATATAATCCATCTGGAGGACTTCAAAAGGGTGGTCAGGAGGATGGAATCCACCTTGTTCCACCGGGACTCCTTTACCTGGATTGAACTGACAACAGATCATGCAGGTACGCACTTTCTGCTTTGCTGCTGCTCGTAGATGCTTATTAAACCAAAGGTTCTGAATGCTGTCTAACATGGCTTTTTCTCCTAGATGTGCAGGACTATGTGCGGTGTTAATAATGACTTGAACCATTGAGTCGGGGAGAAACCATGTGGCTTTTCCCTTCGTCAACCATCCTTGATCTGTCTGGACCCCTCCTTGTTCAGACCATTTCTTGATTTCATCGGGAGTAGCATGTGACTGGATATCTAGTACGTCTTGTGTAGGGTCCTTAACTGTCATACAAGTAGTCTGGGCTGGAATGTCTGTCTGTGTCGTGTTAACTGGAATGTCTGGAGTCTGAGCTGTGAGCTTGGCTGTTCGATCTGCTAGATCGTTACCCTGGGAAATGATGTCAGTGTTTTTCGTATGTGCCTTGCACTTCATGATAGCGATAGCTGTCGGTAAATGTATTGCATCTAACAGAGCTTGAATGAGGGGGCCATGCTGAATCTTGGTTCCATGAGATGTCATGAAACCTCTCTCTTGCCAGAGTACTCCGAAGTCATGTACGACTCCGAATGCATAACGTGAATCTGTGTATATGTTTACTTTCAGGTTCTTAGCTCGTATGCAGGCTTGGGTCAGAGCGACGAGCTCTGCTGCTTGAGCAGACAGTGTGTCAATACGATGTGTTTCTATAACTTCGGTTTCAGTAGTCACTGCATACGCGGCTACTAGTTCTCCTGTACTTGTTCTCATACATGAACCATCCACATAGAGTGTCAGGTCGGGATCAGGTAATGCAATATCTGTCAAGTCTTGTCTTGGCTTTGTCATGATGTTAACAACTTCCACACAATCATGTGTGGCAGGATCTGGAACAGTCGAGGGCAACAGTGTAGCAGGATTTAAAATGTTGCAGCGTCTGATTTCTATGTGTGGCTGAAATAGTGTCAGTTCATAACCTGTTAAACGTGCAATTGTCAAGTGCTGAGTCTGTGTTCGGTTTAAAAGAACTTCCACGGAATGTGGAACTTGTGCTGTCAGGGAGTGTCCTAACACTATGGAATCACTTTGTCTGATAGCTAGAGCTGTGGCTGCAACTGACTTGAGGCACGCAGGCAGAGCCTGGGCCACCGGATCTAATGTGCTAGAAAAATAAGCACAAGGCTTGTATTGTCCCGCTTGATCTTGTGTGAGAACAGATAATGCAGTACCTTCACGTTCAGTAACAAAAAGTGTAAAAGGCTTACTGTAGTTCGGTGTTGCTAGAACAGGTGCTTGGCATAAGGCTTTCTTTAACTCATTAAAAACAAGTGTATGTTCTTGGGTCCAAGGGAGGACAGTCGATGTGGCTGCCTCCTGTGTCGTTAACTGTATCAGTGGCTTGGCTAGATATGCGTACTGAGGGATCCATTGTCTGCAGTAAGAAGTGAGGCCGATAAAAGCTCGTACCTCCTTCTGAGTCTTGGGCTGTGGAAGATGTGCTATTAACTGGATACGGTCTGGTGTCAACTGCCTACCCCTCTTGGACAGTAAGTGTCCAAGGTAGACCACTTGCTGGACACAGAATTGCAGTTTCGAAGGGGACACCTTGTGGCCCATCTCGGCCAGGAAATACAGGACTGTAAGTGACGCACGTTCGCAGTCACGTTCAGAACGGGCTGTGATCAATAGATCATCGACATACTGGATCAGGGCAGTGTCAGTTGGCATGTGTATATTGTCTAGTTGTCTCTTAAGTGCTTGACTGTAAATGCTAGGGCTTTCTGTGAAACCTTGAGGAGCTCGTGTAAATTTATAGCTCCTTCCATTTAAACAGAATCCGAAAAGGAACTGGCTGTCTGGATGAATGGGGACACTAAAGAATGCATTCTTGAGATCGATGACAGTAAAGAACGCTGCTTCGGAATCAATGGCTGTCAATAGGGAAGAAATATCTGGGACTACTGGGTACTGGGGTATGATACATTTATTAAGTTCTCGAAGGTCAATCACTAATCGATAAACTGGAGGTGCATTTGGATCAGTACGTTTCAGAATCGGAATGATGGGAGAATTACATACATTGGAGTCAGTTTCTACAACCACTCCTTGAGCATTGAGTTCGTCAATAATTTTGGATAAGGCTGCTACAGCCTCAGGTGGCAACTTGTACTGTCGGATTCGTGGTAATACAACACCTTGTTTCAGAGTGACACGATAGGGTGTAATGTGCATACAACCTACATCAGTTGGACCTTGCGCCCATAAATGCTGTGGTACATTCAATAATCTTGAATCAAAATCACGTAATACATAATGACCTTTAAAATCACGTAGGAACAGTCGTACTCCTTCTTGGGAGCAGCAAATTACTGCACCTAATTCTTTCAATGTCTTGATACCCAATAAGTTTTCTGGACAAGATTTCGTAAGTAACAAGTCTGTAGTTCGGGACAATGGACCAACCTCTAGGGAAACTGGTTTCGATATTTCATTAACAATAGGCTTTCCTGAAAATCCAAGGGAAACATTTCTAGAGCCTGAGAGTGGAGCCCCTGGAACCTCGTCATGACTGATGGTAGTCCTACTTGCCCCTGTATCAATCAGAAACTTTCTGTTCTTCCCTAACACTTGACTGTGTACATAGGGACCCTCTTGATCTTCAGGAATCTCGATGAGAGGCAAGCCAACCTCCCTCTCTAGGCTATTTCATGAATACTGCTGATATTCTGGATAATCTGACTGTGCGTACTGGTACATTTGCTGTGTAACGTGTTGTGTGGCAGCTATAGGCTGCGGTACTGTAACTGTCTGTTGTGCGTTCTGCGGTGCTTGCGTATTCTGCGGAACATGTTCTTGTCTAGGCGGACGTGGTCTCTCTTTCGTCTTACCAGTAGCTATGTTATGTTTCAGAACTGCACATTCGTTTATATAATGACCTGGCTGTTTACAATAATTACAGGTCCCTTTAACGGGAACTGCTGGATGACTGGTTTGATTCGCACCCCTCTTCTGACTGTCTTGGGGAACAGACTGTGCAACCAGTACTTTCATTTTCGTGTCTTTCATACGTCTCCTTTCGTGTTCTTGCTCTTCCCTGATTCTGTTCTGGTGGTACTAGAGCATCTGAAGCATTTGTGACGGAGTATTAGCTTGCCAAGTACTCTCGACTTTCAGTACTCGATTCTTAACTTGTGGTAAAGAATTTTCAACTAGTTTAGTAACAAAAAGATGTGGATATGACTCACTACTTGTTTTCAGACCGCTATTTATAATGAAACATTTCTCAAATCTAGAATAGAAGTCACTAGTGTCTTACTCTTGTTTCTGTTTACAGGCTGAGATAGCATCCCAGTCTTCCTTTTTCGTGGCTAGTAGTCTTGGCAAGACTTGTATTAACAATTCGGGCAAAGCTTTGGCTTTTTCCCCAAGACCGGTACCTGGAACTCGTGTGTTATCTTCAGTCTCTAATGCGGTCCAATCTATCTTTTTCTCTCCCACCTCCCATTCTTTTTCCTTGAGTTTTTCATATATGCCCGCAGGCAACAGGACCTTTAGCATTTTAATGATATCAGGATACGTGTATTCTCCCATACGGAGCATGTCCTTTAATTCACGGTGGAACCCTGCTGGATCTTTATCGTGACAGGGTATTAACTTTTTCATTTCCAAGAGTTCTATTTTCGTGATAGGGGTGTAAACAAATACTCGTTCTAGCTCACCCCCCGTTCCCTTAACTGGATGTACTTCTCGTAACGGATTCTGTCTGTCTATGTAGAATGATTTTCTTACTGGGGGTGGAACAGGAACAAAATGCGGGTTCAGGAACGTTCTGTATTTGTGGCGTTGTTCTAGAATGACACTAATTAAATCGGTACCTAGACCTTTCCATCTGTTTAGGAGTAATTCGTTCAGGACATCATGTAAAGGACCTGGATCAGAATGCTGATCCTCATACAATGTGATGAGGTGCTGGATCATATACATACCCACCAGTCGCTGCTCGGCTTGGGGCAGCTTCAGGAACGTTTGTGCCACTATTTCGTCTGGAAACGTGGCGGAGTCACTAGTCCATCGGACTGCTGATCGGGCTAGTTCTTGTTCATGCATGGTACTAGGCTCACTATAACCTATTCGTAATTTCAGAATTTTATCTGTAGCCTGGAATACTTGTTCCAGAGAACACTGTTCTGGTACTGTAGAGGGAAAAACTTTCTTGTAATCTAGGCGTGAATGTCGGTCGGAAAATCTAGTTCTACCTACATACGCTATTCTGTCGGGATTCTCGCTCTCTACCTCTTCACTGGAAGAGTCATTCTCTTTCTCGGTTGCTCTATTTGCTTTCTCCTTCTCGTGTAAACGTAAAATTTCTTTACGAATTTTCCTGTACATGCTTTCTATACTACCTTGTGTCTTGTGTTTTCCCTCGGCTATGTTATCACTCCATCTCGTCAGGGCTTTCATCTCTTCTTTATCAGGATAATCTTGTTCTCTTATTAAACAGTTAATCAAGAACTGCAGAATCATACTTTGGATCTCGACCTTTCGGTGTGCCATAGCTTCGTGAATACTTCCTGGATTCTCCCCTGTACGGATAAAATGATATATTCTGTCTAGATGTTCCTTCATATCGGGCAGGGTGGCCAAAAAGTTGGCAACTCGTCTTAAATGTACTGAATACAGGATCATGTGATCTTCACCTGGTACTGTATCATATACACAATCAGTAAGGTTTCGCCTGAGATCTGCGTATGTAGTCACTTTTGGCGTACGCTGTAACGCTGCTTCTCTCAGCGTCATTCGTTTTGTTTGAGGCGGGGTGATAGGAGCACCTCCTGCCGCCCCTCCTGGACTAGAATCGTCTATTAATACTGAATGTGCTGGTAAAGTGACTGGCAAAACACGTGGTGCGGACTGGTCCGGGGGTACTGGCACATGGACAGGGTTCCCGGGACCAGTAACTGGGGGAACAGGGATTACATTATTAACAGGGTGCTGGGGTTGAGCAGGCGGAATAGGATTTGCATATTCTGGGACAGTATCGTCCAAATAGGACGACAGAAAAATTTCAGCTGCAGTCGGTTTATGACGTAGCTTAGTCGGGACCAAGGGTGGCGGTAAGTTACAGGATGCTTCCGGGGTTGCCTTCGGCAAGCCCTCGGCAAGAAGAGGATACATACCTTTAATAAGGGCATTTCTCTGTCTGTCTGACTGTTCTGCTCTAACTCGTTCACCTTCTTCTAGAAGTTCCCTTTCTTGGGCTTTTTCTGAGGATTCCCTACTTAATTCTGCTTTTCTGAATTCTTTCTCGGATCTCCTGTGAGATTCTTTGCGCCATAACTCGATGGCGTCTTTCTGGGACTGTCTGGCTTTCTTTTTCCATAATGCTTCTTCTACTCGCATGATGCACTCGGCATCCCATGTACCTGATACAGGCCATCTATATTTCTCTTCTAGATTTTTCGTGTAATCCGACCACAAGTCTAGATATAATATGGCATCTAAGCCATGCTTGTGATACATAAAATGACCAGGACTGTCCCGAGGAGGGACAGGAACTGCTTCTTCGAGTAACCCTTTTCTAGTTCTGATCTGACGTAATTTCGAGAATAGAGGCATGTCTGAGTTGTACTTGTGAACACAATACACAATAATCACAGTAATGAAATGGCAAACAAAACACTCATACCACGACATAAACATACATTAATAACAGTTCGAACAGAATACTACCTGATACATTGAAAACATAATACTTGAATTTCTCGAGAACAGACTTAACAGAAATACTGGATGCACTGCTAAAACAGTACAGAACAGACCGGTCTCATAAAGAGACACGTCGGACCGTATCCACCTAGGTGAATACTTCGGATTGGATCTGTGTACCCAAACCCAACGGACCAGGAACAAACTAATGATCCTGTCTAGATACTTCCCCCGCAACGGTACTCACCGGGAAGCAGAAACTGAAGGCCTCGGACTGGACTGGACTGCTACGACGTCTGGTTACTACTACGCGCTTCGAACTTCGGGCTTCGGTTAAAGGTGGGCCTCCGGATACCTCGGACCTTGTTCTTTCGGCTTGGGCTCTGGTCGGGACGAACCGCATTCCACACCGCCTCGTCTGGATGCCGGACCGCAGTCTCCGTCTCCTCCGTGGGCCTGAGGGAGACTTGAAGCAGAAATATCTGCACGTGCACGGTAGAGTTCCGTCACGGCTGTAGAAGGGTCAGGGGGCCTGCGTTACATCGCCGGCGCGTGGGGAAAGGGCACGTCCCTGTTAGGGCGCCATTTATGTGGTAAATAAATAATTAATTACCGGTACTATTTTTGAATACATTAATAATAACAGATAGCTCAAAAAATAAGAGGCAGGATCCGAGGAATCTGAGGTTAACAGGCTTTAATCAGGCATAAGGGAAGGGACAGGATCGGAATAGCCTGGCATGAAATGGACGGCAGCTGCAACGTCTCATTAACAGTACAAGCTATATATACTAAAACATCACAATTACATTACATACAGTAGGCGTAACAAGTGACAAGCGTAAGATAAGAACACATGGGCGTGAAAAGTAGGCGTGCACAGGGCGTGCACGTAGACATGTGATGAGAACGTCACAGAAGTGTCATGAAGTGGGTGGATACATGGAGGGGGCTACCTGAGCAGCTGAGACCTTTAACCTAGTGGTGCGCGCAAACGGACTATGACGCGTATCTGGGGAGAACTGGGGGCTCTGACTTCTGCACTAGAAGAGGAGACTAAAGTCTGCGATGTCAGGACGACATGTACCTATAGCATATCTGGTATCTGGTGTTTGGAGTACATGTTGATAGAATCCAAAAGTCATCAGGGTAAAGGCTACTTGACACTAAGACTGGTGCATGCATATATTCTTCATGTATTGCGTGTGCTATGAATCTTTTATGAATATTAATACAGTAATTCTCTTGCATGGAGACAGGAAGACTAGACTATAGCTGAAGCTGTTTATACGGTTCATTAGCTTAGGAATGTGAAGACGAAGAGCTGAACTGATAACTGTAAGCATAACATATTCTTGGCAGACAGGCAGGCAGAGCCAGGCCGGGCACCGCGCTGCGCGGCAGGAAGTAAGCGAAGGGTCAGGGATGCGGGAGGGGCTGCATCGCTCCTCGGAGCAGGTTCAGGAGACAGGAGCTTGAATCTGGTGTCCGGGCCCTCATGAGGCCTAGAAACGGGGACATTTCGCTGAATTAACGTGCACAATGGAAAACGTTGGCAACATAGGCCTGGAAGCCTAATTCACGTTGCTTTCACGGGGACTGGATAACTGGCATACTAGAGTTAGACACAACTATAATTGCGTCTTTATTCGGTCATAGGGGGAACATATGCATATTAATCATGCACTTATAACATAGGATGGGGAACACGTAGGCACACATGATAAGGCAAAATTCAATTTTCCACAATTCAGAGGAAGCTGAGCTGTGTGCAATTGTGGAGGTCCGTGAGGGAGTCCTGCGTGCTTGTCTGGCGTGAAGTGCATTGAAGAGCCTCGGGCTACGGCTAGTGGTGGGTGGTCGCATGGCTGCCCATATAGCAGGCTACAAGTGCCAGCATTCAGTATCCTATCTGAACCCCTGGTGGCCCTTGGTGGATGGTGCCCGTCTAACTTCCACAGGGCTGGGTGAGTCGTACTGTCTTTGTGCCACCAATTGATGTGGAGTGGCCCTCTGAAGGCAAGCTACATCTGTGGTACGATCCCATAATGGTCGCCTGTGGAGGTACGGAATGCCCGCGAAGCTACTGATAGGTCTCAACGAATTGATGTGTGGCACGAGGCGTGTGGTAACCTGAGAGGCACTGCAGGAGGAGAAAGGTACGGACACAACCCACATCGCTCTTGCTGGAGTCTGCTGCTGACGCAATGTGTCAAGTGTAAATTGGCCATTCTCATGCTATCCTACTTCTGAAACATGGGTAAGCAAGACGCTAAGCAACCAAAACTCACTTTTGAACACAAAAGTGCTACGCGTCATGCTGAATCAGAAACAAGATGCACAAGCGTATGGTCAACAAGAGACACACGCGGAAGATCAGGGCGAAGACCTACGTACCCTCATGTTGGAAATGCGCTCTAGTCTGTGAAATATAGACTCGAAGCTGGATACCCTGACTGCGCAACTGGACTCGGTCAAGACCCAGGGGAGTGTACATGAAACCCGCCTTGATGCTCTGGAGAACCAGCACACCGAATTCCACAAATTCCAGGTTGAAACTAAAGAACAGCTACTACATATGGACAAGTTACTTGGAATTATCCGGGCTAAGAACGACGATTTGGAGGCGAGGTTGCGTAGAAACAACCTACGTATTACTGGTTCCCGGAAACAACTGCCGTATCCAAAATGGAGACCTTCGTAATGGATCTACTGCACAAACTTTTTGATCCCCACCTATCCTCTGTTTTCGTGGTGGAGAGAGCACACAGGTCCTTGGGACCGAAACCTCCAGTCGGGGCAACGCCTAGACCCATACTGGCGAAGCTATTGAATTATCAAGACAGGGATCTTGTTTTGCGGCTGGCTAGAGAGAAGGGTCAGATTTCACACAAAGGCAACACAATCTCTTTCTACCCGGGCTTCACCCCTGCTGTGCAGGCGGCACGTCGAGAATTTCTCCCTGCCAAGCGTATCCTTCTGCAGGCACAGATCCCTTATTCCTTGTTATACCCAGCCAAATTAAAGGTTTCGTATGATGGCACTGACCACTTCTTTACTGATGCGAAGTCTGCACTGAAATTTGCCAAACATGTCGGAGGAAAGAAAAGCAAAGAACTCCGGGGAGCTGGGATGTCGGAAACTGGCCACCTTAGGGACAATGACTGATATGGGTATCGTATAGATTATCGGCCTGGCTGTCTGTAATGCTATGATACCAGATTGGGGGGATGCTGAATATTTTGATGCTGTGGGTTGTGGGCTTCTGCAGTATGTCGTTGTTCTGCATGATTTAATATTTTTTATATAGGCATACAACACTCTCTGCAGTACTCCCGGCCACCCTGTGCGACCAGGGGAGTTTGCCGGTGCCGCTACGCCCCCATGGGAAGGTTCCCTGGACCATTTTGTGGTTTTTTTTAGACTGAGTTTGTTATGGGTGGGTATTCTACATCCTTATTGGGGGGTTCGAGTGGGAGGGGGAGGAGTGTTGGGATTATCTTATTGTTTGTTGCCAGTATGATTGTATATTGCTGGTCAGAACGCATAGTCTGTAGTTGAAAGCTGTCACACCTCAACCGTTCACATCGCTCATGTCCAGATAATACACACGTAATCACGCTACAGCACTAAATATTCTTACGTGGAACATTAGAGGGTTGAATGACAGCAGGAAATTTAGACTTGTCCATGCTTACCTATCCAGACATAATATAGACGTGTGTTTATTGCAGGAGACACATTTAAATGTAATGTGGTAAATATTTTAGTAATTTACCTTGATCGGAATTTCTAGGCAATATCAATAAGTTCAAGTATGAAGAGCAGAGTCCGTGGTGGTTCGAATTCAGGGTCTTTATTCAGTAACTCGAGTTAAGGGAGAGCTCCGTCACCTGAGGAGGATCGGAAGAATCTCTAACTTTATTCTCAGAACATACAGTATATATAACAGAAAAAGAGGAAGGAGCTTCCCTTCAATGCATGCCCGGATCGTACATTGAAATAGAACAGAAGTCATGTAGGCCCGGATCATATGTGGCAATAAAACAGAAGTCATGACCATAAAAGGAGACAACGTCGTGGAAAAAGGGGCACATGGTAGAGGAAATAAGGCTGAGTCAAGATTCAGAATGAGGAAGCACAAGAGAGGCAAAGGTGTGAAGAAATAACGCTAGGCTGGTTCCTTAGATAAGAGAGAGAGAGTCGTGACAGGATGTCTGTTTGTCGTGTTTCAGCATTCGGGGGCTCTTCTTCTCGGAATTGGTTGTCGTGGTTTAACAGAACGGGGGCTATTTCTCGGAATAGGTCTGATTATAGGGAAATGGTCACAGATGGGGGGTCTTGTTCTCGGCGTTGGCTTGACCACAGAAATGTATGGTTTAACTGAGGAAACTGGTTCTCGGAATCGCCTTGAGCATAAGGGTGTAATCTTTGACCCTTTTTGGGGAAGGAGAGTGCGTGTGCAACTTCGTGAGGTGCATGATCAGCGTGTGATCAGTTCGTGCTCGTGTGCTTGTGTTCTCGTGTTCCCGGGTGTTTGTGTTGTAGCAAGATGGGCTCGGGGACGTGACTGAAGAGGGTGTATGAGGGGACATAACTGTATGATAAATAGTCATTTTCCACATTCCCTCCTTGTCCCATAATATACCCTTCTAAAACTCTTTGTCTTTTCTAATCCACCTCTATACTCATTAGGCCGTTTACTTGTTCCTGCAACATGATTCTTTCCTTCTTTTTCTTTCTGGACTGGGTTTTTGGAATACAGGCAGTGGCACAGGAACTACAGAGTACTGGACCGCACTGAATACAGAGGCAGCAGGTGAAGAGAATGGCTAGAGCGAGACCTATGACTGTAAGCGCCTTCCATCCCCATGAGGACAGGAAGCCCCAGAGCCAGCCTGTCAGGGACCAGGCACCAGTGTCGGCATCTAGTTTTCTGGAAAGTATATGAAGGCGGGAAATAGCAGAATACACTGAGGGTGCGTTGTCTGGGATGAATACACAGCAGCTGGATCCGATCAGTTCACATACACCACCACAGTTAGCCAGTATGATATCTAAGACCATACGGTTCTGTAACGTCATGAGTCTGTCGGCAGCCATCTCAGCGGTGATATTACTTAATGCACCAGCTGTTGCGTTTATGGCTCCCTGGACTACAGGAGTCAGTTGTCTTATGTGGCGGCTATTGATCATAGGCCCCCAGAATTGGATGACTCCTTTAAAGAAGTCGCCGGCCTCTTGGTCCGCTGTATCTTCAGCGTCTATGGCCCCCCCTTCGCCGTCTATTAATCACAGACGGAGGGTCACTGAGATGATAATCTGCTGGGGCGGTGTAGGTAGGGGGAAGGAGAAATGCAATGTAGCATTTTCCGGACCAGCCTTGAGGTAGCCAAGTGCGTGCGTGAGGTCCACAGATAAAATATGTGTTGGGGGCAGTGGTCATCGTTGGGAAATTAGGATCAGGTAAGGTGCACGTCTTGTTACATTCACTATCTCCCATTTTCTGACCCTTGCTCTTTCCTCTTACACAGAATAGGCCCTTATGGGACACCGCCCATCCGCCCTGGTCTGCCTGTCTCGTCTGGACTGAGAATGTTTCCCTAAAGGAGGTAGTATCATTAAAGAGGGAATAACTGGTGTTTTCATTATTGTCTGCTCGTCCCCATGTAGTGGTAAGTGTTATCATTCTACTTACGGCGCGTGCTGTCTTTGTCTTTATCTCATTCCAGGTACTAGTGTTCTTGATCTGGGTCTCAGGAATGTTTCTAATAGAGGCGGAGAATATCATAGAGAGGGCATAGGTAGATCCAGCATAGCCGAAAGGGAGAGGAATAAAAGGCATTCCTCCATGTATGGAGTGTGGCATTAGGCCGCAGACCCAACAATTGGTCTTGTTAATTACTAGTTGATGTTGATGGAGTGTGGTGATGAACGTGTTATTGAAGAATTCATTTCGTCTGCTCTTGAGGTGTGGAGGGAGATCTATATATGAGTGCATAGCAGTGTTGTTCAAAGGCGTGGGGGGAGATGGTGGGAAAGCTAGATGAAGGAACCAACCTAGACAAGCCATGATGCAGAAAATGAGAATCAGGATGGGGAGGAGAAAAGAGATTTTGTTTTTAAATAAGTTTGCACAAAGAGTCTTTATCTTCATGATTTTGGCTGCTTAGTCTTTGAGAGAGGAAATAAATGCACCAGTAACCGGACTCTTCCCAGCAACCGCTTTACCAAGCGTCCGTCTTGGGCTTAAATAGCCACTGGCAGGCCGGATTTCAGATGCAATGTCTCAAGTCTGTTTGGGGTAGGATCGCAGCCGCGATTTGTACTGTTCTTGGGGTAAAAGTTAAGGAAGGGGTAAAACAAAGTCTGTTGTTTCAGTGTCTTTAAAGTCTGGTTTTTCAGTGTCTCTGGTCTCGGGATCAGCAACAGTGTCCGGAGTTGGTCCATAGAAGGGTTTGCAATGAGAGACGTGTAGCCAGCCTTTCCGTCCCTCGACTTTGATAGCGGTCCTCGTCGTCAGCAGCACCAGCTTGGGGGACGTCCACCTTTTCTCCAGAGGGCTGGTTCGATCAAAATTTCTGACGAGCACCCATTGACCAGGCCGAAGGGAGTGCTCGTCGGGCGTGGACTTGTCTGGAAAAGCTGCAGCCACCTGTGAACGGCAAGAACGTAGTGCAGACATCAAAGAAGCCAAGTAATCTGTCAGTACATTTGCATCAATGTCAATTATCTTTTTCGGAGATGGTACACCCCAGATATTCGGAGGCCTCCCAAATGTGACCTCGTAGGGGGACAGGCCTGTCCGGGAATGTGCCACCATTCGCATATAGAAGAGGGCAACCGGAAGGGCTGTCACCCAGTCTATTTGTTTGTCAGCACAAATCTTCGCCAACTTCGTTTTTAATGTCTGGTTGTGTCGTTCAACTAAGCCTGCTGCTTGGGGATGCCTAACACAGTGGAACTTCCAGGTGTATCCTAGCAGCAAGGAGACAGCCTCCATCAATTTGGAGGAGAATTGTTGTCCGTTGTCAGAGTATATAACTCTTGGCAACCCATATTGAGGGAAAAATTCCCTTACCAATTGCTTGGCAGTCATCTGGGCACCATAGTCTGGGACAGGGTATGCTTCGGTCCATCGGGTTAAAGTACAGACTACTACGAGGACATACTTATATCCCCGACATCTCTCCATCTGTATGTAGTCCATTTGTAGGACTTCGAAGGGGTGATCAGGAGGATGGAACCCTCCTTGTTCAACTGAAATACTTTTCCCTGGATTGAACTGACAGCAAATCATACAGGTTCGCACTTTCTGTTTGGCTGCTGCACGCAGATGCTTGTTGTGCCATATCAAATTCAGACTGTCTAACATTCCTTTTTCTCCTAGATGGGCGGGACCATGGGCAGTTTCTATCATTACGGGAACCATTAGGTCAGGGAGAAACCATTTGGACTTATCCTTTGTAACCCAACCTTGATCTGTGTGTGAACCTCCCTCCTCTTTCCATTTTTTCTTTTCGGTCTCTGTGGCTTGGTTTTGGATGTCCACTACATCTCTGGTGGGGTCGACAACTGGACAGATAGTTCTGGTGGTGCTTTCGGTGTTTAGTGTTTTTGTCTGAGCAGCATGTTTAGCTGTGGCATCTGCTAGAGCATTACCTCTGGTGATAGAATCTGTGATCTTGGTGTGTGCTTTACATTTCATTATGGCTATTTCTGTGGGTCTGTGTATTGATTCTAGTAACTGGAGAATAAGATCTCCATGTTGGATTTTTGTTCCATGAGAGGTTAGGAAACCTCTCTCTCTCCAAAGGATGCCAAAATTATGGACTACCCCGAACGCATATTGCGAATCGGTGTAGATAGTGACTCGTTTTCCTTTGGACCATTCACATGCTTGGCTGAGAGCTATTAGTTCTGCTGCTTGTGCTGATTGTACAGATATTCTGGCGGCTAAAAGGACTGAATTTTCAGTAGTGACAGCATAGGCTGCTGAAAGTTCGCCTGATTGGAGGCGCATACAAGAACCGTCTACAAACAGTGTGTGTTCTGGTGTACTTAGAGGGACGTCTGTAAGATCAGACCGGGGTTTTGTGACTAGTTCGACTACCTCTAGGCAGTCATGGATCGGATTATCAACTGGGATAGCAGGCAGTAGCGTAGCTGGGTTGAGGATATTGCATCTTTTGATGACGATGTGGGGTTGGAACAGAGTGACTTCATAGCCTGTAAGGCGAGCTATGGTCAAGTGTTGTGTCTGTGTCCTATTCAAGAGTAATTCCACTGCATGTGGAACTTGTACTTCAAGAGAGTGTCCTAGTACTATGGAGTCACTTTGTCGTATTGCTAGAGCTGTAGCTGCAACAGATTTCAGACAGGCAGGCAAACCTTGTGCAACAGGGTCGAGGGTACTTGAAAAATAAGCACAGGGACAATGTTTGTTGGCTTGTGTTTGTGTGAGTACTGACAAGGCTGTACCTTCCCGTTCTGTGACAAAGAGGACAAAAGGTTTGGCATAATCGGGTGTAGCTAGGACAGGTGCAGAGCATAATACTTGTTTGAGGGTGTCAAAAGCAAAAGTATGATCAGGTGTCCATGGCAGTGGGGAAGAGGTTGTGGTTGTTGGCTGTATCAGAGGTTTGGCCAAGTATGCAAACTGGGGAATCCATTGTCTACAGTAAGATGTGAGGCCAATAAAGGCACAGACTTCCTTCTGTGTCTTGGGTACAGGAATGTTAAAAATGAGTTGAATTCTTTCAGGTGTGAGTGCTCTACCCTCCTTTGACAGCAGGTGTCCTAGGTAGGCCACCTGCTGTAAACACAATTGTAATTTTGAGGGTGACACCTTGTGGCCATGTTGTGCAAGGAACATTAGGACAATTTGTGATGCTTGTTCACATTCCGGTTCGGAGCGTGCAGTGATCAGTAGGTCATCGACATATTGTAATAATGTCGTATTGGTGGGCAGAACAATGTCGTCTAACTGTCTTTTAAGTGCCTGACTGTAGATACTGGGGCTTTCTGTATATCCTTGGGGAGCTCTTGTAAAACAGAAGCTACGACCTTGTAAGGAGAATCCGAATAGGTACTGACTGTCTTGGTGGATCGGTACACTGAAGAAAGCATTCTTCAGATCGATTACAGTGAAATGTGTAGCCTCAGGATCTATGGCTGTTAACAGAGTACTGATGTCTGAGACCACGGGGTATTGTGGTACTACACATTTGTTGAGTTCACGTAAGTCAACCACGAGTCTGTAGACTGGTGGCGCACCGTCATCAGTTTTCTTTCGGACTGGCAGAACTGGCGAGTTACATATGTTGGAAGGTACTTCTCTGACTACTTCTTTTTGTATCAGATCATCAATAATCTGGATAAGGGCTTGTTCTGCATCTGGGGGTAATTTGTACTGACGGACACTGGGTAGGACAACGCCTTCTTTCAATGTCACTAGGTGTGGTGTAATATCCATAAATCCTACGTCTGTTGGATCAGTAGCCCATAATGTGACGGGAATGTTCTTAGTCTGACATCTAGTTCTCTTGTGGTGAAATGGCCTTTAAAATCTCGGAGGAATAGTCGGACTCCTTCCGGGGAACAACATATTATAGCACCTAGTTTTTTTAGTGTCTGAATGCCAAGGAGATTCTCGGGACAGGAATTTGTAAGCACTAAGTCGGTGGAAGTTTTAAGAGGACCAACTTGAAGTGATATTGGTTCAGAAACTTGATTGATGACAGGTGTACCTGAGAAACCCAAGGAAATACTATTTGAGCCAGAGAGAGGTACCTTGGGAATTTCATTGGGTTGCACTGTCGTCCTACTAGCCCCGGTGTCGATTAGAAATGTTGCTTCTTTACCTAGGAGTTTAGCATATACATAGGGACCCTCTTGGTCAACCGGGACCGGGATCAGTGGACGACTATCGTGTTCCCCCCAGGTGTCTCATAAAATTGTGGGGAATTCAGTATAGGATGATACTGGATACTGATAGAGTTGGGTAGTAGGTTTTGTATCAGTTGGCGGAGCAGAAGGTCGAGGGGGGTAGTTACGAGGTTGTGTCTTCCCAGTGGCAATATTATGTTGTAATACTGGACAGTCACGCACAAAATGACCTGGCTTTTTGCAATAGTTACAAGTAACTTTTTCCTGCGATACTTGGGGTTGTTTAGGAGTCTGTTGGATCGTATTAGTTTGTGCTACCAATACCTTCATTTTAGTATCCTTTGTCCTTTTCTTTTCTTGTTCTTGTTCGTCTCTAATTCTATTTTGATGATATTGGAGCATCTGAAGGGCTTGTGAAGGAGAGCTTGCTTGCCAAGTACTCTCTACCTTCAGTATTCTATTTCTAATTGTCGGTAAGGCATTTTCTACGAATTTGGAGACAAATAATCGATTATAGGCGTCTCCTCCTGAGGAGAGACCGCTGTTGATTAGAAAACATTTTTCCAATCTTGTGTAATAGTCCCCTATATCCTCGTCTGGTTTCTGTTTGCATGCAGAGATAGCATCCCAATCTTCTTTCTTAGTGGTCAGTAACTGGGATAGTATTTTAGGGAGACAGCGAGGGAGTTCCTGAACTAGGGGTCCTAAGCCTTGTCCAGGATTGCGAGTAATGTCTTCTTTCTCTAATTCCGTCCATGTTACCTTTTTCCCTTCAATCTCCCAGTCCTTTCCCTTTAGTTTGTCATACGTTCCCTGTGGTAATAGGACCTTGAGTAGAATATTGAGGTCTTTGTAAGTAAAGGAACCCATTTGGAGGATATCCTTGAGTTCCCTGTGGAAGCCCGAGGGATCCTTTTCATGAGAAGGGACCATTTTCTTCATTTCTAGTATCTCTAGTTTTGTCAGAGGGATGTAAACAAATGTTTGTTGTAACTTCCCTGCGGAGTCTGCTAAGGGGTGTACTTCTCGGAGAGGGAACTGTCCTTGGTCATATTGATGGGTATTTATATCATAACTGTCTGTAAAGCACTGAACATATCGCTGTCGTAGGTCAAGGAAAATATTTAGAAACTCTTGTCCCCTGGCCACCCACCTCCCTTCTAAACAGTCCCGTAAGAGAGAGTGTAACTTTTTAGGCGGGCAACCAGTGTCTTCGTACATTGTAATGAGGTGTTGAACCATATAGATGCTGGCTAATCTTTGAGAAGTTAGAGGGATTGATAAGAACATTTGGGCAACTATATCAGGGCCATATATAGAGTATTGAGATACCCAATGTGTGCTTGATCTAGCGAGTTCTTTTTCTTGTGTGGTGAGTGGAGGCTCGTCGTCCATCCAGTCATCTAGGGCTTCTTGTGTTCGTTGGAACAACTTATCTGTGGGGGCTGACAATTTCTTAGTTTTACGTTTTAATTGTCCATTATTTTGAGAATGAGGGATACGGGAACGTACTGCACCGTGAAAAGAAGTTCCTTCTCCCCTGTCTTTGTTTGTACTTTCATTCTCTGTTTCCTGGGTAAGGGCATCTTTTTGATGGTAATCAGAAACCTTGCTCGTGAAGAGAGGAATAAAGAGATCTATTTCTTTTATTTTATTATAATTTCCTGCGACTACTGCTTGATCTAGTTGTAATAAATCATCAGGAACTCTTTTTGCTGCGCTAGCTATCATTCTGATAAAACAAGTGATCATGAATCGTGAGAGGCATTTTTTATGTGCTATGGGTCTATTTTTAATAGCTTCCTGTAACGTTTCTAAGTTTTCTCCCGTTCGGCAATTTGTGACATTTGGCACTTCTTGTAAACCTTCTAGAGTCTCTCGTAGGCGAAGAGAGATATTTGCTTGTGACCCTTCCCCTGGGGTTGGGTCATAATTGCACTCTAACGTGGGTGGAGGTTCGCTTGAGGTGTCAGGGGTGGGTTCAGTTTGGGCGACTATTCGTCTGGCGATTACCTGATTGGTATAAGCAGGAGGAGGTTCCATTAAGTAGGTAGTAATAAAATCATCGGGTACGGGAGAAACCTTAGGGCGTGGAGGTGCTGTAGGGACACTAGAGTCTGAGCTAACCTCGGACCCTATTTTCGGTGAGAGGACAGGATATATACCCGTCGCAGAGGCCGAGGCCTCCCTTTTCTTTTGTTCAAAACTAATATCATCGTTCTGATCCTGTAACTTTTTCATCTTACTTTCTTCTGACATTCTCTTTGCTTTCTCAACTTTCCCTTGCTCTTTCTGTTCCCTTCGATGTGCTTCTTTTCGCCATATCTCAACGTTTTCTAACATCGAAGGTCTTGCCTTCTTTTCCCAACACTTCTTTTCAACTGCCATAATACAATTCAAATCCCATGTGCCACTCTTTGGCCATCTGATCGCAACGTCTAAATCTTTAGTATAACCTTCCCAAAGATCCAAATACAAGATGGCACCAATCCCATGTTTAGTATACATAAAGTAACCAGGAGTATCCTTCGGGGGGACTGGTACAGATTGTTCCAGTAACCCCTTCCGGGTACCTAGTTTACACAGTTTAGAGAACAAAGTCATTGTATCAAACACAAACAAAGATTTACACTTGAAATCTCAATATACTCTGAGAAGCAGAGTACAAACATACCGTTTTCTAGAAACCTATAACCCGTCTTTACCGTGCTCTGAAAACTCAGAAACCGTTTTTACCGTGCTCTGAAAAACTCAGAACCCGTCTTTACCGTGCTCTGAAAAACTCAGAACCCGTCTTGATACACCCTCAGCAGTACTCACCGAGGTGCAGAGAACTTGAAGATCTTGAAGATCTGGACACTTGTTTATGTAGCGCTCATGGACAGGGACTGGTCGGGTTTCAGACGACCTCGGACTCGGCAATCTTCACAGGTTTCGGGCTCTGGGTCGAGACTTCCGCTGTCGTCCTCACCGCCTCGTATGGATGGCTAGGCCGTGGCTCGGTCCCTCTTCGACACGAAGGAGTTCATGCAGGAACACCCTGCAGTGTGCACTTGGAAGTCCGTCGATGTTTTGAAGAGACCGGTCTAGGTCCGCATCAACGGCGTGTGGGGAGAAAGGGAAGTCCCTATTCGGGCGCCAATTTGCTGTGGTAAATATTTTAGTAATTTACCTTGATCGGAATTTCTAGGCAATATCAATAAGTTCAAGTATGACGAGCAGAGTCCGTGGTGGTTCGAATTCAGGGTCTTTATTCAGTAACTCGAGTTAAGGGAGAGCTCTGTCACCTGAGGAGGATCGGAAGAATCTCTAACTTTATTCTCAGAACATACAGTATATATAACAGAAAAAGAGGAAGGAGCTTCCCTTCAATGCATGCCCGGATCGTACATTGAAATAGAACAGAAGTCATGTAGGCCCGGATCATATGTGGCAATAAAACAGAAGTCATGACCATAAAAGGAGACAACGTCGTGGAAAAAGGGGCACATGGTAGAGGAAATAAGGCTGAGTCAAGATTCAGAATGAGGAAGCACAAGAGAGGCAAAGGTGTGAAGAAATAACGCTAGGCTGGTTCCTTAGATAAGAGAGAGAGAGTCATGACAGGATGTCTGTTTGTCGTGTTTCAGCATTCGGGGGCTCTTCTTCTCGGAATTGGTTGTCGTGGTTTAACAGAACGGGGGCTATTTCTCGGAATAGGTCTGATTATAGGGAAATGGTCACAGATGGGGGGTGTGTTCTTGGCGTTGGCTTGACCACAGAAATGTATGGTTTAACTGAGGAAACTGGTTCTCGGAATCGCCCTGAGCATAAGGGTGTAATCTTTGACCCTTTTTGGGGAAGGAGAGTGCGTGTGCAACTTCGTGAGGTGCATGATCAGCGTGTGATCAGTTCGTGCTCGTGTGCTCGTGTTCCCGGGTGTTTGTGTTGTAGCAAGATGGGCTCGGGGACGTGACTGAAGAGGGTGTATGAGGGGACATAACTGTACGATAAATAGTCATTTTCCACAGTAAACCATCGCAAATGCTAAGACATAACAGGTGGAGGAATGTGTACTCCTCTATTTATTCTAACTACACCCGCAGAGTGGCTGTACTGATCAGGAGGGGAGTGGATTGGTGGGAAGGTGAGGTACATAGGGATCCAGAGGGGAGATATATCCTCCTGCATGGTATGCTGGGGGGGTTTCACTAGTCATTGTGGCAGTATATGGCCCAAATGTAGACTCCCCCAAATTCTTTCAGGATATCTGGACGAAGGTCAGAGCGACAGGTAGTGGAACAATCCTGTGGGGAGGGGATTTTAATGCCATTCTAGATGATGACATGGACAGAAAGGGTCCGGCTCGCCCTCTACACCCGGCCGCCAGCACCATGTTAAAACGCTATAGTCACGGATGGGGAATTAATAGACATATGGCGTAGGAGACACCCCTTAGTTAGAGAGGGCACATGCATTTCAGATCATCACAGTGCTTGGTCCCAACTCAATTTTTGGTTAGTTTCCTGCGATATAGCTGCCTGGACCACTGACATTACGCACCTGCCATGCACCCTGTTGGACCACGCCCCCTGCTTATTGAAATTGTCACTCCCGGGATCGCTCCCCGTGTTTTCTCATGTTGCCTCCCACCGCATGCACTGCTTGATGAAGCCTTCAAGGAGGAAATCCGGAAGGATATCAATGATTATTTCACCCATAATGTAGGCTTGGTAGATACTGAGGCCTCACTTTGGGAGGCATTCAAGGTAGCCATCAGGGGACAGTGAATTGCCAGGCAGGCGGGAGTGTTAAAGGCTATTCGCGGCACGATTACTTCACTGGAAACTCAGATAAGGGAACTTGAGGAGCGATTCTATCCACTAATGAGCCCCAAACCATGGTTCTCCTGAAATCCAAATTGTTGAAGAGGCCCAACACAAAGTTAAATTCTTGGGGAAATATGCAGAGGCACGGCGGTATGGGGAAGGGGATAGGCCAGGCCGCACATTAGCTAGCATGATCCGACCCTCTTGGTCCACGGCATTTATTCACGAAATACAAAACACGCAAGGGGCCGTTGTCAGAGGCCAGGCAGAAATTCTAGATGCGTTCTCCTCGCTCTATTCTTAATTATACACTACTACTCAAGAGGCGTGTCCCGAGGGACTGCAAATGTTCCTTGATTCACTGGCACTGGTCTGGTTTAATCATAACTATAGAGAGAATATGGATCTCCTGTTTACTGTAGAATATGTAGCTCAGGTTATATTAAGCTTACTGTTAGATAAGGCCCCTGGGCCGGATGGCCTAACCACATCCTTTTATAAAACATACGTGGTAGAGATAGCCCCTCGACTGCTGGCGATATATGAGGAGGCTCTGGAGGATGGAGTGCTGCCTCAGTTCATCATCATCACCCTTTTTAAAACTGGGAAGCCGGAATTAGAGTTAGACTCTTACCGGCCACTATCGATGATAAATGTGGACGTTAAAATCCTAGCTAAGCCGATTGCAAACAGATTGCAGCCCCATCTCCCCATTATTGTACTCCCTGACCAGTCAGGCTTCATCCCCGGGAGGTCAACTTCTCACAATTTACGGACTATATTTTCGGTGCTGCATTATTTACACCCAGACGTAAGAGCAGCGGCTGTATTTTTAGATGCCACCAAGGCGTTCGGCTCGCTCGAATGGCCGTTTTTATTTGCAATTTTAGGCCGCATGGGGTTTAGCCCGCTCTTCATCAACAGCATCAAGCTACTATACACCTTACCCAGCGCTCGGATCAGGGTGAATGGTTTACTTTCAGAATCCTTTCTCATTTCGCGTGGCACTAGGCAGGTGTTCCCTCTCTCTCCTTTGCTCTTCGCGATTGCGATGGAGCCTTCGGCTGCCAGGATCAAGCAACATCACACTACCCGAGGCATGGGGTTCAGCTCCCGGAGCTTACTCATTTCTCTCTATGCAGATGATGTGACTCTTTACCTTGTCAACCCAGAGGAGAATTTAGACCCCATTTTGAGTGAGTTTATTCGATTTTGGCTGGCATCTTCATCAACTGGGTCAAGGCTGTGATATTGCAATTGACAGATGGCATGCCCCCGATGACATCTGAGTTCCCTCTGAGATGGGAGGCAGAGGCGATTAAGTACTTGGGGGGTTTGGATAAGTCGGGATACGCAGGAGGTGTGGAATCTAAATTACGGGCGGGCCGTTACGTGGTTAGAAGAGAAGGTTAAGATGTGGTCTGGGTTACCTCTGTCTCTGGCCGGGAAGATAGCACTGGCCAAAATGGTTGTGTTACCGAAGTTTTTATATTTATTCGTTAACATACCGATCCCTCTCATGCAGCAATTCTTTAACACCCTGAAGTTGCAGATGATTTCCCTGGTGTGGGCGGGTGGACAGGCTAGAACATCCTGGGATTTGCTGACACTTCCGTTGAAGCAGGGTGGTCTGGGCCCCGGACATGCATCTTTATGCTTTGTGCGCCCAGGCTCAATTCTTACACTATTGGGTCCACCTGATGCCCTTCCAGCCACATGTAGCAGCTGAAACTAATGCAGAGACGATTGAGGAGCAAACTGTGTCATTTGCTGAGCTCTTCCTATATCATAAGTTACGAGCGGTTTGCGGTGCCCTTTGGGAAGGTTTCCCGTTGGCCCCTCTGCCGCTGCCCACATTGGAGAACCTGTTGAGATCCCCATCTCCTCGAAAACTCATTACACAATTGTACACAAACATGCAAAGCACTGCCCCGTTGGTGACACCTAAGTCCCTGCAGAACTGGAACAGCTAACTTCCTATTGCATTGACAGAGGCCCAATGGGAATTCTGCTGTGGACAGCTTACAGAGCTCTTCCCAAATTACAAGCTTAGATTAATTAACTTTAAATATGTATATAGATTTTATAGAACATCTGTGAGTCCATATCGCATGGGCATCAAGGACGATGAGTGCTGCTGGCACTGCAGATACACCCCCGCCTCCTTTTTACATGTAGCATGAGATTGTCCCAAAGTTGCTGAATCTGGTGACATATTTTCACCTCAGTGAATCAAATTCTAGGCACGACAAATGCCCCATCCCCCACACTAGCCCTGTTAGGCTATATTAAGGACACACCGTCTAAGCTACGTAAACTGCATGCACTTATTTTATTGTTCGCTAAACGGCAAGTTGCAGTCCACTGGGGCAGGAGAAGGGAACCCTCCATCAAGAGGTGGCTTTCTGATGTTACATATGGTCACACACTGCTAAACACTTTCTGGGAGCTTATGCCCTCTACTTCTAGGCCTCGAAATATTTAGGAAGCATTCCTGACCTGGGCGCAGCAACAAGAAGAAGCTACTGAGGGGGCAAGTGCGGGTGAAACTCAGACTGAAGCACTGCAGTGATGGGATATAGATTGTCATCTGCTTTTGAGTCTGTTCTCCCTCCTCAAACCTCTGAGAATGCGGAGTTATTAGACTGAGTCAGAGATGTATTGGACCCTCTATGTGGGATTATGTACTGAGAACTTAATTTGTTCATTTATTTCTACTGATGCTTACAGCTATGTGAATAAACAATAAATAGGTATTTTTTCATTGGGTGTGGATGAGTGAGGTGGGCGTTATTACAGATGTATTATGTACTGTATAAAATGGGATTGGTTCAACTCCTGTACAGCTTTGATATTATGTTAACCTGTTGTGTTGTAACATGACCTTTTCTTGAAAGTGTCAATATAAGAAGAAAAAAAAGCTATTCAGGGCCCTTCCTTGACCCTCTTTGACCCTTTGGCTCGTCACCTTTTGAAAAGCTTTCATCTCAGAAGGCCTGTGGTTATTTTTCCAGTTCCTACATGGGAATTTTCATTGGTGCTCTCTGCCTTCCTAACAAAAATCTCCTTTTCAGCCCCTTCCCTCTGCATCTTTGAAATTGTTGTCTTTGAAAGTTTTCTTTATTGTTGCAATTACTTCAGTGTGTAGAATGGGGAAAATTGGGGCTCTACTTTGTCTTGACCCATATTTACATTTCTTTCTGGATAAAGGTGTGCTCAGACCTGACTCTACCTTTCTCGCTAAGGTTTCATCCTCTTTTCGTACGCCTCAGGATTTAATTATCCCCTCTTTCTTTTCTTCTAAATCTTCGGCGAAGGAGATTGCTTGCCACTCTTTGGATCTGGTTAAGGCTCTTACAATTTATTTGCAAAGAACTGCCTTATTTTGGAAGGTGGATTTCTTATTTCTCAAATTTGGGATGGGTTCTAAGGGTCATAAAACGACGGTTTTCACTCAAAGCAGTGCTTGCTTAGGCTTACCAAAAAGTGGGTATCTCTCTTAGGTTCAGGGACGTTCCACAAGGGTGGTCTCTTCCTCCTTGGCAGCCTTTAAGGGGGTTTCGCTAAAGGATATTTGAGAAGCAACTACCTGGCCTGACCATCATACTTTCATTTTCCATTACAAAGTGAGAAAGGTTGACGTTTACTTCTCTTCCTTTGGTTCAGCTGTGCTTTCTGCAGTAGTGTGAAGTTGTGTGTGTTTTCTTCTGAAATTGCTGTTTTAAATAAACACTGGCATTGTTTCTGTCTCTGTTTTTCATTATGTCTTTGGTATATGCTCATCACTTAAGGACTGTGTCGAGGAAGATGGATAAGGTATGTAATGACTCTGGGCCTTATTTTGATCTCAGCGGATGGAATACTCCAACACAAATATGACAGATATCCCAACCGCTGTATGATCTCCATGAGATATAATGGGATCGTAATACGGCGGACGGGCTATCTGTCATGTTTGTGACAAAGTATTCCCCTCTGCCAAGATCGAAATCAATCCCTCTGTTAATTATAGGTAATCTTCATTACTCTGAGTCATAGTCTTTCTCACTACCGTCTTGCATTCCCTCCCTCCCTGAGGGTGGGTGGGGGGGGGGGACAGGTAGTTTGATTTACACTTGGGTAAAGCAGGAAGTGTTCTGCCTTGGCTTCACCACTATGGCCCAAGGTTTACTGAACTTCCTGTGGAGGGCATATTGGTGTGGACATTGAATTTATAGTATTTTTTAAGTTTATGGGTGAATGCTGTGCATGATCGCCGACATGCGCATAATGTTAGGACTGTGTCGACGAAGACTATGACTCGAAATATTGAAGATTACTGGTAAGTAACTGAGTCATTAGTCATGCAGATTTGAGCACATCTTGAGACCACTGTACATTCATGAATCGGACAACAGGCAGTCTGAACCATTAGACCCAGCGGTGCCATATCAGCAATTGTTTGGAAGAGTTGTCGAAATTGGCTACAATGGGAAAATCTTTGTTCTACCCACCTTAGGAACAGTTTTAAAATGTTAAAGCTATCTGTATTGGTGGTTTTGAGTCATTTTTTATTTGAGTTATTTCTTTTTATTGTGTAACGCATCATTCATGGCATAATTTGTCATCCAGCTTCTTCAGCCTGGGCTCTAACTGGAACAGAAAATAGGCCAAGGTGCCAAAATATAAGTGGCTCCCATTAGTGGAATAGCTAAAAAAAGTGGCCAATGTGTGTAAATTGGAGCCGTTTTTAACGTCTAAAGACACCTTGAATAGGGATGTTAGACTCCTTGCATGTGTACTTGCTGCAGGCTATGTTTGTGGTAATATCGGGAAAACCAGCACACCAGACCTAAATCAGGCCCACAAACAGACAAAAAAACGGCCACACACTGACCTGTTAAAACAGCCCTACGGGCACTGCCTGCGTGCCCTGCCCCCCTTGGCCATTCTCATCCTGCTTCAGGACCACTGCTCTTGTACTTTTCATTTATAACGTCTTTTTTCGCTCTTTTTCCAACCCGTCGTAATATTTGTGCTTAGTGAATGAAAGGGAAGTATGGTTAACTTTTATGTGTTTGACAACTGTTAAAAGAAAATAACTTGTAGAATGGGTGTGTTCTCTTGCAGATAGTTTAGTTACTGCTGCAAAAGCTCTGTATTGATGACACAGCAACCACCCAAAGCAGATAAAATAAAGAAGACGACTGCGCGCATAGATAACATTGTGTGTAATCAGAGTCCGCCAGAATCAATGCCTTGGGTAGTTTGTTGCAGCCGCTCCCCAGAAAACTGCCAACTATGAACGTCGGGGGTGGGGAGGGGGATGGGGGTGGGTATTCGGTGAGTTCCAGGAAATCCCCTCAAGTCAATAGTGTGATTTTCTCTTTTGATGAAGAATCGTTTCAAACATGTTCAAGATTAGCACTGATGTTCTCTTTCACGTCCACTTCGGCAGCTTGAATATCCTGAACCTTATGAAACTAATTTGATGGTTGTATTCGATATGTATATTTTTCTCCATTGCTTTTTAAGAGCTATTGAACACCATAATATTACAGGCATGCTTTATTAACAAATAGTGTAGCTACCTCTGCAAAGGCTCTTTCAGGAGCAGGTATAGTAGATACAGCAACCACCCGCGAGAGACAAACAAGCATTTGCAATGCAATAGGTCTCGCATTTGCGAGAGTTTAAGCTATTGGCATTGTAAATGACAATGCCTTTCATTTATGTTTTAAAAACCAACACGTAAATAAAAGCCATTGCCATTTACAATGCCAATAGTTCAAACTCTCACAACTGCGAGACCTATTGCATTGCAAATGCTTGTTAATAAAAGAGTTTTTGTTGGCAAATAAAATTCACTCTTGTATGTTACAGCTTTGAATCTCAGTCGAGCGGATTCAGCCGTTTTCCCCTTCTGAGGTACATTCCCCCGATTTTTTTCCAAAGTCTCCCACTTTCCTGTTTTAAAATGTTGTTGTGCATGGTTCTCACCCCAGCCTGCTTTCTTTTCACAAAACGTGTGACCTTGGGAAATGCACTGCAACTTCATGGTTAACACTAGGAGAGCTGCTCGCTGGCTAACCGGCACTTGTACTATACGCCAGAGAGGATCCGAGCACTCTGATTGGTCGGGAAGTCTGTTCGCTCACTGGGTTACTTGTGTGCTCACTCATGCAGGGTTTAATGTATGCATTGTAGATGTGTTCTTTTACTGGTGCATACATTTTAAAGCTGTGTGTGTAACATTGGCATGTATGAACTTTTAGCTATCACTGCTATAAACAAAACTGATCCTGACGTTAGTGTCCCTTGACCTGAAAAACTGTGTTGTTAATAACAGATCTTTCATAAATATATAGATAGAAATATCAGAAACACTGTGGACAGATTCGTACGTCTGCTTAAATATGGCAAATGTTGATATCGAATAATAGTTCAAATAAATATCGATGTAGCTGTTGTGTAAACATGCTGTTAAACGAAGCCTTCGAAGCACAGTACTAGTCGTGTTTACCTACTGTGTGAAATCCAAAACACACCAATGTGCCGGGCCTAGAAGCTTGTGCCCATCAGGAAGACCGGGACAGGTATTTAGGTGAATACTAAACCATACCAAGGGCCACCTTCGAAACTCCCACATCATTTCAAACCATCTACAGCAATGCTCTGAGCAATTAACCCAAAGGGGAAAAAGAAACTGAAAGCGCGCGATGCGCGCGCTGCCAGCCTCCGGGGACAGGAGATGTGCACGCGTAGAGAGTGCACCTATCCGTATGCGTGCACATCTCCTGTCCGCCTGTGCCACCTCCTGTCTCCCTTCGGGACAGAAAGCGGCAGCAATAGATTCTCGCTAGCGAAGCAGCGCATGCGCTGCATTAGCTAGGGAGACCTAAAAACGACTGCCAACAGAGAAAACAATGCTCACTATTAGGCCAGGCAAGGTAGTAAGAGGCAAAAACACGAGACCATTGCCTCATAAAATACACGGGCCTCCACCTGCCAAAAGGAGACGGAAAAAAACTGATACAAACAAGCCCAAATTAAGTTATACCGAATTTGGGAAGAAGGTGAACCCTGCTACTACCACGACTATGGGAGAACCTGCTACCAAGCAAGTAATAGTGCCCGCTCCAACGACCCAAATACTCGAGATACCATCTTCCCAAGCAGCCATAGAGCCTGACATCATCTATACCCCAATGGAAGAAGGACTGCAACCAGCCTCTCCTAAGACTCTCTTGGATAATATAGAATTGATTGTGCGAAGTTATATGCTTGCCTTAGCTGAAAGATTTAGGGGAATGGAATTAAGGTTGGGGAAAATAGAGGGGGATCTGACTATACTTGGGAATTCTGTCAGGTCATTAGGGCCCTTGAAAGTGTTACACCCTCAAAAAACCTTAACACCACAGCCCACCCTCTTAAAAGATGCGGTGGTTGCAATATCCTCTACCTCTAATATTGGCAATAATCAGACAGCAGCTATTCCAGCTGCTTCTAATCACTTGCTTACAGCTGTATTATCATCTGTTAGCAAACCTACTAATAAACCCAAGCCAAAACAGCTAACATCAACTATGGGTAGACCAAACTTAACATCAATCAGTAACACTGATACCCCAGCCAATATACAGGTAAGGGAACCAAGTATCCCCTCAAACAGACCCCCAAGATCAGAAGTGAACGAGATCAGCCATGCAAGAGGGGGACAGGATAGGAGACCACCTATGGAACTCCCGCCGGAAGCTCTACCGTATGTGGTTGTACTTACCGGGGTTCCTGAACTGTCAAATGGTAAACGGGAAGGCTATTCTCAATTAAAAAATAAAATAATGCACTGGCTGTCATTGTATAGACCCAAAATTAACCAGGTAAATGGTGAAATAGTCCATGTTCGTCGCTTGTCTTGGCTGGGTGGAAGAACAAAGGACATAGGGGGTGATATTGTAGTTGTAAACTTTAGGGATAGAAAAGCAGTTCAATACATTCTGAATTGGCCCTTTGGCAATGAAAATAATTGCATTGTACCCCGTCCTTTGACCTATTTCTACCCAAGATCTACAGTATTTCCCCCCCAATATTTAACCAACAACATTCATCTTACCAACCACTTTTTTAACATGGAGACTGCCATGAACCCCGCATATATGCATCAATTAGCTCCACCTCCTGCGATGCATGGGTGGAATACCATACCGATAAGCCGCAATATAGGAGAAAATGAAAACATGATTCATTTGGTGCCATTTACCCCTTTAGAGTTATCAAATAGGTTTGAGGCATTTAGTGGCATGGAGGAATGTGATTGATGCCTAAAGAGCACAGAGGATGTTGGGGGGCCTGAAAACGTCCCATGCACCATGGGGTTTTACGAAGAAAAAGGAACTAGCCATTTAAAGATAGGGCCATGTATAGTTGCAATATGTGATGATGCTAATAGTAGTTTGCCTGTTGTTTCACCTGCAGTGTCTCTTGGGATTAATGAGGGATTCCCATTGCTTACACCAGCCATAAGGCTAGAAAGTAGAGATGACGCAAGGCGAAATGAAAACGTTTCATGTATAGTGAGACATAACGAAGGAAAAGGGACTAGTGGTCCTATGATGGGCTCACGCGCTGTTGTTTCAGGCGATGATGAAGTTAATAGTAGTTTGTCTGTTAGTCCCACCTGTAGCGACTCATGGTTCCAATGAGGGACCCCCCTTGCTTACACTTGTTTCATGGAATATAGCAGGGGTGCACGCGAAATTATGTGATCCCGATTGGAATGAATACATGAACACTTTTGATATTTGTGTATTACAGGAAACATGGGCCACAGTACAGATGCACAGGGTTGGCTATAAAACGTATCAAATAGAGGCTGTGCCCTCAATTAGAGGTCGCGCATCTGGAGGTCTGCTAATATGGATCAGTGTTTCCATCAAAATAGGTATAAAAATGCTTAACACTGATTCTCCAGACATTCTTGGTCTGAAAGTAACCACAGCAGACAATAGGGTGATTTACATTTTTAATGTGTACAACAGCCCCCAGTCTTCCCACAAGGAATCAACATGTATAGGGAAGCTAGAGTCATTTATGGATTCATTAAAAATAGGTGCAAGCATTATCTTATGTGGGGATTTGAACTGTAACTTCGAACCAATCACAGACATAGTTCATCTGTTTGAAGACAAGGATACCGCCAATGGAATACCAGCCCTGAATGAAAATAGAATGGTGGCTGGTACTGCATTGGCTCTGCAGATCACAAGGTTGCTGACTTCTCATGGCCTGAGAGCATGTAACGGGCGCATGCCATCCGACTGCCCGAAAGCCCCTACCTTTAAGAGACGGGAGTATGAAAGCAAACTAGATTATGTTATAGTCTCTCTAGACCTATGGCCATCCACAGAAGACTTAAAAGTCAAAGAGAGATATGAAAGTGACCATTTCCCTCTGGAAACGAGCTTCCAACAAAGTATGTTAAAGGGGATGGGAGCCAAGGAGGGAGACCATAGCCAAGCATCCTCGTCCATAAAAGATAACATTGTCCTTAGTAACAATCGTAGGGCGGTTAAATGGGCTTATGTATTGGATAAAGAGGATCTATTGGCCAATATATACTGTACCTTTGCAGACACCCTAAACTCATACTGTCCCTATAGCTGCGACCCCAAAGAATTTATTAAATTGCACAAATCCCTTTTCAGCAAACTATTAGAACTTCTCACAAAAATTCCCAAAAGAGGTGCAGGTATGACTAATGTAAAAGCTAGAGGTAAACCTTGGTATAACAGGGAATGCCGCCTTGCCAAAACTGCACTGATTAATGCTGTTAAAAGGGAAGGTCCATTAGAAATCAGAGTTAAAAGGAAGGCTTATAACAAAATATTAGTAGGAGCGAAATCCTCTTGGGATGAGGAAATATGGCTCAGTATGCTAACAGCCGCCAAAAACAAGAACCAGAGACAATTTTGGGAATTAGCAGCTAAGGAAAACAATCATGAGACAGGTTCTAGGGAGGTCTACCTAGATGAGGATACTTGGGTCAATCATTTTACATCACTTTATGCAGCCAAAACTCCAATTGATGTTGTTGCATTAGACGTACTCACTGTCACAACACCAGCAAATGCCCACCCGGTAGTGTTTAATATACATGAAACAGAAACAGCGATTGCCATGGTAAAGAAAGGGAAGGCACCTGGCCTAGATAAAATTCCGGGCGATCTCTATTTGTCTAACATTGATGTTTGGGCACCCTACCTGAACCACCTATTTAATATAGTTGCGGCTACCGACCATATTCCGGACACATGGAATGGCGCAGAAATCATTACTATTTTTAAACAAGCATTAGAAATGCAATCGGGCTCGGATTTATTTGAGTTTGAGCTAATGGCATTGTAAATGCCAATGTCTTTTTGCCATGTGTTATGGAGTGTGTGCATGTGGTGTGTAGTGGAAGTATCTTGGTTGAATTGTAATTTTACCAATGGTGGCATGCTGTGCTTTATATGAATATGTTTAAAAGTAAAGTGTACCATACTCGGATTGCTTGGTGGAAAAGTGCACTGCCGGCTGGAGGTGTGTGTGCCTGGTGGAAGGGTGCACTGACGGCTGGTGGGTGTGTGCTTGGTAAAAGCGTGCACAGATGGATGATGGTTGTTGGTGTTTGTGCATGGTGAAAGCATTCATTGACGGCTGGGGGTGTGTTGTTGTGTGTGTTGTTTTCTGTGTGCTGGTGAGTGTGTGGTGGTGAGTCTGTGGGGGTGAGCATGGGGAGTGAGTGTGGTGGTGAGTGTGTTGTGTTGAGTGGTGACAAGTGTGTGGTGTTGGTGTTTGTGCATGGTGAAAGCATTCATTGACGGCTGGGGGTGTGTTGTTGTGTGTGTTGTTTTCTGTGTGCTGGTGAGTGTGTGGTGGTGAGTCTGTGGGGGTGAGCCTGGGGAGTGAGTGTGGTGGTGAGTGTGTTGTGTTGAGTGGTGACAAGTGTGTGGTGTTGAGAAACTGAGGTGTATGGTTTGTGTGTGCGTTATGTGTGTGTGGTGTATGTGTGTGTGGTGTTTTCTGCACACTCACACACTGCCCCTACACATTCACACACTGCTCACCCGCACACTCCCAATGTCACCCTGCATAGTCACACACTGTTTACCCTGCACACTCATTCTGCACACTCACACAATGTGCACCCTGACACACTGTCTCTGCAGTCACTCTACACTCACTGTCACTCTGCACTCACTGTCACTCTGCACTCCCTGTCACTCTGCACTCACTGTCACTCACTCACTCACTGTCACTCTGCACTCACTGTCACTCTGCACTCACTGTCACTCTGCACTCACTGTCACTCTGCACTCACTATCACTCTGCACTCACTATCACTCTGCTGTCACTCTGCACTCACTGTCACTCTGCACTCACTGTCACTCTGCACTCACTGTCACTCTGCACTCACTCTGCACTCACTCTACAGTCACTCTGCACTCACTGTCACTCTGCACTCACTGTCACTCCACTCCCTGTCACTCTGCACTCACTGTCACTCTGCACTCACTCTGCACTCACTCTACAGTCACTCTGCACTCACTGTCACTCTGCACTCACTGTCACTCTGCACTCACTGTCACTCTGCACTCACTGTCACTCTGCACTCTACAGTCACTCTGCACTCTACAGTCACTCTGCACTCTACAGTCACTCTGCACTCTGCACTCACTGTCACTCTGCACTCACTGTCACTCTGCACTCACTGTCACTCTGCACTCTACAGTCACTCTGCACTCTACTGTCACTCTGCACTCTACAGTCACTCTGCACTCTACTGTCACTCTGCACTCACTGTCACTCTGCACTCACTGTCACTCTGCACTCACTGTCACTCTGCACTCACTGTCACTCTGCACTCACTGTCACTCTGCACTCACTGTCACTCTGCACTCACTGTCACTCTGCACTCACTCTGCACTCACTGTCACTCTGCACTCACTCTGCACTCACTCTACAGTCACTCTGCCCTCACTGTCACTCTGCACTCACTGTCACTGTGCTGTCACTCTGCAATCACTGTCACTCTGCACTCTACAGTCACTCTGCACTCTACTGTCACTCTGCACTCACTGCCACTCTGCACTCACTGCCACTCTGCACTCACTGTCACTCTGCACTCACTGTCACTCTGCACTCACTGTCACTCTGCACTCACTGTCACTCTGCACTCACTGCCACTCTGCACTCACTGTCACTCTGCACTCTACAGTCACTCTGCACTCACTGTCACTCTGCACTCACTGCCACTCTGCACTCACTGCCACTCTGCACTCACTGTCACTCTGCTGTCACTCTGCACTCACTGTCACTCTGCACTCACTGTCACTCTGCACTCACTGTCACTCTGCACTCACTGCCACTCTGCACTCACTGTCACTCTGCTGTCACTCTGCACTCACTGTCACTCTGCACTCACTGTCACTCTGCACTCACTGTCACTCTGCACTCACTGCCACTCTGCACTCACTGTCACTCTGCTGTCACTCTGCACTCACTGTCACTCTGCACTCACTGTCACTCTGCTGTCACTCTGCACTCACTGTCACTCTGCACTCACTGCCACTCTGCACTCAATGTCACTCTGCACTCACTGCCACTCTGCACTCACTGTCACTCTGCACTCACTGCCACTCTGCACTCACTGTCACTCTGCACTCACTGTCACTCTGCACTCACTGCCACTCTGCACTCACTGTCACTCTGCTGTCACTCTGCACTCACTGTCACTCTGCACTCACTGTCACTCTGCTGTCACTCTGCACTCACTGTCACTCTGCACTCACTGCCACTCTGCACTCACTGCCACTCTGCACTCACTGCCACTCTGCACTCACTGCCACTCTGCACTCACTGCCACTCTGCACTCACTGTCACTCTGCACTCACTGTCACTCTGCACTCACTGCCACTCTGCACTCACTGTCACTCTGCACTCTACTGTCACTCTGCACTCACTGTCACTCTGCACTCACTGTCACTCTGCACTCACTGTCACTCTGCACTCACTGTCACTCTGCACTCACTGTCACTCTGCACTCACTGTCACTCTGCACTCACTGTCAGTCTGCACTCACTGTCACTCTGCACTCACTGCCACTCTGCACTCACTGCCACTCTGCACTCACTGCCACTCTGCATTCACTGCCACTCTGCACTCACTGCCACTCAGCACTCTCAAACTGCACTCTAAAAATGCACTCTCAATCTGCACTCTCAATCTGCACTCTCAATCTGCACTCTGCACTCTCAAACTGCACTCTCAAACTGCAATCTGCACTCTGCACTCTGATTCTGCACTCTGATTCTGCACTCTCAAACTGCACTCTCAAACTGCACTCTCAATCTGCACTCTCATACTGCACTCTCATACTGCACTCTCATACTGCACTCTCAAACTGCACTCTCAAACTGCACTCTCAAACTGCACTCTCAATCTGCACTCTCAATCTGCACTCTCAAACTGCACTCTCAAACTGCACTCTCAACTCTCAATCTCCACTCTGCACTCTCAAACTGCACTCTGCACTCTCAAACACCACTCTCAAACTGCACTCTGCACTCTCAAACTGCACTCTGCACTCTCAAACACCACTCTCAAACTGCACTCTCAAACTGCACTCTCAAACTGCACTCTCAAACTGCACTCTCAACTCTCAAACTGCACTCACAACTCTCATGCTGCACTCTGTAACTGCACTCTCAACTCTGAAACTGCACTCTCAACTCTCAAACTGCACTCTCAACTCTCAAACTGCACTCTCAACTCTCAAACTGCACTCTCAACTCTCAATGTGCACTCTCAACGTGCACTCTCAACTCTCAATCTGCAATCTGCACTCTCAAACTGCACTCTCAAACTGCACTCTCAATCTGCACTCTGCACTCTCAAACTGCACTCAAACTGCACTCTCAAACTGCTCTCAAACTGCACTTTTACTTGTACCAGAGGACTCGTTTACCATAGCTTTCTAGGGCTTACAAATAAAGGGTATTTTTCCCATCACATGCAAAGCGAAAATTACGATATTTGTAATAACACTAAAACATGGCAAGAATGTAAATCTGCTGAAACGTCATCATGTCGTGTACATGTTGCAATTCCCCTACTGTGTGTGTTCCTTCTCTCGAAGCGATTTCAAATATAATCAAAGAAGGGTCAGGGGCTTAGTCGGGGAAGGTCGCCAGACATCTATGTAGGTCTGCAACTCCTTAATATGTTTAGCTGATTCATTGGTGTCTGCATCAATAACACGCCTGGGCAGCAGCAAATGGCTACACGGCTGCATTAACTGAGGGCAACTAGGCACACGTGTTAAAACACCCACACGCCTCCCCTTTAGCAGCCGACAACAGACATCATCCTTTAACTCTACAAAAGTTACCAGTCGGTACCAAACCAGAATAACCGAGAAACGCATGCAAAATAGCCATTTTCAAGAAAACAAAAACATGGCTTACCACTGGCAACTTGTGTAAGATACCTCGCACCTAGTAACAACCAGCGACCACTAAAAAGAAAGGTTTGCGCCGCGGATGCTGCAGTGTGGTAAAGGTGGGCTGGGTGTGTGCAGGCTGGACATTTCAACTACACCCGCTGGCCTCTCATTTTTCCCGAGGCACACTCATTCGACATTTTTTCGGCCCCTTCATACTGTGATCTGACTCTTTGAAGCAAGTTTGGCAGTTTAATCAGGCCTCCTGTCAGCAAACCCGCTTATCAGGACAGTGTGACTGAACAAGGCTGCTCCTATCTCTTCCCCCCAGGCGTGAATGCCCATTCCCTGGCGGCTGCTGCAGGGCGCCCTTTCCATGATCAATGTGAGGCCCTCTCTGCCTCGCCTTCTCCACTAATGGCAAGGAAAACAGCTTCGTAATCGCTCCCTATTCGCACCTCTCTTCAGCCGAACACAGGGTACAGAAAAGCTCCACCAAACTATGCTACAACGAGGGGTGAATCAGCTACTCTTTGCACGGTAAAAGAAAGTGAACAATTATTTCGGATGGCCGCTCGCAGTAGAACACTGAACATTGGTGTTTTCTTTTCTTCCTTGGCGCTGTTACAAACCCTCTGCTTTTTCCCTGCCACGGACGCTGGGACCCTGTGAGTTTGTGGAGTTATCGGAATACGAGGAGTTCCCTGACTACGAGGATAATTAGCGGCAGCTCGGGACTGGAGCAGCTGCGCGCTGAGCGCTGCTGAATGGTGAACGCGCCCGGCCATCTGGATTCACTTACAGAGGCACCCTGACAGCTCCTAATTATAATTAATGTACTTCTTTGCGCGAGCACGCACGAAAAATGCCAAACATGGCGGACCAAAACGACATTTAGCCTATCACTTCAAGCCTATTAAAACGACACCACAACGAAGACGAATCACTGGCCAGATGAGATACCAGACTAAGGAATGTGTGGAATGTGTCTCTCCAAAGCCCTAGGAGATACTTTTTTTTTCCTTTAACATTAGGATCTCGAAACTCCTCCCACTTTCAGTGGGCGGAGGCCGAGCCCTAAAAAGGGGATCGTGGCGACCCAGCCAATTACCGCCCCATTAGCCTTTTAGACATAACTCAGAAGATCTATGCTAGACATATTTTAAATTGGATAAACTCATGGTTGGAGGATGAGTCAGTTCTATCTAAATATCAGGCGGGATTTAGGAACAAAACAGGTACTATAGACCAGGTACTTAGGCTATGCTGCTTGTACTGGAAATACGTTATTATCCGCAAAGGTCACCTGTATGTGACCTTTGTAGATCTGCGAGCAGCATTTGACCTAATTCCTCGCGATTTACTCTGGAAAACCCTGAATAGGCAAGGGCTGCCAGGCGAATTGCTAAAACTCGTGATGGGCTTGCACCAGGAGAATTATGCCAAGGTTAGGTGGGGCCCAAATGGGGACTTACAGACCCAATCCCCATAAAGCGGGGAGTACGTCAGGGATGCGTACTGGCCCCCACACTTTTCTCCCTCTACGTAAATGATATTGCAGCCTATATGGAAAATTGTGATAATGATTCGCCCCGATTGGGAGGGGAACGTGTTGCGTCCCTCCTTTTCGCGGATGACACAATTTTAATTTCACAAACACCACGCGGCCTACAGACCCTTTTAGACAGGTTCCAACAGTATTGCACATTAAAAGGACTAGAAATTAATACAAAAAAAACAAAATACATGGCACTAAACCCGCACAAAACTTTTAAAAGGAATTTAATGTTAAACGGACACAAATTAGACTACGAACACAGTTTTACATATCTGGGAGTCCTGATAGATTCTTTAATGGGATGGGGCCCACAACTAGAAAAATCAAAACTGGTGTTCAAACAAAATTGTTTTCCAATATTGCAGAGACATAACAAAAGTATGAATAAGGCGGTCACCCCGGCAGTAGAGCTTTTTAGATACAAGGTTCAATCAGCCTCACTGTATGGGGCGGAAATTTGGGGGCCAGTCTGTAAGAAAACCTTTGAAGCACTTGAGAACAAATTTATTAGGGGTCTTTTAAAAGTTCCCAAAAATACCCCACTGATACCCTTATTTCTTGATCTAAATATTAAACACACAGACCATCATGCAATATTGAGACCACTACTGTTGTGGGTTAGATTATGGACAACTATTGAACTATCTGATTACAAAAATGTCTTGAAAGAAGTTCTTGAGCTCGACAGCGACAGGAAACATTTTTTGTTCAAGCATGTTAAAACCTGGTTAATGAAGCTCGGATTAACACATTTTTGGAACGAGCCTGGTTCTTTAAATTCAGTTTCCAAGAAAATTCTCAAACTGTCCTTTTGGTCATATGTGAGTCACGATTCCGTGTATACAAGAACACACGGTCCTCTTACAGAAAAATTCCTTATGGTAAAAAATGAGGCATCATTCGAACAATTTCTTGATGAAATCAAGCCACCACTGGCCAAATCTCTGTATATAAAATTCAGATATGGTACATTGAGGTCTAAGGTAACAGAGAAAAGATGGGGGAAAATAAATAATGACTATTGCAGTTTATGCACCAATAAACAAAGGGAGGACATTTATCATATATTGTTTTTCTGCCCTAGCTACGCTAAGGCAAGGAAAAGATGGATAGTCCCCTTGTGCCGTAATATTGGTTCTATCTCCCATAGGGAGGCTGGTAGGATCCTTAGTACGGACACCAGTCAAGTAATTGTGTTCGGAATCAGTAAATTTTTATTGTGCGTTTATTTTATTAGACGGAAACTAAACCTTTCATTCTAAATAAGGAAAAACTGCCATCCTGAAATCTAGCAAATCATGAATTGTGTCTAGCTATTTGTGTCTTCTCAAATTTACGGTTGTTATAACTAGTTTAATGTTTTTAATTTGATTTTTAAACATTTTAACATATTTATTCATTTTCTGTGACAAACATAAATTTGTAATTTAGTGTGTCCAAATATGATGAAATATAGATTTATAATAGGGTGCTTAACTATATTATAATGTAAGTTCTATGTGGTGAATCTTATTTTGTTTTGTTATATTTTATTGTATCTTTTATGTTGCAAGCCAACGAAATAAAGATTAAACTTGAACTTGAGAAAACAATGCGTGTAATCAGACTCTGGGGGTCGACATTCGTTGCAGCCACTCACTTAAAAAACAAACATTGGCACAGCCAATAGGTGCGTATGCAAGAGCTATTGGCTTTGCCAATGTGTTTTTTTATCTATGTAGTACACCAACGTGGCTGCTGTTCAGCACATCTAAAAGATAGTGGCATAGAGGAGAGAGGCATGCAGTAGAGTGTTATAGATCGGAGTGTCGTTGAGTGTCATGGAATGGGATTGAGCGTCGTGGAGTGGCATAGAGTGGAGTGGAGTAGACTGTAGTGTTGTGGAGTGGTGTAGAATGGAGTGCAGTTCTGTGGAGTGTCTTGGAGTGGGGTAGAGTGGACTGGTGTACAGTGTCGTGGAGTGTCATGAGGGAGTACAGTGAAGTGGAGTATAATAGAAGGGCGTAGAGTGGAGGGGTACCGAGTGGAGGAACATAGAGTGGAGTACAATGTCGTAGAGTGGAGTGGTATAGAGTGGCATAGAGTGTCATAAAGTGGAATAGAAAGGTGTACAGTGGGGTGGCATAGAGTGTTGTAGGGTGGAGTGGTGTAGAAGAATGTAGAGTGTTGTAGAGTAGAGTGAAGAAGCATAGGGTAGAGAGAGTAAGTGGAGTGGCTTAAAGGTTGTTGCATCAGGAAACAGCCATTACTTTGCATGCATTACAACGCATGCGATTACAACGCGGTCGTGACAACGACCGCGTTGTTACATCGCAGTACATTACAACACAAGTCGTGACATCGACTTGCTGTAGGGGGCACGCTAACATAAGGAATAGTATAATTTTATTCCAACACCTTCCCTACTGGAAAGCAAACTGGAGTTGGAATAGTAAATTATACTATTCCTAAATCCAGCGCGCCCCCTACAGCAAGTCGTTGTAACGACATGCATTGTAATGTACTGCGATGTAATAACGCGGTTGTTACAACGACCGCGTCTTAATCACATGTGTTGCAAACGAATGCGATGTAAAGTGTGCTATTCTGTTACATACAGTGGAGCAATGTTGTGGTGTAGAGTTAAGTAGATTGTCATAGAGTGTCATAGAATGGAGTGGCATAGAGTGTCACTGAGTGTTGTGGAGTGCATGGAGTGGAGTGGTGTAAAGTGTTGTGGAGTGTAGTGTCATAGAGTGTTCTGGAGTGTCATGAAGGAATTAGAGTGGAGTGGAGTGAAATGGTGTAGGGTGGAGTGTCGTACAGTGGAGTGGCACAGAATAAAGTAGAGTGTTTTCGAGTGGAGTGAGATAGAGTATTGTAGAGTGAAGCAGCATAGAGTGGAGTGGTGTGCCATTGAATAGAGTGGAGTAAAGTGGCATGGAGTGGTGTAGAGGGAATTGTATACAGTGCAGTAGAGTGTTGGGGCTTTAAGTGGTAGTAGAGTGCATTGTTGTAGAGTGGGGAGGCAGAGAGTTGAGTAGAGTCATAGAATTGAGTGGCTTAGATTGCCATGGAGTGTCTTGGAGGGAATAGAGTGTCGTAGAGTGTAAAAGAGTGGAGGGGCGTAGAGTGGAGGAGCGCAGAGTGGAGCAGAATTTCATAGAGTGTCATAGAGTAGAGTGGCGTAGAGTTCAGTAAAGTGGTGTGGAGTGGCATAGAGGAGGCTGGGTAGAGTGGAGTAGAGTGTTGTAGAATAGAGATGCGTACAGTTGGGTTAATTGTTGTAGAGTGGAGTAGCACAGAGTGGGTTAGAGTGTAATAGAGTGGAGTGCCATAGAGTGGAGAGTCATAGAGTGGAGTGTCCTAGTTCAGAGTGGAGTGTCGTAGAGTAGAGTGGATGGCATAGAGTGGAGTAGAGCATTTTAGAGTGTAGTGACATAGAGTGGTGTAGAGTGGAGATGTGTAGAGTGGCGTAGTGAAGTAGAGTGGAGTAGTGTGTCATAAAGTAGAGTGGAATAAAGTGGCGCGTAATTACCTATAGAGAGTTGCGCAGAGTGTTGTACAGTGACGTATAATGTTGTAGAGTGGCATAGAGTGGAGTACAGTGTTGTAGAGTGGAGTGGCATAGAGTGGAGTAGAGTGTGGTAGAGTGGAGAGGTACAGAGTGGAGTAAAGTGTGGTAGAGTGGAGTGGTGTAGAGTGGCGTAAAGTGTCACAGGGCGGAGTAGAGTTGATTGGCATAGCATAGAGTGAAGTGAAGTAAAATGTAGAGTAGAATGTCATAGAGTGGAGTGTCATAGTGTGAAATGTGTAGAGGGGAGTGTCGTAGAGTAGTGGGATGAGTGGAGGGACGTAGAGTAGAGGGGCAGAGAATGGAGTGGTGTGTGAGAGAGTAGATTGGTGTATCATAGAGTGGAGTGTCATAGATTGGAGTGCCATAGAGTGGACTGGAGTGGTGTGTTGTAGAGTAGAATGAAGTGGCGTGCCGTAGAGCAGAGTGGAGTGGCGTGTTGCAGAGTGGTGTGCCCTAGAGTGGAGTGCAGTGGCGTAGAATGGAGTGGCGGTGTGTAGAGTGGCATAGTGTGGAGGGGCATAGAATGGAGTAGAGTGGAGTGATGTAGAGTGGAGTAGAGTGACGTAGTGTGAAGTATGCATGGTGTGGTAGTGCACTACCATTATGGACAACACATTTTCAATTGAAATTACCTTACATTTGCACAGACATACAGTTTTAATGATACAAGTATACAGTTCACAAATGTGTGGACGTCATCAACCAGTATATTGATTTGTTTTGATTGTTTTAAAATATTTGTTTCCACCACACCAGAATTAAATAAAAATGGGCTTCATTTGTGCTTTCCAAATTCCGATATATTTTGACATATCCGCACATTTCACTTACAGACATTTCAGTTTTTTGTTGCGTGCTAGAAAAAAAGCCTTTCTTTTCACAGCAAGGTTGTCACGAAAATCCTCTCACTTTGAAGTCAGAGAAAGAAGAGTAAACACCAAGCTTCAGCGAAAGACAGAGCCTGACATTTCACCTCTGTCTTTGATTGCACAGCAAATGGGATAAGATAAGAACAAGAATTAAAATGCCTGTTTACTAAAGCGAACACTCATAGAAGAATACACTATGTAGGTTATGCTCCATGGGAGGGACAAACTCAAGGTGGACAGTCTAAAACAAATAAAGCCAGCAAGTAGACAGCAAGCAAATAATAGTTACAAAGCACAAAGCCAATGGTAAACAAATGGCGGAATGCATTCCCAGGGAAGCTTTCAGAATGTCCCCAATAAGTTGTTAGCAAACCAGACAGCTGAGCAATCTGGTAGACTTCGACGCAAAAACTGACAACCGCACAAGTCCCTATAGGATAAAGTAACAAATATTTTTCTCTCTGGGGTGTTGCTGTGGGAGGGAATGGATGGAGGCTTGGGGAGGTTTTAGAAAAACTTTTAAAGTCGTGACTTTCAATTTTGATTGAGGAGTTCAAGTTTGGCTGGGCATTCATCTTTCATTTTCACTTCCTCAGAATGTAGAACTTTCAAGAAATGAAACTTAGACACAGGGACTTTCTTTGAGTTACAACTTCCCATCAGAATGCTTTAGCCCAATGTGTTGCTAGGAGAAACTCAAGATGAAAAACCCACAGGACCTGACACATAACAATTTCTCAGGGTTTGGATATAATCAGTGCTTAATCTGAGTTGCTGGATGGAGGTGGGTAGGCACACATGTTTTGACCAGCACTTATTTTTCATTATCAGACTTGGAAACAGAACAAAAGAGAACAAGCATTGGCGTTGCCAATAGGGCTCACCTTTTGGCTCTTATAAGTGTTTAGTTATGTAGCACATTATCCTGAGACAAATACCATACGATGTAAATGATGTTATAAAAAAAATATATAAATCCAACCACCTAAGTTCTTTTATGTCACCTCTATAAAGTACAATCTATCTGATTCCCAGTTTCCTCCTTGGCACTATTATCATCAATCCACAATGCACATGTCTACGTCTGGGCATGTAAACAAACCAATAAGGTTAAGCTTTGCCTGAAACTCTATTTTCCAAAACTAGTAAAATAATGTCATGATTGAGGAAAACAACGATAATGAGCATGACATGCTGTTGGAAACCAAAAGGGTTTCCTTTAGGCACAACTTCACCATTTTTAAAAAACGAAGTAAAAACCTTAAAGCTACAGTACATTAAACAGGACTAATAAAACGTATGCATTTAGATCACAAAACAAATAGCAATGGTATGATTTTGAGCAAACCTGGAATTTTAAAACCCAAACTTTAAGAGTATGGGGCAGAGCAACACAAAACTCAACAGTTCCTCAAACGTTAAAATATTGGACAGCATAACACCCTTCATTATGTATGCCAAAGTGTTGATAAGACAAATATCTGTACTGTCCACAATTCTGTGCACACAGATACAACACAAAGCACATTTCACTTCACCAAGGAAGGCTTGGAAGGCCATCAGGGTTTAAGATGCCAACCTTTTGTCCTGAACAGATGAAAACGAGCTGCGCTAATTATGCATACATCTGGCAAAGGAATGTAAAACACTGAAATCAGCCAGTGCTACGCAAAGAGGTCGCACTGTGAGGTATATAAACACACTTTCAGCAGAGGGTTGTGTGCGAGGTTCAAGTTCTGACATACCTAGGTGCACCCAGTGCAACATTTGTGGCCATCAGCTAGTGTGCAAGACTGTCACATGTTACATGTGTTTAAATATAGACAAGAGACAGGATCACATTGCTGTAAGCGTTATTAAGTTGCAAGTTGTGAACAACCAAACTATACATTTGAATAGTGTTGATACATTTTGTGAGCTAAAGTCCCAGTTGGTATTTTTACTAGACCACTACAAGTAGCATGGTGTCTTACTGCAAACATATTTCCTCAACTAACGCATAAACATCAGCCCCCGTACTGCAACCCCCCCTTCAAACATTTGATTACCACATGTGTGCACCTACATGCAATGAAATAAAACATATCAACACCACACCCCTAGCTCCCATTTGAACCCCACAAGACACTCAGCTCCGCCTTAGAGACCTATTGCTTTTGTCAATGGTTTTTAGCCATGCTGCACAGCATCCCCAATGCTGTGCAGCATGGCTAAATAAGAAAAAGGTTTTGACGTAGCCGTCCACATTATTTTGTAGGTGAATGCACCATACATGCAAGCAACCAGAAAATGACCATGCTGCTTTTTCTCCTTTTTATTTGTTAAGCTGTAAATAAATAAATAAAAAAGTATGAAAATATTTTATGAGGCGTGCAGGAGGGCACAAGAGCAATAAAATCCTTGACATGTTGTGGGGAGAAGCAGTGAGCAAGACGGGGTGGAGGGGTAAAGAAATTCACAAAGGAGACAGCTAGAAAACACATGCACTCTTGTGGAGGGCTTGACTATAAAGAAAAAACAATAGTGCTGATAATGCATGTTCTGGTAGCACAGAAGACAGCTTAAAAAAAGAAAGGGTAAAAAGGCTATGCTCTTTGGGAGTAATAAAAAAAAGAATGTCAAAATGGGTGAAGTACTAAAAAATATCATAAAAGGCTATTCCTACCAATAGCCTCAATCCCATTACCAAATAATCAGTCAGTTGGCAGTGAAGAAAGTTCAATAGTTTATTAAGCAAAATACTCTATAGAGGAGCCTCTCCAACCCTCACCCATCAGGTAGGCAGTAAACAGGCTACGTTCAGCTGCTCCCAGTAATTCAGATGAACTGGGGCTTGACAACTGTCGGAGACTAACACGTGATCACAGCCCATTTTCGAACATAGGTTCGGAAGATGGCGTCTGTATGGTTCTCGGCCTACTCTGTTAGCAATAGATACGCAAGGAGTGAATAAACGCTTTTCCCCCTGCAAGCGCATATATATAGCGTGACCAAGGGCTTTTGGCCCGAAACGCGTCGCTGGTTCTGTTGTTTTAAATAAATACCATCTTGCTGACTCTGCTGGTCCGGTCCTTATTCTTTGCTGGCGTGGAGGCGGTGTCTGCGAGCGCAGAGCAAGCTGAGGAGGAGTTTCCTTTTCATGTATATATATATATATATATATATATATTATTTTTTTTTAAGCAAAAGAGAATACGTATAGATGCATCATGCTAACATAATATAGGTCCAATACTCCTTATGCATGGGTAATCTATTTTTTATCAACACGGTTGCACCGGGAAATCGGCACCAGCTGTTCCGCGCTACCGTAGGAGCGCCATGCGTGTGGGTAGGTTGACAAGCCTTGGCTGCACGCACTAGAGGTACCATACCTTACTGTGCTGCCCCACGGGAACAGACTACGGGGCCCACTAGGGACACCCTTAGGGTCACCCCACTACTGCAGGACCCCTTGGCCTGCCCCCTTACAGACCCAGAGAGGTTGTATTTTTCTTTTCTTTATTGTTCTTTTATCACTGTGTAGTACTGAGCACTTGAGGTCCTGAGGAATTGCCATTTGGGCAAGAAACATGTCGACCTGACCAAAGGGTCCGAGGTAGTCAGCTGTGCCCCTTACAGTCTCTATCTCCCCTCCCACCTTTTTAATCAAGGGAGTTAGCCACGCGAATAAAGGTCCTTGTGAACTGACTTACCTTTTTAAATTCACAATCCCCTCACGACTACACCTTCACTTGACCCCTCACACGCACTCAACCATTGGCTGGAACAAAAGAACTCCGTCAAAGAGCGCCTATTAGGCGCCCGTCAGACATTGCAGCGCCAGTCTGACGAGGAGCAGGAGGCCAATGATGAAGCATGACATCTAGCTCGCTGGGTGTGTGAGGCCTCTTAGTTCCAACAAGGGAACTCCTTGTTCCCTGTCTTTGCTCTCCTCGTATACAAACATACACACTTTCTTTTCTATTCTCCGGGGAACTTTGTACCTTCTGCTGTCTAGTCTATTTTTTATCCCTCAGAACGGCCCTTTTAGCATGATGTAGCTAACTAAAACAGCTCAATCTTCAAATATTCCCTCATCAATCATCATTAAATCATTGCGCTCCTGCTGAACTAATTGAGCCTTTACGACTGCTGGGGGTGGACTGGCCATGGAGGAGGTGAGTTTAGCTGCGCAATAAGAGCAATATGCAGGTCCACAGTGTACACAAAGGCAGCACGTGAATATGATACCGTCTATACATGCCAGCACTATCAGAATTTTCCATCCCCAAGAAGACAACAGACCCCAGAACCAACCAGAGAGGGACCATGTACCAGTCTCTACATGTATTTCGGAAGCCAAACGATGTAGCTTCTGGATAGCCAAATGAACGGAGGGGGCGGAGTCAGGAATATAAACGCAGCAAGAACTGCCGATCACACGGCATGCTCCTCCTCGGTCTGCCAAGATAACGTCTAAAACCATTCGGTTTTGAATTGAAACGAGTCTGGTCTCTTGTAGCTCTATGGTTATATTAGTCAATATTCCTGCAGTAGTGTTAATTACCCCTTCAACTACTCTGGCCTAACGCCGTACTTCTTTGCTGGTTATTATAGACCCCCAAATGGTAAACACTCCTTTTATAATGTCGGTAAAATGCTGCAGTGGAGTATCTGTCTGATCTATATCGGTAGTATCTATCTCTCTTTTATTCCTCCTTATAAGCACACTTCGTTTATCTAAGAAGTGATCCTTGTGATAATTGGAAGGGGCAATATAGACTGAAGGGTACAGGAAGGACAGCTAGCAACGTCCAGCCCAACCTCGTGGAAGCCAAGTGTAGGCATTTTTTCCACAAACAAAATATATATTAGGAGGAGTTAACAATGGAGGGCTGCTAAAAGTACGCAACTGATAAGTGCAATTACATCAGCTTTCTCCTACTGATATGTACCCTACTCCCTGAATACAGAACGCAGAAGTACTATTTAATATAGGCACTGGAATAGCCCTATCCTCAGTAACATTACGGTCTTGAAAATGTCAAAAATAGTGAGTGAAATTAAACTCAACAAAATCCAAAATCTCATTTTTCAACCAAGTGGTATTTTCATGCGTTGTGTACATATTCATACATGCATTCGGATCTAAGGTTCCTCTCCATTATTCCCCTCAGGATCGAATCCTTGATGAACCTCAATATATGCTAAAATCATTTCATAATCCTTTTCCGAAAACCTTTGAGTGTCCATAGTATAATGCATATACATCATTGAAAGTAATTTAAACCAAGCCTCACAGCTCTCCAGATGAGACAAGGGTAGGGATATGAATAAGTCGTGCTTGTGCATAATGGATGGTAAAAGACCACAAACCCAACAATTTGTAGCATTGGTGGCACTGTGTGTTTGATGAAGCATTTCAACAAATACATTTTTCACATAAGTCTGACGATGCCTTTCCTTAGTGGGGCTAAATTATGAAATACATGTTCCGGAGGTGGGGCAGTTGTTCCTAAAACAGTATGCATAGGGTGGCAAAATTCTAAATAGATAAATACTCCCATCAATGTGATTAATAATATTGCTATAATAACTATGAATGCAATTTTAACTTGTTGGGTCCAACTAGAAAAGACAGGCATATATGCAGGGAAATAGCGAGGTGCAAAAGGGCGTTCCTCTTCAGGAACGAAACGAGCAAAGGGATACATACTAACTAAAAGTCCAAAAATAAACTCGGGCGATGCAGTGCAACCTGCCAGAGGGTGCTTCTTTCCTGTGTCCGTTTAGAGCCTCACAGGCAGGCTCCTATCGTTCATCACAAATAATATCAAAGCAAGCTTCTCACGTTGGAGTTATGTTCTCACACAACCCTGGAAGATAACACAACCGGGGCCTCTTTAAACAAGAAATTCAGTCTTTCTTTCTGAACAGAGCAAGCAAATGTTCAAGGCGCTCAGCGCGTTCAGTCCAGTGTCTTGCTCAGTACCCCAGAAGCGCATCTAACAGACTTTCGTGGAACAGGTCTGTACCCTATCACTCAAGTCTTTCTATACCTCCTATCATATTCACCTGGGGTACCGCATTGTTTTCTAGGCCGCAGGTTGTATCGAGCATGGCCAGGCACTTCTTGATCAGAGAAAAAAACAGAGGATGATGAATCCGGTGAAAAAGGGGTACTGCAAGCCTTTCGTTCGACTGTAGGGGCAACAGAATCTGGGGCAACCACTTGTGCTAATGACAGAGCCCCTTCCGAGCCTCGAACACCTTCTCCTTGCCCTTCTCCAATTTCCTGGGTGTCAGAAAAAGGGACAAAATGAGGAACTCGCTCACTTTCCTGGGTCAGAAACCCTTCCTGGTTTCGCTGATCATAGGGAAGCGGGAGGGGTAGCTTTTTCAGATGTGGCACATTGATCCAGTGTCGCTTGTCGTTCACCTTTACCGCCGTCTGCGTGGCCAACAAGACTTGAAATGGTTCAGACCAACGGGGATCCAAGCTGGATTTTTGCTGATAATTACGGAGCAGAACCCACTGTCATGGCTCCAAGCGATGCACGGGACCCTCCGCCAGGGGCTGTAAAACTGCTGAGACCTGTTGATGAATGGAACGGAGATCTTTAGTCAAAGCATACAGATAGTCAGTTAACATAGTATACTCTATATCACAAAATGTTCTGGGTCTCGGGACGCCCCAAACATTAGCAGGGCGCCAAAAAATGACCTCATACGGAGATAAGCCAGAACGAGAATGTGGGGTTACCCGTATTGACATTAATGCCATTGGTAGAGCATCTGGCCACTTCAATCCGGTACTTTCTTGAATTTTTGCTAATTTGAGCTTCAGTATCCCATTATACTTCTCGACCAACCCAGCGGACTGGGGGTGTCGAGCCGCCTGGAATTTCTGTATAATCTGTAGTCCATTACAAAAGTGACTGATGAATTCTGCATTAAAATGTCCCCCGTTATCAGTCAAGATCACCCGAGGCAATCCATAGCGTGGAAAGAATTCCTTTACCAACGCCTTTGCCATTGCCAAAGCAGTATTTTCTTTGGTCGGGTAGGCTTCCACCCATTTACTGAAAGCGCACACCACAACCAGGACATACTTTAAATTATTCACGCACTCCAGCTGGATATAATCCATTTGGACCACCTCAAAAGGCAAAGATGGTGGTGCAAAGTTTCCACTCAGAACAGGCTCCCTGCCCCCAGGATTATGTCAGTAATATTGCACCAAATGAGCAGCGGTCTTTGTAATATTGGGATTGTACCATACAGGATCTAATAATGCACAAATACCCTTTGCCCCAATATGAGCTGAACCATGCGCCATTGTCACCACCGCATTCACTAATGCATTAGGCAACAACCACAACTGTTTTTCTGTCAAATCAATCCAACAATCGTCTGCATCTAATTTTCCCACTTTCTCTTTCCAGTGAGCCAGCTCAATATGGGTAGCTTCTTTCTGTATTTCTCAGACACTCTCCATGGTGTTATTAAACATCTCTGTTTCAGCCACCCACCTAGCAGAGCTAGTCACAAACATTGAGGTCAATTTGGATTTTCTAGTTTCCTTAGCTACTTGATCAGCAAAGGCATTACCTTCACCCATCACATCAACCACTGCCTTGTGTGCATTGCATTTAACTACAGCCACCATCTCTGGTAACGTTAATGCTGTCAGCAATCGCAAAATCAAGGGGCCATGCTGTATTCGCTGACCATGGGAAGTGAGAAAACCTCTTTCGGCCCAAAGTCGGACAAAACTATGAGCCACGCCGAAGGCATATTGGCTGTCGGTGTAAATATTTACTCTCAATCCTTCACTTAGCTCACAGGCCCGAAGCAATGCCACTAACTCAGCCGCCTGTGCTGATTGATAGGGTACTCGAGAAGCCTCAACTACAGTGTGAAGAGTAGTTATCGCATATGCAACTGTTGTTGTGCCATCTGGTAATTTGAAACAAGAGCCATTGACATACAACTCCCCTTGAGGGTCAGATAGAGGATTGTCTGTCAGATCTACCCGTCCCTTCGTTTCTTCCTCGGTCCGAAATATACAATCATGAACATCATTGATCTTTTCATTCGAAGGGAGGGGTAGTAACGTAGCAGGGTTCAGAGTGGCACATCGTTTAATCGTAATGTGGGGAGCAAACAAAGTCAATTCGTACCCTGTAAGACGCGCCCTGTAAGGTGCTGGGTCTTCGTTTTGTTCAATAATATATCCACAGTGTGCAGTACCATCACTGTGAGATCAGTGTTCAGAACGAGCCCTTCCGACTGTCTAATTGCCACTGAGACAGCAGCAGTAGCCCTTAAACAGCTAGGGAGTGCTCTGGCGACGTTATCCAACACCGCCGAGAAATAGGCACAAGGTCTCTGCTTACCACCAAATCCTTGTGTTAACAAGGAAAGCGAGCAACCGTCTACCTCGTGTACATAAAGCACAAAGGGATCCATTGGCGACAATAAGAAGTTATGCCGAGAAATGTACGACATCACGCTGAGTACGAGGTACAGACATATTAAAAATGGTAGTCACACGCTCAGGGGTTAGTCTCCTCCCCTCTTTGATAGTAGATGACCTAGGTAGGTCACCTCCTGTCGACAATATTGGAATTTAGAAAGAGATACTTTATTGCCATTAGCCGCCAAATGAGACAATAATTGTACAGGGGCTTCCTTACAACCCCTCCTCAGTATCAGAGGCCACTAACAGATCATCAACATATTGCAAAAACACATTACCAGGGGGCAGGACCAAATCATCCAACAATGTCTTCAAAGCTTGACTATAAATACCAGGACTCTCCGTGTACCCCTGGGGAGCGTGACAAAACCGGAAGCTGCGACCAGATAATGAGAAGCCGAAAATATGACGGCTATCTGGATGTATCGGAATGCTAAAGAAAGCATTCTTTAAATCGATCACAGAGAAATATTTAGCAGTGGGAGGAATCATAGTGAGAATAGAAGTGATGTCAGAAACCACAGGGTATTGGGGCACCACTATTTTATTAATTTCACGCAAATCAATTACAAAACGATAAGTATCAACATAGTCAGTATCACTTCCAACAGGGGCCTTTTTTAAGATCGGTAAAATGGGACTGTTGCATACATTAGCAGCTGTCTCCTCCACCACACCCTTTTTGATCAAATCTTGTATGATGGAGAGCAAAGCTTTCTCGCCTGCCAGAGAAATATTGTACTGAGGTACACGTGGAAGCCGAGCATTTTGCTTCAAAGTAATAGAAACGGGTGGAATCCTTAATAATCCTACATCTGTGTCTCCAGTGGCCCACAGCGGCGCTGGGATAACAGCAAACTCAGGAGGGAAGGGGTTCATTTTTGGTGAAACACTGCGAAGTATGCTTGCCAAGGGGATTGAGAGTCAAATAAACACCATCAGGTGAGCAATACATTTTTGCATGTAATTTCTTCAACAAATCCAAGCCCAATACATTTTCACCACAATGGGAAGTCAATAGGAACGGGGAGTCTACCGTAACTGGACCAATTGTGAACGGCATAGGTTTGGAAATGGGGCTCACCACCGGAATTCCAGAGAATCCCACCAAAACATTATTTTCGCCCGGACAGAGCAGCCCCTGGGACCAGAGAACGAGAAATAGAACTATTCATCGCACCCGTATCAACTAAAAACTTTTCAGATGTCCCCATCAAATGCGCCTTTACATAAGGACCTTGCTGATCAATGGGTACTGACACCTGGCCCCCACTCTGTCCTTGCCTGTCCTATGTATAGGCATACCCTTCAGTTGCATCCATCGCACAATCCTCATTATAATACTGCCTACCTCTCGGATTATCGAAATAATTATTTTCTGATCCGACGTGCGTCGCCTACTCTCGTCGCATATCACTGCGATCCACACCACCGCGACCAGTTCCTCCTCCTCTCATAGCCCCATTCTGAGCCAGCAACAATGGACACTGAAATCGCCAATGCCCTTGCCCCTTACAGTAAGCACACTGGTTTATTCCCAAAACAACAACATGTCAACAACCGCCTCGTCGGGTTCCCGCCCCCCTCGGGACGAACCCTCTACCACCTCTCTCTCTGCCTCGTCCTCGAACAACTTGTTTTAACAACACCCGTGTCTTAAGATCTTTTGTTTTCTTTTCCGTCTTATCCTTACTCTCATTTTCTCTATGTTCGTAATATTGGGCCATACTCAATATTACCGAGGGCGTAGACGTGGTCCAGGTACTTTCAGTGGCTTGTAGCCGCTCAGAAACTTCCGGCAACAAATTAGTCACAAAACGATTAACAAATAATCGTATACCGCTTTCAAATGATAAATTCTGTCCACTAAAATCGATGAATACGCCTTCAAATCTAGTGAAGAAATCCTAAACGTCTTTCTTCTGCTTGCACGCTGTCAATTTATCCCAATCTACCTTACGAGGCGGAATTAAGGAATGCATGTAAGTAATAATACGGCCAGGTAGCGCCAATAGTTCGGGTTTTGGTTTATCACCAGGCTTACGTTCCTTATCCCAATCTTTTATCTGTTACCATGTTCCGCCCAACTCCTGAACATGGTCCTGATCATGCACCTGACGCCATACATCAACAGGGACTAACAGCGCAAAAAATAGCTCTATGTCAGCTGAGGGAGCCGCTTCTGTGAGTTCTTTATAATAAGCCGTGGGATTCTTACGGGGGTCAGGTAGTTGTGATTTTAGCAAGTGGACTTCACTCCTCTTCCAGGGGGTGTAAACCCATTGTTCCTGCACCCGTGCCTCTACACGAGGTCTAGTCACCTCATCCTGATCATTCTTTAATTCCAGTATTTCAGGATGAAAGATAGGATGGACCTCTCGCATAGGGTGCTGAGAGACCCACGAGGAACATTTTTGGTGCATCCGCACTCGATAACTTAAAACCTCAACATTTTTGTACACTTCCTCTGGTCTAAGTTCAGACTTATGAGCCCTGTCCCGAATATCATACATAACTTGGGGGGCCATCCCTCCTGCAAAACACTGTTCCCATTAAGTAAGAAGACATGTGGCCATGTGTTTCAGGGCATGTGCTCCATATCTCAGTTATCGTATAAATAGGCTGTCGCACCCACTGGGATGACTGTTTCTCATTTAGTCCTACAGTCGAACTAATAAACAACTTTCATGTGTTGAAATCCCCCATAGTACGAGATGGAGTTGAAACAGCTAAGGATGGGGTCGTGCTCGCGGAATGGGAAGCCCACGCGGGAGTAGGGGGAGACAAAACAGCTGTGGACATAACAGAAGATGGCAATGTAACAGACCATAAAGTAGCCGTCTCAGACACAGAGGGAGATAAACCAGAGGACGTTCCTGGAGAGATAGGGGAAGAGGAAACAACAGGGGCAGGGGCTGAAGGGGCCTGTACTGGAGTTGGGGGAACAACGGGATATATACGCTGCGGAGCATAGGGTGGAGGTGGACGAGTATCCAATAAATCCTCTATCTCATCCTTCGCTTCAGTCCTAGCCACATAGGTCTTATCCACTTGCAATCTAAATTGCCTATCGGCACAATTAATTCCCTGTTCGGTTTGAGCTTTATCATAAGCAATGGCTTTCTGAGTAATAGTCTGATCTCCCTTCATTCTGCATACTTTCTCCTCCCGTATACGTCTACGCTTTGCTTTCTTCTGCCATAGGTTTAAGGAATCAAACATTGACTGTCGACTACATTTAGAAAACAATCGATCCTGTAGAAAATGTATCTTTTTCTCATCAAAAGACCCAGTTAGGTTAAGGGCAATTGCAACTCTACATTATCCTTAGTATATTTATGCCATAGTGTATTAAACAAGAGAGGTGTAATACCATGCTTTACATACATATCATAACTCGGGCTGCCCCCAGGCGAGGTGGGTTGACTTTCAGCCAAGCGCGTATCATTAGGGTGGCAACAACATCCAAAACAACTCAATTTGCTAACACACGGCATAGTGATTGTAGTCATGTATTTCTCATTCAATCATAAATACATACTTACAAACATGGCCATGTTCAAACATTCACAACCTATTCAACCTCACTCTTATTCAAACATACACAGAACAATAATATATGTTCATACAAAGATATTCAACATGACATGTCTCTTTTCTGTCTTTTCCAAACAAAGAACAGAGCCCGTCGAATCCTGTTCATGGAGGATCAATCAATTCAGATTCCGGACCAACAGATACAAAAATCAAGCAGTCCAAAGACTACCAAGAGACCGTCGGACATGTATAACCACAAACTGTCCTACAGACCATCCTGCAGTCTTCCTATTTCACCTCTGGGACTATTCTGACTAAGCCCGCTGCCTTAGCATCGCTCCAGACATGTCCCCAAGTCTACCCAGGTACAACCACAGGCCTTTCCGAGACCAGTCCGGCCTGGTGCGCCCCACACGAGCCACACCAGGGCGTCCGATCGGCGTCGCTATTATTCACAAAACAAGTCTGTGGAGCATCTACCCGTGCAGCCACAATGCTGCCCAGTCAGACCCCCAAGATTATCCGTGGTACACCGACCACCAAATCCTACACAGTTAACTGCTTCAAAAGCGCTGTTCAACAGCGCGTTCCAAAAGACACACAGGTACAATTGCGTATTCTCCACTGCCAACTCCTGAAGACCAATGCGGTCAGTTCCTGGGTTACGCCCGTAGGACTCCGGCGAAGGGTCACTAGCAGCTGGGGCACTCTGATCGCGAGAGCGGAGTGAGTCAATAATTTTTCGGTCCGTCCACCCGCTCGACCAGAGCTCCCTTTCTTTTGTCCTTTCCACCCGGTTACGGGGAGGACGACCCTATCACGGAGTCCCACCAGAGTCGCCAACTGAAGTACTAAAAAATATCATAAAAGGCTGTACCTACCAATAGCCTCAATCCTATCACCAAATAATCAGTCAGTTGGCAGTGAAGAAAGTTCAATCGTTTATTAAGCAAAATACTCTATAGAGGAGACTCTCCAACCCTCACCCATCAGGTGCGCGGAGAAGACTGTTGGCTCGTATTCAAACATGAGGTTATATAGTTTTCGGTTCAACACATATAATCACAGCAAGCGAAAAACACCAGTTGTTCCTCGAGCTCCAGGGAAGGACCATATACGGCACACATGATTAGTTCAAAGCTTAACTATTTATTACTGGGAAGGTCAGGAGGGGTGACTCCCTTTCGTCTTGGTGCCCGGGAGTGTAGGAACGGCACCTCCAGGAATGCGCTTATCGCACCCAAAGCCAGATGCGACCTTGAGTCTCAGGACAGTCGAGTAAACAGCCTACATTCAGCTGCTCTCAGTAATTCAGATGAACTGGGGCTTGACAACTGTCGGAGACTAACACGTGATCACAGACCATGTTCGAGCATAGGTTCGGAAGATGGCGTCTGTATGGTTCTCAGCCTACTCTGTTAGCAACAGATACGCAAGGAGTGAATAAACACTTTTCCCCCTGCAAGCGCATATAGATATATATATATATATATACATATATATATATATATTATTTATTTTTTTAAGCAAAAGAGGATACGTATAGATGCATCATGCTAACATAATATAGGTCCAATACTCCTCATGCATGGGAAATCTATTTTTTATCCGTCATGGGACCTGATTAAGAAGCAGGCAAATGGGAGTGAAGAATAAGCCATACAATGGTAAGTAATTGAGAAACCCAAAACCCATGCATGTTCTTAGTAAACCCACAATATGTTTTCCACAACCAGATGCTGTCGTCTGGTATGCTCGACCTACAAATGTAGGTGAATGGCGTATTTAGATATCGGACACCACAAAAAAATAAAAGTACTGGTCAAATCAGTCTGAAAGGGCTGCAATCCTTTTGTCTTTGTCAATGACTGTCCTATTTTGTAATTTTGTTTATAAAACATTATAATAGGAGCTGCTGGCCCTCGACAATATTTAAATTTAAAAAAAAGAAAAAAGTAAACTTTGTTTTGCTCTCAAAAATCACATATTGCCATAGTCATCCTTGGCACTAAAGGGAACTATTTTCAGTAGCTATCCTTGAAAATGAGCCGAATACCATGATTCACAGTGAAATAAGCCAGGGGTTAATGGTTTTCAGTATGCTGGTAGGCTTGAACAGCTATGGGAACATAAGCCAGACCATTCTGGAGTGCATTCAAAACATGATCATCCGACCTGTGAGCGATGTTGGCTTGGTATATCCTTCGGGTGCGAACTCATTAAAAGTTTTCAAGGTTCTGGATAAAGGTTTATGGTTCTGGCAATGGCCTATGAGACGGACCTTTAGAAATTGGTCAGTTTTCCGTGTAATGCCTTTACGATACCAACCTGCATGTAGAGCTGGACTGAAATACTAGGATAACAAAGTATTGAAATTTTAAAACTGAATTATTCATTATTAATGCATTTCGAATTTGTGGTCCTTCACCCCTGGCCTTTGCAAGGAGTGAATACTATTTAATGTAAAGCTTCTTATACTGCAGATCCTAAATATCTGGAGTAAATGATAGAGCTACAATTGATTTCTTATATCAACCGATGTGGGAGTAATGAAAATGCCAAAAGCCAAGATGAAGGATAAGGTGTAGTATCCTGTCTAAGCAGATAAAAACAATAACTATCTGAAACAAAACACCTGAAAGTTCGATAACGCTGCAACAGATTACATCCTAAAACCTGTGAATCCGCATCATCCTATATGTTTTTGTACACTCTTCAAAGAAGAAGAAACCAAAAGACAAGCCTTTGAGACCACGTGGCTAGGAATTCAGATATCATCACACCAGAAATGAGGCCTTCTCCTGAACTCCTTCATTTCAGAAAGAAGCTGAAAATGTAACTCCTCAACAGCACGTCATTCACCACCGACACGTCGTCGTTCACCACTGACAAACAAATGCTCAGACTGGTGGCGGCGAATTGTGTAGGGAACTTTATCCACCACCAGCTATTGTCCTGACCAAGAATTATTCCACAACCTACCATTATATTAGCTTGCCAAACAATTCACATGTAATAAATTCCAACACATACCTAGGAATTAGTTTAAGGAGAGAAAAAAATGAAATTAAATGTCAACAAGGTGTTCTTGTCTCACACTTTCCAGAACTCCTTCTATTAAAACTAGTTTGCAATGTGTCTAAATTCACACGTCACATGAAGAGAAAAGACAGAAGTTCAGGCATCTGAGCTCGTTTCATAGGACAATATCTTTCAAAATTCCAAACTTGCTCCTTAAATTGCTGATTTTCATTTCACATACTCGTCATTATCTCCATTGGAAACCTCCAATATCGCATCATATGAAATTCACTAATTTAATCGTTTCCTATTGTATATTACTGGCAAATCTGACAAAAATGGGCTTTTGTACAATATCTTGCACATTCGAAGGCATTATGGTTGGGACAAACTGGCAGGCTTAGTGCAACTGATGCATCTCTAGATTACTTGGAGAGCCGAATAAAAGAAAACACCTGTACCTCGAGCTTACCCAGTGTACACGACTTCTCTGGGTGGGAAACAGTGAATAGCACTCGAAGAATTTGGGCTAAAGTGTTATAGAGAATTGAAGATGGCTGACGTTTCTCACTTCAAAGATACCTTCTTCAGTGGCTGAGTACCAGAGAGCAGGACAATCTGACAGCAAGGAGCCTGCACTCTTCCAAGTCTGTTCCAGAAGCCTGCATCTGACCCTTGTAACATGAAGTCCTCTGACCAGGGCTACTGGTTGTCCTTTTCTTCTGACTGCGAACGCCAGGGGTGGCTCCTCTGTTAGAGCAGAGGAGCATTGCTACACCAATTAAAATGCCCCCAAAAGCCCCAGAGATGAAAAATAAAATGGTAATAAAGTTAATGTATTACCATTTTATTTTTCATCCTCCCCATCTCAATCCGTGTGTCAGGACGGGATGAGTCTTGTTTCATGGTAGCTACAGGGAGGAGGGTGGGCAGCCTGGGCACTTTTAAAAGTGTGCATGTCCCTTTGGCTGACTGTCTTGCGAGAGGCAACCTCACATGCACACTTTGAAAGCTCTAACCTAGCTGTCTTAAGACAGGGGGGTTAGACCAAGCACAGGCCTCAAGTAGCCTCAGGAGCGCCAAGAGGGCCGCTCCCTCCAATCCTGCTGCTGCTCTCCTGATGGTTAACAGCAGGAGAGCAGCACCAGGATTGGTTAAGGGAGTTGCCTGGTGCACCTGCTGTCACGAACATCGGACCGCAGCAGGAGGAAGACGTGCAGAGAGAATGTCGTCCGTGTAAGGTAAGTGGATTTCATTTTTTATTAGGAGTGCGCGATAGTGCACAACTACCCATCACCCATTTTTCTACCCCACCACTCCCCATTGATGCCAGCCGCTACTGGTGTGGAAGTCAGGGATAATATGATGTCTTATTGCAGGGAAAAACATAAGAACAGCGAAAGAGGAGAAACATCACTTCTGACAAAAATTTGGGACCGACCCTTATTCTTTCATAAATTATTCACTGGAACAAAGTAAACTCTCTACCTACCTGAAGGCAATGTGTGATGATTGTGGGTTGCATTTCAACAAAACACTGAAGAGTACCAGGGGTACTTTAAAACTGGCTTACGTGAGGGAACAGGAATCATTTTAAGCATGCTTACATTTTGTTGGTGCGTAGGTGCTGCAAGTGGCCAGTCCATTTAGGCTTTTGTTTGGTCATCTGTGGCGCCCTCACTTTGGTGAAGTGACACTGGATAGACACCGGAGGATGTCCACCCTATTCTGCTGTAAATTACGGTCTGGCTACCATGTTTTCTGCAGTCTACCGCACCTGCTGCAGCAATAGAGGAGCCCATTGTCCTAATAAAAGTGGCATATGAAGGGAGCATCTGTTAGTGCTAAGCAAGGTGTTAGCCTGAGTGGCTGGGCTACCGCCCCTGAGGGTGGTGCAGGAGCAGCCTGAAGCAGAATCCAAACTCACGGGCTCTTAGGGAGATTGCGGTAACCATTGTTATGAGGTCTTTTTTACTCCTTTCTCTTGTCCCTGCTCATCACCCCTCTACCCTGCCCCTTTTCCCAACTCATTGACAATTAAAGATTACAAGTTGTGTGCCAAATGTTATTTCATCTAGGGTGCTCTCTGAGCATAGGCCAGTTCTGATGGTGAGAAGTAGATTAGCAAAATAGCTTCACAGCACGCATTCCCAGCGTTAGGAGCAGTGGCGTTAGAGAACTTGTCAGAAGCTAAAACCGTATTCTGTGACAGCAGTGGTGTTGTTAGACTGGGCTGTGGTAGAAGGAGCTGCAAATTTAGTTACTTTTCTACAGAAACTCTCCCGTATTCGTTTAGAGTCGGGCGATACCCTGGGGTAGTACACAAATGAGATAAAAGCATGTTGCAGTCATGCGGTGCTAATTTACCTCTAGATTTAGGCTTTTCCACCTAAAAACCTGCAGTAATCACAATACAGCAGGTTTAAACACATTTATACGTGAGAAAGTACTGCTGTTTTTTTTATTGCTGGCTGTATTTCCACCATGATTGTAGAATGCTGTAATGTGGTACTACCATTTTACAGTAGCATGTATTACTCTAAATCTGCAGTACTGCTAACGATTGCAATGATATTAGCACAATCACGCCCCCATAGCTGGTCATGGGGGCACTCAGGGAAAAAACAGGGAGGAAGGGGTTACGAGTGGGTGAATAGTAGAAGGGTGATTCAGTGAGGGAAACAAAGAAAAAAAAACACAAAGGGCCCGAGTATGATGTCGGACAGACCAGAGTCCGTCCGACATCATTCTGGGACTGGAACCGAACGACCTCCTGACGTCGGTTACAGCCCAGGAATTAGGATGTGACCGAACCATGTTTGGTTGTATGCCTATACTTACATTGGGAGCATACATTCCGAACAGAATGCATGCTGACATTGTAAGGGGCAGAGGTGCAGTTCATCCGTGTACCCCGTGGCAGGCACTTCACTGTGCCTGCCACCGCGTGCAGGGATCAACAACATAGGTGCCCCCTAGGCCACCATTCGACGGCCTGGCACCCAGTGGGGCCCTGCTAGCTGTTTCCCAATGCCTTTTTGTGCTGGAAAGGCCGGCAAAAAAAGGCAGTGGGAAACTGCCAATGTAATCCCTCTACCAGAAAGAGCCAGCCGAGGGATTACTTTGGGTCTTACGGATGGCATACAGGCTCTCCGAGCTCGTCAGAAGCCATCCGGAAAAACAATTTGGTTTCCCTTCCTACCGACTCCATCGTGATGAGTCGGATGGAAGGGAATCCAAATCAGTAATTATGATGCGGTTAGGATGGCTCCGACCCTGGGTCAGAGCCATCCTAACCTCATCGTAATCGGGCCGAGAGTCTCTTGGAGAGAAAATGTGGCATAACATCCAGGGCTGCTGACTTTGGAACTGAGGAACTGAGTTTGAGTGTCAGCGTCAACTTTCCCGTGCCGTAAAAACACAGCCAATAAACAGCGTGGAATTGGCCAATTAAAAAAACAAAACTCTGCACCGAACAAACTATAAATAAACAAAAGAGTAGGGGGATATGTAACAGGGGCAGTAGCCATGAATCTGAAAAAACTCACCCACGAGCGGAGAAAATAGCAGCATTTCACCAATGAAAAGAATTTAGAAAGGCACACGAAGGAAGAAATGAAAAACCATTATGAAAGTCTTACATCTTCATCTTTAGGCCACAAGTGTACCCTCCAACCGTTGGGAAAAAAAATTAACCATTCTAGGATGCATTAGAGCAGCAGCTGTGGAATTCGAGAGCTAAATAAATGATGGCTCAAACATGAGGCTGACATTGGCATGTAGACGACTGAAACTAGTTTTAAAATACTCCAGCCTTTAGGGATCGGAGCAATGGGCATATTTTTCCTTCTGCCTGTTGACCGATTAGGGCAAAACTGCAAAATTTTAAAAACAATGAATTATTATTGTCTCAATCAGCCATATTATAATTATCATTATCATCCTTTTGTGCATTCTCCACAACAACATTGTTATTTCTTTGTCTTGCATTTTACCTCCAGCACACATAGAAAGAGCGCACATAGAAAGAGGAAAAAGCCTCTTGTGATTATTTATGTGCAAGAAGGGTTCCCTTCCTGCACAAAAATAATCATCCCTTAATACAGGCACCCTTGTGCCATGGTGCACAGAGGCCCGTGAAGGCGCATGGCAGCCCATAAGGCGCCGGCGTGGGAAAAAGGACAGGAATGTGCTGTATCTGATGGATACAGTGCATTCCTGCACTTTTCTTTTGCCGTAGGGCAGCACAGCAGGTGGGTTTGCAGCACTGCCCTACGGCAAAACCTCATAAATGGGGCCCACAGTGGTTTACTTCATGATTACTATTATACATAGACTATGCTCCAAACTGATTAGTAATTTGACTTCACCTTAACCTAATTTGTTTACCCAGGGTTCGCTGTGAAGTGTAGATTTTTGTGTGATTCCTGGCTGCTATAATAAAAGTAGCAAGCTAAGAATGCATAATATGAGCCTCTGGGCTGATAATCAAATCTGACCTACCTCATGAACATTAATGAGGCTGGTTGCAAATTGCTACTTCCCCCAATTGGTAGCCATCACAGGGGTGGTGGTCTGCTAGGGTCAGCAGACCATCATGTCTGAGATTGCCTTTATATAAACTTTTTTTAATGCGTCCCATTTCCCTAATGGGAATGGGTTACATTTAAAAATGATACTTTTAAAAATGTATTTAGTTTGAGAGCTGGCAACGGTCCCTGAAATGCTGCCTTCTCCACAACAAACTGTTTTTCACATTTAAAAAGGGGAAGGAGTCCCAAAGGAACTCCTTCCCTTTTGCGAATGCCTTACCACCCTAAATGGAAAGTCAGTAATTTCTCAATGTTTTGAGACTAAATTTGGTTGCAAAATATTGATACATCTCATACCGAATCTCTGTTTGGAAGGAATGCCTACAAAATGCCTCTTGCAAATCATGATTTGGCATTGAGCTGCTAAGCCATTTTAGGAGTTGTAAAAAGTGTACAGACTCCTAGAATGGCTTTAGTACATTGTAAAAAAACGTTGTTTTCCAGTCTAAAACAGACATTTTGACTTTTTGCAACCTTAAGAACATTTAGTACATCTGGGCCCAAATTGTGCAAGAGGGCTGGTGCCTCATCAGTCTGCATCACAGAACTGTGAGTACCTGGAGTATCTGCGTTTTGCCTCAGTTCTTCAGCATATGAGAAGAGCAAGCCCATGACAGTTTCCAGGTCCAGGAACCTAGGTCTAAAGAAACCCAGATGCAGTGGTCACTGCAGATGAAGGTCATGCTAGTGACTAGGACTGACTATAAAGTACTTCAGAATAGAGGGGCTGAGGGTATAAGTCAGTGAAGGTATTTTCAAAATAGCTTTAGCTTAGTGTTCATAAAGGGAATCAACCTAAATGTAGGAAGCTTTCTAACAATGTATATAGAAGGGAGTCCACCCATGGTTGGTAGGATTAAGGAACACCTTCTGGGGGCATGGCTAGAGTGCTGCACAAGATGGCGGCGTAGGTGCGGAGCTCCGGAGCCGACTCCCGATAACGGACGCTGCATTCTGTTAATTTGCAGCAATTTCGACGTGCAGCACTATTTTCCTATTCTCCACAATGCGGTGAGCGCAATATTCTGCTTGGCATTCTTTTTTGATCTCCCTTGAGTCATAAATTCGGCGCTCTGTGTCCCACTCGTTTGCTGCCGCCATTTTGTTCTTCTGCTCACCTCGCAATGAAAGCCTCCTCAGAAACAACCTCCTGGTTGCTGTTTTGACCTGTTTTCTTCACCGGAGGCCCTTTTCTACTGGTAAGTAATAGTAAGTAATATTTATTTGTATATGATTAATTAAAATCTTTACAAAACTATAAAACGCCATGGCAATACAAATAATTTAAAATACAGCAGTTACTATTGTCAGATCAAAGTTGTTGTTATGTTCCGATGAGTCTTTCATGTCTGATTGAGTCTTATCTTCATTAAATCAAAGAACTTCACAACCTGACAGTTCAGTTTAATGTCACTGGAGGAAAAACATAGTTTAACTGCCTGCCTGCAAGTCCGAACAGCATATGATCTAAAGAAAGGTAGCAACAGCTTGTGCCTCAAGTCCATTAGTCTCGGGCAGATGCATATCACATGGATGATTTACACAGACGACATAGAGCCGAAGGGTGAGTTCTCTCCCATGGCGGCAGGTGCGGCAATATCGGGATAGCTCCAAGGCGCAGTTTCAGGAACTTTTCTTTGATTTTTATTTTCATCCCGATATTAAGGTATGCCTGTGGCTGTATTTTGCCATAGTCTCCCACCGTTATCCATCCATGCGCCCTGTTGGCTAGATCTTTCTTATCTTCTATTGCAGAAATTATTCTGGCAGATTTTTTTGCCAACTTTTTGAAGGACTGGTGATCTATGGCGGATTCCCAAATATCGGATAAGCCTAACACGTCAAGAGATCCAAACAAGTAATCCCTCGGCTGTGAGGTACGACATCTAAGTAGCTCTTCCCAGACGCTGGCATTTAAGGAGTCAGGATCTGCATCGCGAATCTTGTGCCAGGAAATTACATATGCACTCCGTCTTTCTAGTGTTTGTTTGACCACCCCAAATTCTAAACGAATTTGGGCCGGAGACGCATATTTGGGAAGATTGAAGATGGCCCGGTAACAATTGGCTATGACTGCGTCTAGCACTGCAGCGTCCTTCCCATGCAGCGATTCACTCCCATAAGTGAGCGTTGGTTGGAGTTTCGCTCGAAGGATTTCAAGAAAGGGTTTAAGGGTGAGGTCAGGGAGTTTAGTCTTTAGAGATTTCAATGCGAGGTAGGTCATTGTTGCTTTCCCTCGAATAGACTGGAGCTGAGGCCTAGACGTATTCTTAGAATCCAACATGACGCCAAGGTACTTGTATGTGGCTACCCGTTCAAGTTTTACTCCATTCAGGTACCAACCAGGGATCCTTTTCTTCCTGTAGTTAACTGTCATGACCTTAGATTTGTTGAAATTTATTTCTAGGGCATTCTTTACTGAGAAAGCATGGGTACAATTCAAAAGATGCTGAAGGCCTATTGGCGACCGGCTTATCAGCACTAAATCCTCCGCATATAGCAGACTAGGGAGGGTGACTTTTCCCAGCTTGGGTGCATGATTTCGGCATTTGTCAAGTTCTTCCGGTAAGTCAGAAACAAACAGATTGAAGAGGATTGGCGCTAATAAGCACCCCTGCTTTAGTCCTTTAGTTGTCCCTATCTGCTTCGAGAGGTGCTGGCCAGTTCCAAGTTTAATTTTAACCCAGGTGTTAGAGTGGAGAAGTATTAGGGCATCTAGGAGATGTTTCGGAATGCCCCAATTAAATAGTTTTTCCCAAAGTTTATTCCGGTCCACATGGTCGAAGGCCGCAGTATAATCAATAAATGAGAGAAATAGCGGTAGCTTGGTGGTTTTTGCCTCGCCCATCAGTAAGGACAGGGCCATGATGTTGGTTGTTGTCCCTTGGCCTTTACGGAAACCTGTTTGATTGGGAGGGATAATGGCTTTTTCGGACGCCCACGCCGATAGTTCTTCCAGAATGAGACCACTAAAATATTTAGCTTCTATATCAAGCAAAGCAATGAGACGGTAGCTGTTCGGGTTACTCTTACTCCCATGTTTGTATATTGGACTAATAATGGACCTATGCCAAGAGTCTGGAAGGGATAAAGTAAGTCTCGCCTCATTAAAGACCTGACACAAGGATGCACTCCAAAAGGCTACGTCAGATTTGTACAACATGGGGGGGATTCCATTCGGTCCCGGAGCCCCATTCGGTCGTCCCTTGATGATTCGCCGCCTGATGTCTGCTGGGGTATATTCCGTGAGCCCTGTCTCCATGATCCTTATAGGTCTGCCTTCCCCTTCTAAAAGTTCTAGTTGTGGTAAGGTCATACCCTTAAACTCCCCCAATCCACACATGCTTGTCCCGCTTTGATTGCTGGAGTTAACATCATGACTAAGCTTTGTGATTTCCAAGCAGTGGGACTTTGTTGCCATATCTCCTATGTTGTCATTATTAAAGTGTGACAATAAGTATTTAGTCCATACTTCCTCTGATATGTGCGAATTTTGCCCCAGATGGTCAGGGTTCTGGATTCTTTTCACCATTTGCCAGAACCTGGAACTGTTTTTTTGCTTTCCTTCGTGAACAAGTTTCCCCCAAAGTTCTTCATTCCTTTGTTTTTGACTTAACCATTTCAGCCGTTAAAGTTTCTTTTTCCCTTCCCTCAGCGCTACTTGCAAACTAGGGTTTCCCTGATCCTTTCGTATCTGTCTTAGAGTTTGATTGATCAGGCGTTTTTGTGTTTTCATGTCCAACCACATCCGTCCCGTGTTTGAGGGTCCCCTCACAAGGCGAGAATTGGAGGGCCTGGTACTACCCAGTTGTTCCCCGATGGTGATGATGAAGTCCTGCCAGACATTCCCCAACTTGGATGAGCAGTGAATTTGGTGGAAGAGGGTTTTCGCACTTGAACCAATACGGTCGATGTTATCAAAACTACGCGTATCCGTTTTAAATTTGCACTGACTTCTGTTTCTGGGCCAATATAGCATTCTTTTTTCTCTGCCGAATTGGATTTTATCTCAGCCACTAAGGGCAGGTGGTCGCTGAAATCACTCACGTCTATTTTAAATGAAGTTATCCAACTGAACATGTCCAATGACATGAACATGTAATCCAAATGCGAGGATTGTGTGCTAGAGTGGAAAGTAACTGCCGGTGGATCGTCTTCAGCATAGCGTCCGTTTAGGGCCCTTAAGTTATGGGTGTTCAATTGCCGAAGAAGGTTTTTTGAGTGTTTCGTTAGGTTGTTATTTTTTGTTCGACCTTGCGCCGGCACGCCCCATGCTGTGTCTAACTCATAAGAGAGGTCAGTGCCTTGCTCATTGCTGATGAGAAGCATATTAAAGTCACCAGCCAAAATAAAGGTATCTGACTCCCCAGAGTCCCTTATTTCTTGTAGAACGTGCCCCAGCTCGTCCATCGATTTTTGTTTCCATTTGGGGTGAATGTATGTATTTATAATAATAACTTCCTGGTGCTGGTTTGTTAGAGGGAGTGAAAGCTTTACCACCTGTATGACACTTGGGGGGGTTATATGGAAGTCCAGAGCCCTAATTTCGCCTAATGTCGTTATAGAGGCGAATACCATCAATCCTCCTGAACTACGACTGAAGGTTGAAGTTTTAGTTGCTGGCGTACAGAGTGACGTGAACCCCTGTAGATCAAATACTTTATCTTCCCAGGTTTCTTGTATTAACAGGAGATCGAATGAGGTTAAGTATTGTATGAGCTCCGGGTCGTGCTTTTTATTAACTAAGCCATTGATATTCCATGAGCAGATTCTTGTGACCCTCCGTACCACCATGAAGTTAGCGGGCGCTAGCCCATTCTGTCAAACGTCAGCGGTCGTTGTCGCGATAGTACGCTGAATACATCTCCAATTGGGGTCCGTCGATAACGACAACTTGGTATCTTGATTGCGATATTGACCCCTTTGGGGACTTGTAGTGTGCCGGTCACGTTGCCCCGGTGAACAGCTCCTAGCTCCCTTCAATATTGAAGTGGAGTTTTTATGAAGCTGGGGTTGAATGGGGGGTAAAAGCGGAGTTGGATAGCGGGGTTGCCTTTCCAATTTCAAGGCGATTCCCCATTGCTGAAACATTGGCTCCTCTTCCAAGATTTTGTTAGCTATCTCCTGTGAAATCCAGGTAGTTTTGGTGATATCAGGCTGATGGGTCGAGGTGTTTGATTCGAACCCTACTAATAAAAGGTCTTTCGTGCTGATGTTTGCCAGATTTGATGAAGAGTGCAGGAGTCTTAGGATGTTCCCCCTATTCAATGTGTCTTCCTTCCCTCTAGATATATATTCTGGGATAAACAGAATTGAGGTTGGAATGCTCTGACATAGCGATTTTGTTGGAACCATCGGTGGACTCTTGGTGGCATGAGAAGGTTGCTCAAGGGCGTGGCTAGAGGATGATGCACCGAGTAAGCCTCCGCCTTGGTCATTATCTAGCTTCGTGGCCCAGAGGGTACTGTGTGTTTTCGGCTGGGGGTCAGGACAAATTTCCGAGCTCATGGACGTGGTACTGATTATTTCCGGCTTAGACTCCGAACTTGTCTCCGAGGACGTGACCAGAGGGGTGGTGTTCCGCCTGTTTTTTGTGGCTTCTTCACCCGATTTAATTTTACTATTGTCCGGAGTCTGGCCTGGCTGAATTATTTTAAATGGTAAAAGTTTCTGTTTGATGCATTTTTTTGAGATCATCTTCTTTCCGAGATCATGTGTTAATTTTAAGCACTGTGGTGGCGACTCTGTTGGGGCACTGTCTCGAGCTTCGAGCGAGGGAGGCCGATGAACACTAGGTGACGGGCCCCCGGCATCAGTGTCTAAAACCGCGGTGGAAGGTGATAATTCGTCTGTATTAAGCCTTGCTCCTCTTAGGGTGCGGTTCCTACCTTTCCTTTTGGTCTTTCTGCGGGACTTTGCGTTGGTTTGAGTCGGAGGTTCAGCTGGACTCGCGATAGTGATAGCTTCCTCTATTTCCGATAATTTAGTGGGTGGCACTTGGGGCGGCAAGGTAGTGACTAGGCTTGGGTCACTTGGCAACTTAATCTCTTGCCTTGAGACAGATATCAAAGGAACTGCAGGGGGGTCGGCGGTGTGTTGCTTTAATGGTTGGAGTGCTGATGCTTTTAAGTCACTTATCAGGTCCCCTAACATAGATGGTAAAGATGATAGTTTATCTAAAAGGGGATCAAAAGGGGGGGGTCGGATGGTAACTGAGAGATCTGCGAGGACTGCGTCTTGGCCCCTCCTTATAAGTCCATTTAATTCTGAAATTTTCCAGTCAATCCCTGAAATTGACTCTGCCATTGACTGCAAGACGGTAAGCTGTAAGTCCATTTTTTGTGACTGAAAGTCCAGGGCAGTAGCTGACTGTTGCAAAGTACCTAAGATACTGATAACTAGTCTATCATCTGACTAATATTGTCATGTGGATGTTTTTCTTCCTCTTCGCATCCTCTTTTCAATGGAAATCTATACGGCCGCCATTTTGGACTGTTTTTCAATATCCCGGCTTCAAACATAGGAATATTTCATGTTCCTGCTCTATTTTGGAGGATTACCATTTGCCAGTTACCTTTCTATGACACATTTTGTACATCCTATTTGTATTTTCCATGGTTTGCTCAACTTCTTCGACCCCTTTTCGCCTTTGGATTGTTGTCTGCATCACTGGGATTTTCACTTCCTTTTCTGCTGTTTTTTTCACTTCCTTTTATGGGGAAACTGAGGAACCTCAAACTTTCTAATTTTATTAAACCTGTTACCTGCTCAGACTCAGATTCTACTTTACAAGATATGGAGGACGTTCCTCCTTTGAAAGCTGATACTTTTTCTAGAACAGTTTCTAAAATGATTACCTCAAGCAAATTTCCATCACCGGCGGCTTCCAAGCGCTTGAAGAAGGACCCTCCTTCCCCTGGGAACTCTTCGACAACAGCTTCGATGGATTTAATTCTGGAAGAAATCCGTGCTCTTAAGCCGTTTATGGAAGAGACCACTAAAACTTTACAATTTTCACTTCGTGAATATAGTTATTATTCCCCTACCCATCACTCCCAATCCCGTATTGACTATCTTTTTCTTAGCAAGCCTTTAGCTCAACACGCCATGCACTCCGATATTGGTTCTATTTTAATATCAGACCACTCTCCCGTCTTTGTTGACATTCATCTCATCCCCTTTTCTCCTCATTCAGGTAGATGGAGATTTAATAATTCTTTACTCCTTGATCGCAATTTTTGTACAAAATGTAATAGTTTTGCCACTGAGTTCTTTAAGATTAATGAACCCCCGACTCCTCTTTTGTTATTGTTATGGTGTGGGACTCTTTTAAACAGCTGCCAGAGGTTTTATCATCAATTTTGTTTCACATAAGAAAAACTTTACAATTTTTACACGACAAATGGTCTTCCCTAGAATCTCGTGTTCTCCTTTTAGAACAATCTACAGAGTCTCTTCAGGCCTCATGTTCCCGTATATCTTCGATGGAAGTGGACATATCACTCCTTAAAAGACAAACGGAGGATTTGGAAAATCGAAATCGCAGGAATAACCTTCGACTTTATGGTCTCACGGAACATATTGAGGGGTCTAATCCTACTGCATTTTTTCAATCTTTTCTGCCAAAAATGTTGGACCTGCCTACTTCCTCATCTCTTAACATTCAAGGAGCTCATTGTCTTGGTCCAAAGTTATCCAGCAAACCTCGAGGCGTCATTATGCTGTTTCTACAATATACAGATCTCTTGCAAGTTTTGTCTGCCGCTAAAACGAAAAAAACAGATATTGTGGGAAGGTCATCGTTTATAGCTCTCACAGGATGTCGCTAAATCAACAGCTGATAGTCGGAAAAGGTTTCTGGACATACAACCTCAATTATGTGCTCTTAACGCCAGATTTGGATTGCTTCATCCCTGTCTCTTCAAGGTTACCTACAAAGAGAAGACTACGACTTATGAAGATCCTGCGGCCCTGCAAGAATTCCTACGTCTTCATGGAACTGATGTTATGGACACCTCAAGAAATGTTTAATTCAGTTCCCATATATGGTTTAATCTGTTCTCTCTGATTTAACCTTGTAATTGTATTAATGCCTTGTCTTCTCCCATGGCTCGTTTTTGTGTTTATTTCTTTGTATTGTTGTACACCTTAAGTATTACGTCTTCTTCTTGTTTCCAACATATTTTGTCCTCGTATTAATTTTTCTTTTCTCTTTATACAGGTATTGCTTATCTCTATCCATCCCGATGTGTCCCTTTTCTACGTAATGTACTGATATGCTTCAGTGGATGTTCGGTGATCCCTGCTCCTGCTGCTGTCGTCGTCATCTTCTGGCGTCATCACCCCCACTTGTTGTTTTGTATCTGTAGGTATGTTCTTTCAGTCGTCGGTATTTGACGTGTACTGTCTTCTTTATCTCTATCTTTTTCTTCTTTCTTTTGCTATTTTTCCATTCTTTCTCACTGTGTTTTTCCCTGTTCTACTCTTCCTCTTACCTTTATACTATCTCTCTTCTCCTCGCATTTTTTCCTTACAGAATTTTTCACATTATCGTAAGCTTAGTCTCTGTTCATATTTTCGTAATGTTTCACAATTTGAGTTACTACCTGGAATGTTAAAGTTTTAAATAATCCAATTAAAAGGCAGCGGGTACTTTCTCACCTAGCTAAGTTAAAAAATGATGTAGCCCTACTTCAAGAATTCAATCTCTCAGAAACCAAAGTTTTAAAACTCAAGAGATGCTGGGTGGGACATGTTTTCAACTCTCCTGCTGCGGGTAAGAAAAATGGAGTTGTGATTTTGTGTCATAAAAAATGAACTGTTTCTACTGTTTCTCATGAATGTGATATTAATGGTCTTTGGGTGATGATTAAACTTCTCATAAACAGGATTACTATTGTTATTTTCAATGTTTATGCTCCTACTGGTATCGATACGTCTTTTTGGCCTGCTATTTCTGAAAAGTTGTATTCAATTTCTTATAATTATCTTATTTTAGGTGGTGACTGTAACCAAATTCTAGACCCCATTCTAGACAGACACTCCAAGGGTAAATTTTCTCCTTCCAAAATGCATTCTCAATTCACTTCTTCTATACATCACAAAGCCTTAGTAGACATTTGGAGATCATGTCATCCTGACCTTCGTGAATATAGTTATTATTCCCCTACCCATCACTCCCAATCCCGTATTGCCTATCTTTTTCTTAGCAAGCCTTTAGCTCAACACACCATGCACTCCGATATTGGTTCTATTTTAATATCAGACCACTCTCCCGTCTTTGTTGACAATGATCTCATCCCCTTTTCTCCTCATTCAGGTAGATGGAGATTTAATAACTCTTTACTCCTTGATCCCAATTTTTGTACAAAATGTAATAGTTTTGCCACTGAGTTCTTTAAGATTAATGAACCCCCGACTCCTCTTTTGTTATTGTTATGGTGTGGGACTCTTTTAAATAGCTGCCAGAGGTATTATCATCAATTTTGTTTCACATAAGAAAAAACGTTTGGAAGCCCAATCTACCCAACTTCTTAAAAAGTTAAACAACTGGAGTATACTTATTATCACTCCAACACTGAATCCTCTTTTAAAAACCTTATTGATGGTAAATTTACTTTTAATAAATTGACCAGGGATGCAGCTTCAAACTTTTAATTAAAGTGTAATTCCTGTTACTATGGTGGTCAAAATAAGATGGGGAAACTACTAGCCAATTATTTGAAAATCCGGAAAGAACAAACGAAAATTGAATCTATTCAAGGTTCTAATGGAGTTTCCTTATTTAAGGACAAAGATATTTTAAATGAATTTGTCGCTTTTTACAAAAATCTCTATACTCCAGAAAAGGTCCCAAAC